>NC_088363.1:24437492-24482492 GCF_034508935.2 Berghia stephanieae
TGTTCCTTTCCACTGCTAAGCAATTGCCTCCCCAAGCTGTTATACAAAATGACAAAACACTTTCAATTACTGCTCTATAAAATAATGTGCAGAGGGTTTTATCTATTCTAAACTGAGAGAGTTTTGATAAAAAATATGTACGTCTGCACATCTTATGCCTAATATTTTCAAGTGTTCATCCCACTTGAGCCTGTTATCAATCGTTACACCAAGGTATTTGTAGTGAGGAACTCGCTGGACGAATTGGTCCTTTAATTTTAACGGTTCTATCGGTTCCTTCACTCTCCTAAAGTCAATCACTAGCTCCTTTGTCTTGCTTATGTTAAGCTCAAGGTGGTGGGCATCACACCAAGACACAAATCTATCAATTTCTTGCCTATAAGCCACTTCGTTGCCATTTGTTATGAGGCCTTGAAGAGCGGTGTCATCTGCAAACTTTATTAAAGGTACACTCAGGTTTTGACTTCTACAGTCATTCGTGTATATTGTGAATAATACAGGGGACAATACACAACCTTGAGGAGCACCAGTATTTGTAGTTATACAGGAAGATTTGTTTTGTCCTAATTGAACATATTGTGCTCTCTCCGTAAGAAATTCGAGCACCCAAGCAATTATATACTTGTTTAAATTCAGACTAGTCAATTTTTGAACAACCAACTGAGGTTGCATTGTATTGAACGCTGAAGAAAAATCTGCAATAGCTCCTAGCGTGATCTAGATGCCTGTAGATGTTGTTTGTAAACAGCAAAATGGCATCCTCTACGCCACGTCCTGGTTTGTAAGCAAATTGATGACTATCACTCAATGGCATAAACTGATTCCTAATTTTAACAATATCATGCACACATCCATTTTTACTTGAAAAAAAGAATATGCATAATATTTTTACCGCAATGATACTGTTTTTAGGTCAATTATTTGGATGTCTGTTGAATATTTATCCATTGTAATTAATGTTGATGAGAAATAACGTGGGTGAGGTCATTTGAGGGTTATAATAAAAGTATTCTTGTACTCCTATGTTTGAAATTGTGAACTCATTACAAACACTTGCGCCCAAGGTCGTGAAGCAGATTTGGGAACTTGTTCAAAACTCCAAACATGGAGAATACTATACTATTTAGCTGTTGTAGAAGGAATACTCACATTCCTGTGCCAATATAAGCTCACTCTGAACATCTTTTGTATTATTTGTTTGAGAGTCTTGAGGTCAAATTTCTATCAGAGACACTGAGATCTTCTGATGTTGTTCGTTGCTTGACATTAAAAGTCAATTCTTTCATTACCCTAGTAAAAATATTTAAAAATTACTAAATATCTTTGTATTGAGTTTTCCTTTCGTCTATCCCTCGCTATCCCAGAAAGATAAATTGGAATGCAGTAGATGAGACATTTGTGGTTAACTCCAAGCATAATCCACCGCAAAGCCCTAGCCAGTTTCCTCGAAATAGTGTGAGTCATCTTGTTTATGTTTTGAAGATAAAAAATAATATATATATATATATATATATATATATATATATATATATATATATATATATATATATATATTATTATTATTATTATTATTATTATTATATTAGATCGCCAATGATATTACAGATATAGCAATAAGAGACAGAAACGCTTTGTGCTAACATCACATTATGTGCTTATAATGTTTTAAACTGTATGATCATAGGTTTTTTTCTGCTTATTTGTTTATTCTAAATAAGTAATTTCTCCCTCCTTCTGCACTTTGCTGTACTGGAAAGAATATTTAATCAAGGCTCAGCTAAAGAATATCTAGGATTTGATTTTCTTATGTTGTTTTCTTGGAGCCTACTCATACTATTTTATACACAAGGAATGTCTTTTGGGTAGAGAAGGTCTTTATAATATGCCATCCCACTTGACACATCATTTGCTAACAGCAGTGATTGATATTGTCAGTCCAATGCTAAAAATACACCATCTTTATGAGTAGAAATGTTATTAAAGACGTCCTTTTTTGTATTGTAATGAAGTGGGTTGCACATGAAGGCAAATATGCTCTTTCACTTTGTAATCCTGCTTTTAATAAACTGTCAATTTTGTTGAACGATACCATTTTTATGGTGATTTTTCTTTCTTCAGCAAAGACGAGATTCTAGTGAACTCATCCAGTTTGTAGTTATGTCATGTATGCCATTGAAATTTATTGCCAAGTTTTCTGTCACAAGAGAGGTGAGTGATAAGGTGCTATTGATATTTACTGTACATATTTTTAAAAAAGAAACCAGTAATAATGGTTTTGCATGTTCATGCATGTTTATTGGTGAGAAATTATGGCATTCATGAAGATCGATTGGAATATGGAGGGCTCCATATGTATGAATGTGGAAATGAAGTAACAAATTGAACAAACACAAAACTCATCCAGAAAAATTGAACTCACAACCATTCAATAGTTTTGTACATTCATTGATTTTGACTTTTCTAAAGATATAACTCTGACTTTTCCATTGTGCAGCTATGTGGTCTAGTGTTAAGACACGTCCTTTCAGTTTGGACAGTCATTGGTTCGAGTCCCACTCTGAGCATTGCATAGCTGAGTTCTTGGACAAGGCTATTTACTCACATTCTTTCACCTTACTCGGGTGTAAAATGAGTACCTGGTCCTTAACAGCGTAGTCTCTGTTGGAAAAAAAATGTTATACTGTCATACAGGTATCATATCTTTTCCTTCATGCTAAATGTTGCTGTTGGCTAGGTACCCCTTGTATAGCTCTTTGAGCTTTTATAGTGGATATTGCGCTATGTAAAAGCTCAATTTTGTTTTGTTTGTTCCATTGTTTTTTGGGATTTTTATTTTTGGGGTGGGGGGGGGGGGGGGGGGGGGGGGGGGTTGTTTCTTTTTTTGTTCTTGTGTTTTGTTGGGATTTTTGTTTGTTTTGTTTTGATTTTAAAAAAAATAGTTTTATAGTTAAGAGTATATTAGAATGTGTCACATGATTTTTATGACTTCTTAAAGGCTAATTTTCCTCATACTTGTTTTACATTGAAACCTATATCCGCAGATTTTTGGAAAGAGTGTTGTTGAAGCCTGTGTCTCATTGGATATCCTGATGGTGATGCACTCAACAAGTCACGTCAGAATGTACAGTATGCCTGCCTTGCTGGAGGAGGTAAGATGAGACATTTATAGGCGGGATATCCATCAGATTTTTTTAAAAAACATCATACAATCTTTGATAACACGATATGGTGCAAGGGTTTTTGGAATGAAAAAAAAAATATAATTGAAAAACTAGAAAAGGTTTTCTATACAAATTGTAGAGGTTTGTCAGTAACAAATCCGGAATGGCTAAAACTATGAGTGACATTGATTAGGTCATGAATAGGTCACCTTAAATTGTTGTTATTGTTATTATTATTATTATTATTATTATTATTATTATTATTATTATTATTATTATTATTATTATTATTATTATTATTATTATTATTATTATTATTATTATTAACATTATTATTATTATTATTATTATTATTATTATTATTATTATTATTATTATTATTAATTAACATTATTATTATTATTATTATTATTATTATTATTAATATTATTATTATTATTTATTATTATTATTATTATTATTATTATTATTATTATTAATTAATTAATAATTAATTAACATTATTATTATTATTATTATTATTATTTATTATTATTATTATTATTAATTAACATTATTATTATTTATTATTATTATTATTATTATTATTATTATTATTATTATTATTATTATTTATTAATTAATTAACATTATTATTATTAATTAATTAACATTATTATTATTCACCCTCAGTGAACACATTTTTATGCAAGCTATCATGTATTATATTTCCATTTTTTTCACACTATAATCATCCTCTACAGCAATACAAAAGCCTAATGAAATTCATACTTGATTTCATAATTATAGGGCTCAAACAAATTAAGACGCTCATATGTGTTTGGTTCATAGAAACAACCACTTTAAATCCTTTTTTTTTTTGCGAACCAATCCGTAAGCCATCCCGTTTTTTAGCATTCAACACAATTTTGAACACATTGATGTATTCATTAATACTTAAATTTTTGGGGGAAAATGAATTTCTTAATCCCTTGTATCAAAAAATCGTGTGATTTGTTCAGAATCTGGGAGGCCACTTATTTGCATGACTGAAAGAATTATTTCTCATTCACAGTTCAGAACTCATAACCATTGTCTGTATGACAAGTTTCCAGATGGATCTTTATATGGCAGTGATATTTTCCCTTTGACACACAATGTGGTAATTACAGGTAAACTTTACTTGATGAAGATTAATGTTCTTCCTCCATTTTTTCTATATATATCGTCAACTGGGGTAATTATGCCTTAAGGAGTAACTTTGCCCCTGTGACCTTTGGAGCATTTTGGTGCAGTTATTGTATTGTTTTAAAGACTTGATTTTTTATTAAAGGAAATAATTGCCACAAAATTAGATACTCTCAAATCGGTCCAAGATTAAAGAGCTAAAGTTTCCCCTGTAGGCAGTTACCCCAGTTGATGGTACATGATTTATCGTTGTTAAAACAAAGCATTCAGTATTATTGTTATCTATGAAACTATCACGCTCGATAATAAGTCTATATACAATATAAATAAATTCAAATATGTGATTTACCACCACAACTCCGTGTTATGTTGGGGTAAAACAGGTTCTGAAATTTGAACTTAATGTAAAAGTAGTCGGATTGACAAAATTTGAGACTCGAATAGAATCTCTAGGCAACATTAAAAATAAATTTTGACAATGGTGTTACCGACCGGTTTTATATTTTACACATATTAATAGTGAGAAAATGTTAGAATGAAAACTTTTTCCAACTACTCAAGTTTGCACCACCCAGGGTGGACTTGAACCCAGGACCTAGCAGTCCAAAGGCGAATATCATACTCATACCATAAGAGCACAAAGTGGCATGGGACATGGTACCAAGCAAGAACTTCAGCCATTTTCATGGAGGTTGGAGACTGCAAAAAATAATCCTAATGCTCCACTTTAGCATGGAGTGGATCAGCATCATTATCATTGCCTTTTTCACCCTGGGTCAGGGTATAGGCCACAGACAAACAGTTTCCATCCTTCTCTATCCTGAGAGAGGAAATAGGAAGAAGACGATGGAGGTGGAGGCCACACCCTTAGAAAGAATGAATCCAGTATAACAAAGAAAGTATTGGACTGGAATCCTCAGGACAGAAGATCAAGGGGAAGGCCACAGGGAACATGGAGAAGAATTAAAGAAGCTTACAGAGAAGTGATGAAGTGGATAGGGAAAGGATGTTTTTATCAATCAATGTTAACCTAAAAATCTGAAAATGTGTGTTTGAACCAGTGCCAAACAGTGCCTGCTCCCTAATTTGTCACTTTGATAAAGTTAACCTACCACTTGTACTCATACTATTCTGAACCTTCCAATCATCTCTCAAAAAAAAAAAAGGAAAAGAAATTTACAAGGAGAATAAATCACAACTTTCCTTCACAGAGTGTCCTCCTTGTATATTGGAAGTCCGATGTCGTGCGAGAGATGTGATGGTGACGATGCCTCCATGTCATTATGTCATGTGGCCTTGGAAACAGTCTAAAGGTTACTGTTGCTTCTCTGTCCAGACAGGGCAAATGGCAAGTATACTCCTCTTTGTCAAAAGAGATGAACAAAAAGGAATATAACATGACAGCTTCAAAATAAAACGAAATACGAAACACGAATTGTTTTGGACTCAAAACCTTCCATCAACCATTTTAAAAAAATTTTGTTTAATAAAACATAAATTTGTCTGCAGTCTATCTGGTTTTTAAGTGATGTATTTATGTTTTTATTGTTTTGTTATAAGCTGGAAAAGGGTTTTGAGCCCGAAACGTTCCAAGTATTTTGTTTTCTTTTGAAGCTTTTATATTCATTTTTTGTTTATTTCTTTTTTTTGAGCTTATATCAGCTTAGTTTTATTTTCACTTTGACTTCTGTTCTTTGTCCCTTTGACTTCTGTTCTTTGTCCAAGGTTTATCATTTTAGTTAATAACCCTTTTCAACTCATTCCAGGATAATTGAAAGGTTCAATTTCTATTTTGAAGCCAGTTTGTAAAAGAATTACATGGGGCAAGGCCATTAAGACTCAAAACTCAAATTCCAATGTTTATTCAGATTCAGACCTCCCTATCCAAAAGCAAGTAATTTACCATTGCACAATGGGCTCGCCTGAATGTTGTTGACATTGATCTTGATGGTGGTAAGCGCGATGGTGTTAAAGTTGTGAGAGAATTCAATGTTACTTTTTCCAATATCATTTTGAACCAGCATAATTTCAATTATAATGGTGATGGTTAAGATGCTCTAATATCTTATATTTTCCTCTTCAGGTAGAAAATGGCTGTCTTGAAGCTGAGGACGATTCTTTAGAGGAAAAGGTGGCTCTTCATGCTGATGACTCCTGCAGAATTATTCACATGAAAAATGCAGAATTAAGGTTAGGTCTAGAAATATTTTAAAACTGATTTATATAATAAATTTAAAAAAATAAAAAATCAAATTCCCTTCATTCATCTCCTAGGGGAAATTAGTCTATAACCCAGGCATCAGCCGCAGTGTAGTGCCATAAAATGAGTTGGGATGGGGTGACTTTCTCAAGGCCACACAGCACAGCACAGTTCAAACTTGGTACCTTTCGGATACGGAGCAAAGACCATACCACCAAGCCACACTGCCTCATATTTTGAATCAATTATGAATAAGGCTAAACTACTGATATTAATCTCAAACCGCGCACTCTTATGAAATTGGTTTTTTTTTAATTTTAAAAGATGTGAGTTCAAATCTAAAAGCTGTTTTGTTTTTTTTCTTTAGGGTATTCAAACTTGTATCACAGCCAGACTCAGATAATCGGAAGATGGTGGAGGATTTTACGATCGATCTCTCAGTTCCTACAGAATCTCAGGTACTAACTTTGTTCATCCAAAATGATATCCATGTCTAGGACTTTTGAAGTTGTGACCTATGGTCTCAAAATGATATAATGTGAGAGTAATTTATGTAACTGTAAGTGATTTTAACATTGACTAGAAATGTGACATTTTAGTTTTTGTTTAACTTTAAGAAATTACACCTAGTCTAATGTCCCCAATAAAACATACGTTTTACCTGATTTTAATATTTTTTTACTTTGAAAACAATTTTGATGCATCTAAACCACCTGGTTCAGAGATGCAGGGCACATTTGTAAATATCATGAAAATAGATAAAATAATAGATAAAAGTTTAAAACTGTTTTTTCCTTTTGTCTTTTTGTATTCTCCAATTCACAGACTGATCTCATTGTATTTTAAAGATTGTTTCTAAAACGTCATTCTTCATATTATATGTACCTCTATAGGATGAGACTTGGCCAAATGTAAGCCTGTCAGGAAGAATTCTAAAGAAAAGGGTCATGCAAGATTGTCAATCCATTGCAGACAGGGTAAGTTATCTTGGGATTTTTGGTTTGGTTGAAAACAATAATTTTAATCCTTCAACTGTTGGGCTGAGTTTATTATGAGTCATGCTTCTCTCCTTGTGTACAGTAGAACATGAAAGTAACGTACTCGGAAATAGCGAGAACTCGGAAATAGCGAGTAAAATCTAAATCCCCGTTTTTTTCTCTTATTTGAGTCAATAAAATTAACATGAAAGTAGCGAGTATGAAAAAGAGGTCAACTCGGAAATAACGAGCATTTCCTGCCCCAGCCTAGGACTTCGAACGAAGTAAAGCAAAACAACAGACAAGGGTGATTTAAATATTTTTAGCCTAGCTTCTTTCCTTTTCTTATTTCTCGTTACGAGTAATATTACATAGTAGCCTAGTCTGTAGTAGTACATAGGAGGAGAAACAAATTTGGGTGGGGTTGGGTGCGTGTGTTTGTGTGCTGTGTGTGTATTGGGGGTGGGGTCAATTATTCACTCAATGTGGTGCCACGCGACGCGCGAGGTAAGCACAGGCAGCCAACATGTCAACATGCCTCACTTAGCAGCATCGGTCAGCGACGAACGACAAGATCAGCGAGAGAAGGGAGCGTGGAACCATCATTTCAGTGGGTCAGTGATTGAGTGATGCGCTTGATTACCTCATCAAACATGCCAAGTGCATACAAACACTCGCACACACACACACACACACACACATGAAATCTTGATGGAAATGGAAGGGGTGGGTTTTAGGGGTGGATCAACTTCAACCCGTGGCCATCATTACGTAGTTAACGAAGGCCGTGTTCAACCCCACCCCCACCCCACTTTATCCACACACAGTCATTTGCGGTACACACGCACAAACACACATACACACACACACACACACACACATTGTCTTTCCATCTTTTTGTACGGCCGAGTGACCTTTTCTGGCAACTCGGGAATAGCGAGAACTCGGAAATAGCGAGTAATCAGGAGTGAACCCGTCGAACTCGCTATTTCCGAGTTCTACTGTAATAGTTATAACTAAAAGGCTGACCATTTTCAGGCGCGGAATAATAACAACTATGGGACTTGAAGTGTTACTGCTTTGGTGGTGAAAAAGGGTAAAATCAAGTGTCAAAAGTTAGAGTAAAACAAACCCAGCCTGTAACGGGGGCGATATGGGCTTCTGGGGGGGGGGGGGGGGGGGAGTGAGAGAGAGAGAGAGAGAGAGAGAGAGAGAGAGAGTATTTGAACAGCTTTATTTCCCTTCTTCTTTCTTAATCCATCGTGATACTGTTATATATCATTAATAAACAGAGGCCCTTGCTAGTTCTGTCACAACCTTTTGTCATTTCAGACAGTGTTATCTATGATGTACAGTGAGGACCTCGATATGATAGTTCTCTTGTCATGTTTTGGGGAGGCTGGTAACTTTGACGACAAACAAGTGACTGTAGTGGGGTTTTATAACAACTGGAATGGGAAGCTACACAGACAATTTGAATTACCCGATGCACCTACTGAAGAAGTGAGTTCAATTTTTGATTAATATTCCACAATACAATTATGTACTGTTGTCATATAACTGTATCTCAGCTCTCCCTGGATATAGGTAATCATTAGGAGCCTTTGATTCCTATCTGTTGTAAGATGTCCTTTTAAGCTACTTCTGTCCTTCTGTGGGTCTTTTTTTCAAATTTTTTAGCCAAACCATCTTCTCTTTGCCTTGGATGTCTATTTGTAAGGGTTACTATAAGTTGTTCGTCTTATTTGGCTTTATTTGTTTGCAGCACAGTCGATTCAAATATTGATTCATCAAACTAATGTCTCAACTATTTTATTTGAGAATTGATCTAAGGATGGAAAATTTAAAAATTAAGTTGTCTCTCTTTTTCAATTGATCAAAACTAAATTAGAGCACAAAATTTGCTTGTAAATAATTGAAGGAAATAATATGCACATATCTGCACTCCATTAAAAAACAATGTACTCAAAAATGAATTAGTTAACCAATTTCAACAAAGTTTCGGGTAACTGGGTATGCCCACTTCTTTGTTTATGACTGATACTGATATAACAAACCAACAATAAACCCCATCAAACCACCAAGCAAATGGAAAATGCAGAGATTTTGGTGAGACACACCTGAGACGTAATTTGTTGTGGTTCGTGAAGTTTTCCCACCATCATACAAGAGTTACACTCTCACAAACTTTTCAGTACATGCATTCATTCACTTTTTTTGCTGCTGCTTTATCACAAAAATGTCGGAAAACATCACATAATAATAATACTAATAATAAATATGGCTGCGCAGTCTCTATCTGGCCCCCTGGAAATATGCAAAAAAATATCCCAAATTATGCGGGGGGAAAAAGGCACATTATGCAAGGGAAATTACAAATTATGCAAAACAAGAAAAAATTAATAAATCGCTGTCTAAATTTTTCCATTGCTTTATTTACATTTAACCAATTCAAAATTAAAGAACTACAACGCAAATTCAAAACTTAATTTTTTGTTGTAGCACAGAAAAGCTAGATGTCGCAGAGACGTTGTCTGACAATATCAGATTGTAAACAGAAAAGCTGCGCTCAGCATCAGCGCTGTTAATCGTGGTGTATATGTACCACTTGGCACAAGCAGCCAAAGCGGGCACTTCATCAGAAATGGACTGCCAAAAATGTGGCACGTCAACAGAAGAGGTGATGGAGTTCTTCACCGCGAGGGGCCCAAGCGCCGGGGGTACCTCTTGATCTCCTCCTCGGGTACAGTCTGAGCTGAGGTGATTGTCAATTGTAGACTTTCTCATATAGTCCAGCACTAAGTTGCAAGACTTACAAAACAGTTTAACAGCTCTAACAAATGTTTCATTTTAACTGTGTGTGACGGTCGTAACTGATGTCTTTGTTGCTGATTTTGCTTTGGCATCGGCGCTGCCCATTGCGATGTACAAAGGATCCATTCTGGCGAGTTGTCTTGTATTGATTATTGATAAAACTTTATAAAAGGAATCAAACTTGAATCAGATCGAACTCGCACGTTAGCCGTTAGCGAGAGAAAGGCAGTGATCGCTTGGCGCTTGGTTTTGGTTAGATCTCAAGAGGACAAATCAAATCGTACACTTGGAATACGATGGTAACTTAGTAACACTGGCTCTAAACTATCAGAACAATGGCGGACGCCTGTATGAAATATTTCTCCGGCAAGCATAAAAGGTATCCAGAGGGAAAAAAAACACATAAATTTGATCATGTTTTGACTTTTACACATTCTGATCACAAGGCATATGAAAAGTTCTAGCCAGCATGAAAAATAAAAAGTAATGATTTTCTTTGTTTAGAACCAAGATGGCCGCCGTTGCCGGGCGGTGTGACATCAGACTATTGAATCGTATTGGAACAGCCTCCCTTTAACCCTCTCCTTACCACCCATATGAAAATCGTCACGGTCGTTACGATGCCACCGACAATTTCCTCAAATGATTTCTCTTGTACATCACAAAATTTAAAGAAATGCTTTGGTTACAGCTATAAATGCTAATCACTGTGTTGTAGAGCTCACATGTCACTTTCTTGTTTGAGCAAGAAAAGTCTATTTTGTGCTGGGTGGGTGTGAAATTTCGGGGGAAATTCTAAAAATAGCTGGTAAGGAGAGAGTTAAAGTTAAAGGGAAATCACTGTCACGTATTTGGGAACATCGTCGGACTTTTTCAGTTTCATTTTTCTTCACACAATGGTCATAAATTCACGCTAAAAACCATATTTTGCATAATTATGCGGTAAAAGGTGAATTATGCGGCCGCATTGCGGTAAGTGGCAAATTATGCAGCCGCATTGGTCGCATTTTCCTGGGGGGCCAGCTCTATGGACGCTTGCCTTGAATGTGTGCGTCACTTCGAGTTTTCAGTCTGTTTCTATTATTATCCAGTTAATGTAAATGTTGCTGCTCGAAGCTTGAAGCTCGAAGAAATAAATAATAATGTGAAGATGAATGTAAGCTTCAATTTAATTACAAAAGCAGATCAAATGAACGTTTCGGGTTTCCGAAATATCTAGTATTCTATTTTAATTCATGCTTCTTTACAAAGGAGCATAATATTTCCTGCCAACCAATGTTTTGTTTATTCATCTTAACTACGCCACTACCACATCATCTCATTCATCTGTGGTGTTTCATTCATCCTGTTTTGTTGATAAAGGGGAAACTCGAAACGTTCATTTGATCTGTTTTTGTAATTAAATTGAAGCTTACATTCAAATTCACATTATTATTTATTATCCAGTTAGTATTCTGCCTCCATATATCTCTGTCTATTGCAAGTGTTCTTAGTTTCAGAACGTCATCATGTGTGTTAAGGTGCTGAGGCAGTTGGATGTTTCCTTGTGTTGTTGAAATCAGTTCTTCTGTTGTTGTTTCTAAATGTATTTGGTATTTTTTGAGACATTGATTCAGTGCTGTGTTTTATATCAAAATGGAATACATAGTCTATTTTTTTATGGTTTTTATTCGCATAAATATATTTTAAAGTAATCTGAATATTCAATTGTCCAAGCAAGATGTCGTAGACAATCATTTTTTTCCAGAAATTTGGAGAGGTGCATGTGTGTCACACGTGTGTGTTGATTTTAATTTTTGTTCTTTGTTGGGGTTTTTTGTTTTTTTGGGTTGGGGGAGGGGGGGGGGGATGAAAGAAAGGCATCTGGTATTAAGAACCTGCCCAAAGTTATGTAGGGTGGCTGGAATGGTAGAAAATTTACTGATATATAATCCTTTATTACATCTATGCGAGCCTTATATCTGTTCTCATTGTAGTAATTTAGTCTAGCTCGATGCTTCATTTCTTAGTAACATGTGAGACACAAGTTTTTAAAGTCAATTTTTTTATTAATTTTATTATTGAGAGACATAGAGAGAGAGAAGGGTGAAGGCTTTAGTTTTGTTTCATTTAATTTGATTGCAGATCAAAGACAATGCAAATCTCTCAAAAGGGTTAGCAGAAGTTGTTCTAACAATACAGCACAGATCTTCCCCCGATAGTTGTCAAAGGGAATATTTGAATTTGAAATATAAAATAATGCTAAAAACATCACTCATCCTGAATATTTTTTAAAAAAGTAAAAATACTTTTCATGAAATTTTACAATTTTTTTTTTGCTGAATGAATTGGGGTTTATTTAAACTTGAAACACATAAAATTAGTATTTTCTTTTCACCAAAAGCTTGTCTGTAAGTGAAGATTTATTTTCGCCTGATGACACTTGTTTTGTTGTTTTTATTTCTTCAGGTCACAGAACGGTTTTTTACTTATGAAGAGGATACAGTCACCCATGTGTTCAGGACTCTCCAGGGAAAGATGGAGTGCCACGTCTATAAATTACAATGTTTTGTCCATCAGGAAGAGGAGTCAAAATCATGTGGACAAAAAGCAACGAGTAGAAGAAGTAGGAGTGGTAGCAGAAATAGAAGATAACATTTACTCTTTGATAAATCAAATAAATGCAATTTAAAAAAATATAATAAATGAATTGATTAATATTTTTATGTAGCTGCTTCTGACTTATCCCAATAATAGTTTTACGGGTTTTAGAATTAACAGTCCTTTTGACACTTTAAGGTAATTTCAGCACTTGTAAAAAGGAACATGAAGAATGAAAGACAAAAGGGAATTTTATAAATATGATACCACTTATATCAGCTCTAACTATACCCTTCTGATTTGTTGAGGATTTGTGTGGAAAGCAAAATATTAAATATCGTTATGTCTCAATAATCTGATCCCTCTTTCCCTCAACATTTCTCCATAGTCAATGTTACATTCGATCGTTTTGTCAATATTTGTGTACAAATAAAGTTGAGGAAAAAATTGTACCAAATCCATCAGCTACAATTTCTTTTAAAATTTTATTTTTATTAAAAGTAAACCCTAGTTTTATTCTACAATTTTTTTCCCCTTTTTGTTGAGAATGTGTTTGGATTTTAAAATTTGTTTCAGATTAATTTTTTCATAATACGTCTGTTACTTGCTTTTGTTTCCACATTCCAATTCATATAAAGTTCCCACTCACATCATAGTATCATTCATTATTTAGGCCAGTCAAATTGTCAAAGAGAATCATTGGGCAGGGGATAGCATTAAATCTTTCGATAGTGTTTTCTATGATCCTGTTTCAAATCACTTTATTAATTTATTTGATGTAAAAGGCAGCGAATAAAACATTTGGGATTATTCCAAAGGCAGCATACACATCATTAAATCATTACTTGATTAGGGCTACATGAATTGAGAGCCTCCTCCAAAAATCCTTCATCTTTTTTTTTTTCCGTTTTTAAAAAAAAAGTTTTGACACCATGCAATAATGTAAGATTCTTCAACTACAGCGCTGAAAATTTCCCCGAAAAAGTTTCCAATGCCGCATGCGCAACCTTGAGAGCATGCATTGGGAACTAGTTAGATATTTCAAAAGCAGGAGTTCAAGAGTCTTTTATCATACCCCTTCAATGACCTCACTTATATTATTTCTTGTCAAAATGTGTCCTCGTAGTTAGCGTTCAAAATCTATTTTTAGTGAAACTGGATGTGTCCTAAAAAAAAAAATTATTTAACTGCTATAAAAAAAATTTTAAACAAAGGCTACCTTTACGCTAAAATAAAATAAGTTTTCCTCAAACCAAAAGGGAATAATAATACATTTTATTTGTGCTGCATTTTGTTTACACAAGATACACAAATAGGAGACAGGAAATAAAATCACGAGAAGGCAGCCAATGGCACAGTGATTTGAAAACCATTGAAAACTCTAGAACTTTTCTCGTATCTTGAGTTACTTTTAAGGGTCCATACATTCTTATCAGACTGTTTTAACCCATTTACAGGTAGGGTTTAATTTAATTCCAACCTGATATCATATCCTGCTGTTTATTTGAACAGGTCAAATAACTTATACCACTCTCAGTATGAAAACGGGTCTGCAGATATAAAGAAATTGCTGATAAGAGAAATTATGGTTATTTTTTTGTTTGTTGCTTTAGGTCTCTTCCAACACAATTGAGGTTATATGAGAGACGCTGAAACAAAAAAAAGCAATCTAACAAAATATACAATTAAATCAATCATAACTAAAGTATCATAAGTAATTATAATAACAAGAAAAACAGCAGAAGATTTACAGAAAAAAAAATATCCCTGTCAAAATACAATCACAAACCAAAGAAGCAGATAGCTAGTAAGAGAAAGAAACGACATCACTATCGATCGTACACCCATGCGAACATCATAGGTATATGATTCAAGGGTGATGCTCCCATCCAACCACCCGCTAAAAATTATGGTTAAAGAATTCAATCACTGCAAACTTAACGGGTTAAAACCAATATTATAATAACTAGATATTGGAAGGAGAACTCAATGAAAACAACCAAGAATTGAGATTAGGTAGTATTTTTACATATTTATTTCATCAGAATATTGCACCATAAAATTATATTAATTTCAGGAATGAAAACAACAGTCGTATATATGTAAATACAATGTAAAATAAAACACATAAAATTAAATTGTTTGTTCATTTTCTTTCTTTGTACTTACTCATATTTTCGTTGAAATAAAAGGAATAACGATGCCAATCTAACAATTTTTTATATTAGCTTATTACCTATTATGTTATTTTTCTATTTTGAATATATGTAAAGTACTCGCTGGATTAATGCATATTGAACAATAATAATTACACTCAGGTTTATTTTTTAAAACTTTATTTTTAGGAATTTAACAGCACTTGCATATCAGTGCTTAAAGCAAAAATTGAAAAGAAACAGGATAATGAAATAATCAGAAGCAAAGAAAAAACAACAAAAAACAAGATAAATAGAGTTTGAATGTGTTTTCTGAGAGCCAAACTGGAACACAATTGAAACAACGAACAGATGTAGATCCCATGATCAATCTATTATCAATGATTCCAATCAAAAACTAAAACTACTCAAAAGTCTTTCAAAAAGACACGTGTCTGGTCCCCACTAAAGGGATGATACACACAAATGCTTACAGTAAAAGACTTTTAAAATATTTGGCCAACTGCCTCAAAATGGTATAAAGTCGACATCAACGAGATGCCAAAGAATGCATCGGAAGTTAAAACAATAACAAATTTGAAATCTTGGTTTTTCACACTAAAGGATGCCATAATCATTCTAAATAAATCCTAGTTAACCCAAAACTCCTATTTTTGACTAGATATAGATTCAGTTTTCAGCACCTAAATCATCCCAATATAATACTTGTTGACATGGTGTGGGTCACATCACTTATGTCTCATAAAAAGATAAAATCATCTGACCACCCTTCCCCCCCCCCCCCCCCCCCCCCAACACTTTTTACTATCTCTCATGAAATGACCATAGGCATGGTCTGGGAAAAAAAGTGAGACAGTGACAAAACGTTACGTAGATGGAATAACAAATAAAAAGGGGTTAGAAAAGACAATCAAGGTGGACCCAACCCTTTCCCCGGTAATATCAATTTCTACTTTTAACGATCCCATCTTACTTCCTTTATCAAGCTACTGAATGTTTGTTTTGTTTTTAAGGGTTTTACGGCGCCTGTGACACATTTAGGCTATATCAGCACCAGTAAAAAGAAGAAAATGAAATAGTCAAAATATTCTAGATTTACAATCAAAGCACCCATAAAAAAGGGAAATTGGTTCAAATAGGTTTTAGATGTAGATTCGTTTGTTTGTTTGTTTTTGAGGGTTTTACGGCGCTTGCAACACATTAAGGTCATATCAGCGCCAGTAAAAAGGGAAAAAATGGGATAGTAAAAAGTTCTAGAATTACAATTAAAGCATCCAAGAATAAGGCAGACAAAGGGGAATTGGTTCAAAAGGGAACAGATGTAGATTCCAAGAGCACACTATCAGTGTACTTAAATTGAGATCACCTAAAAGTCCCATCCAGACACAAGCACAGGTCCCCACTAAGAGGAACACACTCAAATGTTTACAAATCATATATAATACATAAATAAAACATAATAGAGTGCATAACAGAGAGATGATTTACAAGGAAAAAAATATCATCTCCCAAAACTAACTATACATTTGACTGTTTCCCTCCCAGCCAAGGTATCCGGCCAGGGCCAGGACAAAACCAAGTAATCTCACTCCAAGACAAAGACAGAAAGCATGTTGGAAAACAGACATAGGGGGATAGAAGACATAGTATGTACCTCCCTGCCCGCTATGGGAGGTCAGGATCCCCACCCAGTGATGTAGATTCCAGGAGCATACCATCAATGTACTTAGTTTGAGATCACCTTATTAAAGTCTCATCCAGACACCAGCACAGGATCCCACTAAGAGGAATACACTCAAATGTATACAGAATACATCCAAAACAGACTGCACGACTAACAATAAAAAACAGGGAGATGATTTACAAGGAAAAAAATATCATCTCCCAAAACTATACATCTGACTGTTTCCCTCCCAGCCAAGGACTCCGGCCAGGGTTAGGACAAATCCAAGTAATCCCATTCCAAGACAAGACATGAAGCAACTCGGAAACAGATGTAAGGGGATAGAAGACAACATGACCTCCTGCCCACCATGGGAGGTCAAAGACCCCACCCAGCTTCTGAATGTATATTATGAACATTGAATAATTATGTTATCAAGAATAATAGACATAATTGTCAAATTTCTACACAAAAACTTTTTACATCCACATTTAATCTGTCTCATCTTAGAATATATACGGATTACATGTCAAATAAATTATCTCTAAACAATTGCAATAAAAATTAATTTCTCTTTGTTATTCTTCTTTATATATTAGCTGCCTCTCAAAAATTGCTTCCATAATTAGATGATAACGTGGACACAGAAATATAGATTTCTCAAAAAGATATCCATCAAAATGACTCTATTCCAAGAACAGTGTGCATTATTCCAGCGAGTAACTTAAGAAATGAGAGTCATAAACGTAACCATAATATTCTGGTACGACTTAAAAATAAAACAAGCAATCAGTAAGAGTATGGCAAAAATAACTGATAGATAAATATTTCTTAAAAGTGAAGAAAGACATATTCAGTGAACTCTTCCAAGGTCGTATGTGCCCCTAAATCCATGTATTCTTTCTGTAATAAGAAATCTATTCTACTGCTACACCCACCATGATAAATGAATATAACAGCTTCAAAAAAGAGCAAAATACCAAACACGGAGCATTTTAGGCTCAAAACCCTTCTTCAGCGAACAACAAAAAAAACCAAAAAAAACAGTGAAAACATAAATACATTACCTGTAAAACGTTTTTTTTTTTGTTTATTGATGGCTGAAGAAGGGTTTTGAGCCCGAAACGTTCCGTGTCTGGTATTTTTTCTTTTTTTTGAAGCTGTTATATTCATTTTTGTTTATTATTACTTTTTACAGTCCACAGCTTAGTATCACTTTGGCACTGATTTACCAATTGTATATTATGAGACTCACTATTTGTACCATATTTTTTCACAATTATTTTTTGGCTGTAAGAAATATTCAAAAACTGAAATCTTAAAAAAAAATAGAGTCCAGTATACTTCCTTAAAATTACATTTAAAAAAAAAAAAAAAAGAATACCATGTGAAAGTTAAAACAAATAAATTGACCAACAGCTGCACAGCACCCTCATGAATCGAACTGTTTGTTTTTTGGAGGTTTTGATTTTTATACATACACAGTTGCTAACAACGACATCAATGTCTTCAATTATATTACAACAGGCCATTAGTGATATAACATTATCACAACACTATGAAAATGAATTTCACACAAGCGATAAAGCATTAAATTGCTATTCGTATCATCTTTTTGACTATTCAAATATTTATGTGTTACGTGTCAATCAAATGGGAATAAAACAAACTAGATGATCATTTCATAACTTCTCTTCCTTGGCCTTTTTGTATTAAATCCGAACCATATACTGCTTGGTGCATTGTAGCTGTTGCTGAGTATGTATTCAGCACTTTTCATATTTCCTACAATATGGGACATTTACATTTTCAATGACAAATAAAACGACGCTCAGGAAAAAAAAATTGATTTAAAAGAAGTCCGATTATAATTTTAAAATCTAGTATTATGAAAAGTGATTTTGTCATCTTCTTCAAAAAATGGTTAACACACACACACACACAAATCTTTTATATCCATGTGAAAAGCAATCATACAAAGCAAGAAAAAAACCAAAGGGTTTTGAACAGCATCAAATATTTGTTATACACTTGAAAATGTCAAATATAGATTTATGGGTATGATAATTAAAAGGCACAAAATACTACAGTGTCATTTAATTTTATTACCTCAAAGTCTTGGAACTCAAAAAATATGGAACTTGACCTTTCGGGCAGACAAACCTTGAGACATAGGAAAGTCGCAGCTCGACGTCCATACAATTTGTACCCTAAATTGGGCATATGAATTTGACTTTCAATTCAATTTTTAAAAATGCCTTTTAGACAATCTCGTTATTTACAAAACAGCCACTTCGTCATGTAAAATAAAAACATATTACTCTGGAAAAGTGGACTCAAACTTTAAGCCAGAGCAGTGAATTCATTGGAGGTCTTTTAACGATCAGAGACCAACATAAAGATATGTAGTAAATCCAGAAACATTTTGAAAATGAGAAGCGTTCAGTTCAGTATTAAAAGCATTTTCGTTTAGTTGACTAAACGCTTATTATTTACTGTAAAATTGAAAATTTAAAACAAAAATCCATACTGATATGTAGGTTGCAGTGTCCTATTCACAGAGAAAGGGAAAGAATTGAAAATATTCAGATTGGATTTGATCTGGCAATACTCCAGACACAAAAACAAAGACTACATGTTTGCCTTATTCTTTTTTAAGTTTGCATTTGTATCAATTAATTTAGTCAATACAACTTCAAAAGTCAAACTTAAACAATATAACATTGTTGGTCATAATTAGATTGCAAATAGACTGGCAATTATAGTCAGAGAGAAGAGATAAAACGATTAATTAATAGGCAAGAAAGTAGGAATCATAATGATTATCACAGATAGTTTTCTTGTCAACATTTTATGATGATAATTACGGTACACATAAAACAATGATGGTCTTCTTGTCTTATTCACCAATTTCTCCATTACATCTATATCTAGTTCTAGTGACGAGCTATCTACCATAAACATGTGCTACTGACGTCTGAAAGCAACCAACAACTAATGTATTCCCTCCGTTAAGGATGCAAATTTCAGTGGAGGAAAAATCTGTTTCAACAAATCAAGATTTTCTCTATTATTTATATTATGTCAACTCTCTTATATTTTCAATTGCTTTGAAATAGATGTTGATTTGTCTTACATTTGGAAGCAGAAACATTTTTTAAGAAAAAAAAAAAAAAAAATGAAAAATGAAACAAATTTTGCCCTGATAAACTAGCACAAATCTCCAAATCTAGAGGAAAATATTCAAATACAGATTCCATCCCCATAAATGTAAATGTTGCTGCTCGAAGCTTGAAGAAATAAATAACAATGTGAAATTGATTGTAAGCTTCAATTTAATATACGAAAACAGATAAAATGGACGTTTAGGATTTCCCCTTTATCAACGTCACTACCACATTCGTCTGTTGTGTTTCATTCATCCTGTTTTGTTGATAAAGGGGAAACCTGAAACAACCATTTTTAATTATATTAAATTGAAGCTTACATTCAATTTCACATTGATACCTATCCTCATAAATGGTAGGTCTGATGATAGGTTAATCCAAGCAGTTCCTGTCCTTGTTTGAAGGACATCGGTTTGCCAAAACATATCATTTTATATGGCATAAAACATTGACATTCCATGCATGCTCTATGCAGCTATAAAACAATGTGAATCTTGACACATATAAAAGCAACACTAAACGTCTATTAATAAACAATAAAAAGCAATTTTAAAAAGTGAATTTATGGCAATGCACCAGAAATTGATGATTGCTCAGCTAAAATTGCAGTGCATTAATATGAATGACATGTCATAGCTATGGAATAAATTAACATCAACAAATGTACAATTTATACAACGTCATCTTCATCAAAACAAATTTAACAATAAAGTCTAAACGATAAAAAGAAATGTTGAATAGTATGGCAAATAAATAAATATTTCATGGAGAATAATCACTGTGATTATTTTGCCTTGATGATATCCTTTAGTAAAATTATTTATCACTGATTCATTCTCTGAGACAGTAAGAAAATAAAACTCACAATTTACATAATGTTATTATTGCCTGATGCAGACCTTCAGAAGTGAGCTTTCCACATTTCATGAAATAGTGATTTTAGTAATTTTTTTCATGACAATTATGATGGTAAGTATAATAATGACAAAAGAATTCTTTAAAAAAAAATATTTTGCACATCTCACACATCATTGAACAGAGGACTTTACGTTGTTTTTAGGGGTTATAAGGGCTAGTGACACTTGCAGATTTTTGAGAATTTTTATCCACATTCCAGGATATAATAGTAAAAAGTAGGGTTATAGCCTTGATTCTAAAGCAATAAATAACAATGTGAAATTGAATATAAGCGTCAATTTAATATACGAAAACAGATAAAATTGATGTTTCAGGCTTCCCCTTTATCAACAAAACAGGATGAATGAAACACTACAGATGAAAGATAATTATCTCATTCGTCTGTAGTGTTTCATTTATCCTGTTTTGTTGATAAAGCGGAAACCCGAAATGTCCCTTTTATCTGTTTTCGTATATTAAATTGAAGCTTACATTCAATTTCACATTGTTCTTTATTTCTTCAAGCTTCAAGCAGCAACATTTCCATTACCCTGATTCTAAAGCAATCATGCAAATGTTGCTGCTTGAAGAAGTCTGAATAAATAAAGAAATATAAGATGGAATAAAAGCTGTAGTTTAATTTACACAGATGAAGCTGATGTTTTGGGTTTCCCCTTTATCAACAAAATATGATGAATGAGGCACTAAAGATGCATATCGTCTTGAGTGTCTCTTTCATCGTGTTTTGTTGACAAAGGGGAAACCTGAAAAAATCCACAACATGTCTTTATAAATTAAACTGAAATCTCTATTCCATTGTACTATTGTTGTTTGATTCTAACACATGAAATTATATGCATCTCAGAACAAGATCTAGTTTTGTGTTGAAACTAAGACAGATTGAATGTGTCACCAAGATTCAGGCATAGGATCCTAGAAAAAAAAAAAAAAATCCAGTGTACAATATAAAACAAACAATCACTGACGATACCGAGGTAATTGACAGGATATCGCCTGGAAAAAAATGTCTATCTGATTGTCTCCCTCTGCAGAGAACCTCATATAGGGCCCGAACAAAACCAGTCTTTCCCTAAAAAATGTCTATCTGATTGTTTCCCTCTGCAGAGAACCTCAAACAGGACCTGAAGAAAAACCAATCTTTCCTTTAAAAATGTTCATCTGATTGTCTCCCTCTGCAGAGAACCTCAAACAGGACCTAAACAAAACCAATTGTTCCTTTAAAAATGTCCATCCGATTGTCTCCCTTTGCAGAGAACCTCAAACAGGACATGAAGAAAAACCAATCTTTCCTTTAAAAATGTCCATCCGATTGTCTCCCTCTGCAGAGAACCTCAAACAGGACCTGGACAAAACCAGTGGTCTCATTCCAGACCAAGGGCAAAGCCATAAGGAAGGGATATAGTAAAGGTGGCTAATCTGGAATCCCCAGGCCTAATGGATTGAGGAAATCTCAAAAATTTCATCAATATTTTCATGAAATAAGAATTTTTTATCTCAATTGGCAGATCTGTTGGCTATACCTATTGTGCTTGTTGACACTGGTTTTGAATGTTCTACATGAAGTCACTGCAAAAAACGCGATGGCACAGTACATCAATAGTTACAACTTGATGAACTGGAGATCTCAGAATATTACCCTAAAAACCTACACTTACAAACTATTTTCTGCTCTTTATGCCGATTACATTAAATCAAATTTAATAAAATCTACAAAAAGGACTCTCTTAAACATATAATTTGTAATCGCCACAACAACAATAATAATAATAATAATTTTAAACGGTGGTAGTGAGCAAGAAATATGACAATAATTTTGGGCACACAAAAAGAATCTTTTTTTTTCTTCTTTGAAGACACCTTTGATTATTACTGTTCAAGCATGACCAATTCCCAAGATTTGTCTTGTAAAATGGGAAGTGGATTTATTAATCAGATAAGACAATTAAATCACCATATAAAATATACGTCCAATGGTAAATCAATCTGAAATGTTGCAATAAACCAAATGAATTCAATGATTAATTATAGTTAAAATAGGACAGCATCATATCACAATAATGGAGTAATGAATTTGGATCAGACAACGATAATATATACTGAAAACAAAATATGAAATTATCGACTGTCGACTGATGCCTTTGATAGTGGAGGAATGTTAGCAGCATAATCCCTTGACTTCAAAATCATATTAAACCATCTGATTACTACAAAACTTTAAACCATAAATAAGATTCAAAATTTGTCAATTTTTCGACATATTTGACTAAGAACAAGTTGTCATGAAGCGCACTTTGTATTTTTAAAAATCAATTCTGTAATGAACTTTGAAGTCTTGGTACTCTTTTTGAGTACAAAATCATAATAGAGCTTTCTTTGATGTCAGGTGTGACTTGGACAATATAACATCAAATGGACCAGTATCAAGAGCTTGGTGTTGATCTAATGTGTAATTCTGTACATGTCGCCACAGTTTAAGATACTATTTCAATAATCTTCATAAAAAACAAAAAAAAACAGAACCATTACAAATGTCAAATTGGGACTTCCATTACAAAGTGTGTCATAGATCTATTCCATATGTTTTGGCCATTGGTGAAAAGTCATCAGAAAAGTGAATGATTCTGACGACGACAAATAAGAGGTAGAGTTTAAAGAGTAGGAATTATATCCAGTTCTCTCCTTCGTTGATAGGCACAGATTGGGAAAGATAGACGAAATCATAGCATAAAAAGACCAGTAAATAAATCTAGATATTATTTCAAGAGATGGAATTAGTTTTGATTGATAGTAATATATACGGTGGGAATCAGATGACTGCAACAAGAACCAAACCTAAATTTTACATATATATTAGACCAATTTTAATGAATGTTTCCAACAAATGCCGGGTCCTTGTCCCAATTTCCATGAACCAAATTCATTAACATATCATGTCTTTTTAAACAAAGCTATGTAGAATATGGGGTTTTGATAGCTCAGTTGGTAGAGCATTCGCTTCACACGCAAAAGGAATGAGATCAATCCTGGGTGACGTTGAGATTTTTTCTGACCCCCCCTTCCACCCAGCAGTGATTGGGTAACTGGGTCTGTTAGATATGGCAGAAAGTACTTTAAAATAGACTAGCGTCCTATCCAAAGGGTAGCAAACAATTGCTGTTGTCCATTTCACAAACTGGGATAAACTCCATGAGCCAAATGGTTCGGAAGGACTACTTTTATGTAGAAAATCAATCAATTTAAATGTGTCCAAATATTATAGCATTTCTAAGGTTCGAAGAATTTTTCCAAGTAATCAGTGAGCAAAGATCACAATATGTGGTTATAAATCGATTTAATGAATGGCGCCAGAATTCACCAATGCTCTGGATGTCAAGTCAAAGTGTTTATTGAATCACTCAGCAATAATTTAAAATGAGTATATCTTTTCCAATCTTACTTATCACCAACACCTACATTACCACAATCATTGTCATCATCATCATCATCATCATAATCTTCTCCCAACATTTCCTCTAAATCTTCGTCAATTACTAGTCTATACATACTGTCATACATTTTTTTCCTCTCCAACGTGCCAACAATTGCATGCGTAGACAGTGCCTCTTCCTCATCTGCATTAAGTGATGATGTCAATTCGCCTACTTTTACTTCATCTGACTCATCTGTCAGACCAAATCCTGCCCCACTTGGCTTGTCTATCTCAACAAACTCTCCCAAGTCAGATGATGAAGAAGAGTCTAAGGCAACTGTTTTTTCTTTGAGAGCAGCCGCACCTACCCTTACATCTGCGTGGTCATCCGACCAATGCAAATCGTCCTCCTCTTTTACTTCTGGTTGCTCTCGAATTTCTGAAGCTGCACGGTTTACTACTACCCCAGAATCAAAACTCGTAGATTCAGGAATGGCTTCTGAGGTGTTGGAATGTGTCTTGTCTGGCGATGTGTAATCTTCTAATAATAGATGTGAGTCAACTTGATCTGAGGTTGACTCCTTCTTCTTGGGTTTAGGCTTCTTCCATTCCTGATACATCTCGTCATCAGAGCTGGACAAGTCATCCATTGCAAACTCATCTGAGACAGGTGATGCTTTTGAAGAGGCTTTAGAGCTGACCGATGTACTAGATGAAGACTTATTTAGCTCATCCCTTGTCCTAACACCCACAGCTTTCATGATGATGTCCAATGAATTTTTGTAGTCCAAATGCCCATTTACCTTGAGAAAAGAGATATATAGAGCATTTCTTGTTCATCAGAATTCTTTTAGTAATTGTCAAATTGACTTCTATCATTGAATTTTACAATTTGTTTCTATTAACTAAAATCCTTGCTTTCAACAACTATGTTGAAGACCATTTACAATTTCAGAAAAAAATGTTTAAATTCATTTTTTTTTTTAATAAAAAAATTTACGAACCTAATGAAGATGAAATCTCATTATTAACGGTTTTATGAAACTTGAAAAAAATAAATAAATAAAAAAATAATAAAATCAAAAATTAAAATATATATATATATATGGCTCGAGATTTCATCACAAAAATGTAAAGTCCTCTTGTCCATGTCATTAAAATAACATTCTTTCAAATTTCTAGCAAACATCAAAGTTTATTTGATCTTTTAGGTTGAATGGGTTCATATTCTATGCATTTTATTTAAATTTAAAGATTATTCTTCTTTTTTAAAAAAAAATGAATACTACCTCTAGGGAAAAACTATAAAGATTCAAAATGATTCATATAAAAAACATGGAATATCATTGTAAGTGTACAAAAGTTTAAAGCATAATGTACTTTTAAAATGAAGAGCCACCTACCACGTCACTAAGATCAATATTGTGCATGCGTCTATCATCCCACGGTACAGGTCTCAACCCAGCTATACTCATTTGAACAGAAGACGTTCTGTACAGAAATTTCAACAGCCAATCCCCTCTATTTGGAATAAAAAATGATAAAAATTACTTACTTTCTTATTCTAAGACAAAACTAAATAATTCCATTCCAAGACAAAGACAGAAAGCAACTCAGAGAACATGTGTAAGGGAATAGAAGACACAGCGTGACCTCCTACCCACCCAGTCCCTTTTGAGTGAAATGAGTGCTCTACCAACTGAGCTATAGGGACTCTATTTCTTTCATTATTGTTAAAATTTAATGCAAAACGATCAGAACACTAAATTGAAATAGCACCATTGTCCAGAATTCAGTTCCAATTAAATGATATTTATAACTGTGTAGATTCATCTGGCTGGATCTTAGTTTTTATAACTAATATTCTTGAAATCCCTTATTATGACTCCCACATAGACTGCAATAGACACTCGCCTGTCCATAGATAGGATCTAAGAAAAGAATACAAATTCACAATCTATATTTAAAACATTAATTAAGCCTATTCTAGAATTGTTCATATATTACCATTGCCTAAAGAAATTAAAACCAAATTTAGTTAAAATTAATATTAAAGGGGAGATAAACAGCTATGATCATTTTCCAGCTCCGCCGTTCAAGCACATACCTACAAAATCCGTTGACAATTTTGCCGGAGACCACTTTCTTGAAACTGGCCCAAACAGCAGGATCACCTGTGGCAGGGGTGCCTAACAATATGACATCTTCAATGATACCCTCACAACCTGTCAAAGGCACATTACAGAATAATAGCATGATAAGAAGTAAAATTCCTTTGACTGTAGCAAAAGGTTGTGTATAATTGGTTATAACAGAAAAAGATCAAATAAATATTAAGAATTATGTTTGTCTGCGTTGAATAACGACATTGTCCACACTTTGAGAAGCTGATCATGTTATTCTTTTGGTGCCCTGAATCACCTGTCTTTATTCAACTTGAATTTCAAGTCAGAGACAATGATGGAAACTATATTTTTCGAAAGATGTTCAAAATCATTGAACATTTCTGTCTTTTTATGTTCAATGTTATACAGACGATCTTTTCTCACAGTATCACATATTAAAGACAACTGCTAAATACCAAATAAACCATCTTTCCAAACATTCCAAACGAAATTGACTGTTTCTTTCTTTTTTTTTTTTCTTTTGTTGTTTCATCTTCATTTTACCTTGGCCTTAACTGATCAAGAGGATTCCGCTAATTTTTTTAAATTTGAACTACAAATATCACCTGGATAATCATTTCTTTTTATATGAGAAAAAACATAAATCCTGTAACCTCTCTTAGCGCATAAATATCATTATGTATCATATATAACATATGTCATTATTGGATTTTTGAAAAAAGAAAATCTAGCATGTAAACTGCAGACATTAGTTCATAATTGCCAGTGCAGAATTTTATACCTTTTCTTTTGGACATTTCTTCAATGCATGAGAAGACAACTCTAGCACCAAGGCTGTACCCTATAAGAGTTACTGGCCTTTTCCCCTGAAAAGAAAAGATAAATTGAGAAATAAAAATAAATAAAATGAGTATGAAAAAGCATAAATGAATAAAATTTGAGGAAATAACTTCAAAAACTGAACAAAACAAAATGTAGAAATGCAGTGTGTGAGAGAGAGAGGAGAGAGAGAGAGAGAGAGAGAGAGAGAGAGAGAGAGAGAGAGAGAGAGAGAGAGAGAGAGAAGAGAGAGAGAGAGAGAGAGAGAGAGAAGAATAGCAGAGAGAGAAGAGAAGAGAAGAGAGAGAGAGAGAGAGAGAGAGAGAGGAGAGAGAGGAGGGAGGGGGGGGGGGGGGGGGGGAGAGAGAGAGCAGCTCTCTTTAGAAAAACAGAGCAGTACAAAATCTTTAAAGATATATTAAGAGAAAAAAAAATATATATATAAAGCTCCAAAATTTACCTGCTGTCTCCCCAACAAGACGTCAGCCAACACGCGACCAGCGGAGTGTGATCTCTGCAATGCCACAGACCAGGGGTTGTCTATGATGTTTGATGCAGAGATGAGAGTAGCAGGCCAGGCAATGGCTGCCAGAAGGCCCTGTAAGACAGTGTGCTTGAGGGCCTCTTGTGTGGCCATGGCCAGTGCTGAATTAAAGATGTAATCAAGGGCCTCCCCGAGTTGGACTAGGTACTTGGTCTCCCATTTTAGAGTGTACTGTTCTTTGGACTCTGCTAGATCTTTCCATGGCTGTTTGAAGTCTAATAAAGAACAGTCATAAATTGAGGAAAATTTTTTTTAGATTATTCGATAGAAAAATAAAATAATTTAAAGATTACAAATTACACCCAAGATGCTAATAAAAATAAATGTATTCTTTTTAAAACAGATCCTCAACTGTCAACATGTGACATCTTCAAATTTCTTTTTAAAAATACATTAAATGACCAAATAGCTAAAAGACAAATTTTTCCAACAGATAAATCCCCCCCCCCCCCCCCCCCACCCCCCCAAAAAAAGTAAATAATAATAATCATAATAATAATAATAATAATAATAATAATAATAATAATAATAATAATAATAATAATATGAATAATAATAATATTAATAATAATAATAATAATAATAATAATAATAATAATAATAATAATAATAATAATAATAATAATAATAATAATAATAATAATAATAATAATAAAACTCCAAAATACATTCATATATAATTTATTGGAAGACAGAAAAAGAATTGAAAAGCCCCGGAAGGCAGTATTAACTTTAAAAACTATTGAAAAGGCTGTGGTAAAAGTAAAAAGTAGAACAATAAGACAATGACCTTGTATATAATGAGGTAACTAGGACTAAATATCCATTTTGTTATATTCGAAAGTTCGTAAAAATCAAGTTTGGATAAAAAAATAAATGGGGACTCTTATTTTCCTGGGAGAATTCCAACTCTCATTGAATCTGAGTCCCAATTGGACCAAAACGTTTTTATTTCACCTTTTACTAGTACTATTCCAGTATCAGACTTTGTGATTCTACCAAATGATATGTCATATGAAGCGGTGAAAAATAAAAATATTTTCAAAGGTGGGGGGGGGGGGGGAAGCCTCACCTCTCATATTGTTGGACAACCAACCGGTGACTGCAATGGTAATGTGTAATTGACTTGTAAGACTCTCTACTCTTAAGCTATTGCCACATACAAGAGGCTCAAATTCAAATTCCTCTATAGCACCAACTCTTCTGTTCATCTTGTATCCTGGAAAAAAAAAAAGAGCAAATTTATATTTTTCACAAAATCAGACAAAAACTAATTATTGCTCACAAAATCTTGGGCTGTTTTTAGGTTCATGTCGATTAAATTTTTCAAGGTAAGATTTGCTTCTCGCATACATGTCTTTTATCCCTCCCTTTTCTAACTTTTGCTCTTATTCTGCTATTCATTATTTTTCTATTTCTAGTGTTAAAAGTTTCCTTCAAGTCATTTTTGGGCCACTACAGAGGTTTAAATAATCCTCCGAATATTTAAAAATAACATTTATCAAAATTTTTTATTCTCTTCCATTTTATTCGCTCATCCAAAATATCCATGTCCTTTTATTTCCAATCCACATACTAGATTTTCCCTTATCATCCATTACCCGATTCCCATGTGTCTTGATTAAAACTCTTTTAGTTTTGCCAAAAGTACACCCAAAAATAAAAATGTATAGATAATCTTTTCTATTGAAAGCTCTGTTGCGTTTTAAGCTAACAATTTTTCATGTATGTTTTCAAGACTATTGTTCAAAACAAAAATTCATTGGTAACTGATATTTGAACTCATTTGATAAGGAATACAAAAAAATGGATGCTGACCTGACAAGCCAGCACCGGCAACCCCAAACAGAGACCCAATGAGAGCCACACCTGTCGCAGATCCTAACACTGCAGCCCCTGTTCCACCTATGATGGCTCCAGCACCAGCTGCCACAAATGGAGCTGCTAAGCCACCTGTCAAACCTTTATAAGGAGGGAAAAAATAGTCTCGATTACAAAGGAAAACAACAATGACTTATAGTTTGTCACGTATAATTTTTAAAAAATATATTTTTGGGATGATATCACAAAACACTAAATATTGAATCAATCTTAATTGCAATCAATTTGGCTGACTGAAAACAGTCATAACATTAACCTTGGAAAGGCAAGACTGAATTTCTTCCACATCATAATTTCTCTCCATATTAATTTGTGAGCTTGACTGCACTTTGTTATTGTTATCTTGGTGAAAATAGAAAGGTATGATATCAGGTTAGGAAAAAATTGATCCTTTGCCTGTAAAGGATAAATGTAATTAAATCTTTGATAACACTCATCGAGCCACAAAGCTAGTTGTTATCATAATAAAAGGACTGGCAGCAAAACACATACTTGCTTTGAGAGAAAAAAGAATCTTTTTAAAAAGGATCCCATCTCACTAGCAAGTCAGAATTTTGTTGAAATAATCAATAGCAGAACTAGTATTATAACAGAAAATCTGAAAAAGATTCAAAGTGGTCAAGAACAATAATTTTCAACTACAAATCCCCAAACGAATTTTTTTTAGGGTCATTTTTCACGTACATATGACCCAAACACTGCTAGAATAGTATTAAATAATGGTCTAACCAACTTTCACAAAATAATTATATGTATAATCATCATAAGGACACATACAATCATCATACCTATCAACGTCCCTCCTCCCAAAGTTGCCAGTCCTATTAAGGCATATCGTTTCAACTTCCTTTTCTTTTCCTTCTTCATCTGCTCTTCTAATTCCTCACTAAAATAGAAAAGAAATGCATAGCAATAGAAATATATATAAATGATAACAATAATTGAAAACTCGCTCATCATGAAAATTAGTGATCCTAGCTTGAACATCAGTAAAGAAATGCATGAAATGCAAAGCAGTTAAAATTATGTGTTTGGATCAATTCACTGTTAGTACTGGAGCAACGAGAATGCTATAATGCACACACGCATACACACAAAATCAAAACCTAGATAAATAAATAAATCGGAACAAAATAAATGAATAAATAAAAACCATCAAGTAATAATAATCATTCTTGTCTTATATTTTTAAAAATTAGGGTTGGAGATCAACATTGTTCTGTAAAGCCAATGTTAAATTTTTATCATCGAGTACAGAATTACCAGCAAATCTAAAAATACAATACAGTAGTAGAATAAGTATAATAGATGACTGCCTATTACTAATAGCTTGTTTTTCTCCCCAAATATTGCGGGTTCTCCTCTAGTAATAGTAATAATAATAACAATAATTGTGATGACGATAATGCTGATAATGATGCTGACAATGATAATGAAAAGCACTGTAAGAGTAGAGCACTTTTCCACTCAGGTAGTGATTTAAATGATAAGGTGACAGCTTTGAAAGGAAATCAACATTTAAAATGAACAGTAGAACAACAGTCACCTACAAATATAACAAATTTAATTTTTTATAAAATAAAAAACAAAAACAAAGGTGAAATAAGATTATCTCACTTGATAAAAAATAAATCTATGTCAAGCTATCTAAAAATGACATTGAATTATGTCGAAGGATTGAATCATACAAAAGGCTAGCTATACTAAACACATAGCTACAATTCAGTAAAGACTTTAAACTCTATGTACAGTCTTTTTAATACATAAATGTCAACAAAACATCCCAAGCTACAAAATATGAATAGAAAATTTATGAATTAAAACTAAAAAAAGGTAAGTACGGTTTTTATTTAAATTGGGGCATTGATATTTTTTCATTAATACCAGCAAATTCATTTTTAAAGTGCAAGTAAATTTCCATTTTTTGTTTGTTTATTATTTTCATTATTTATTTTTCTTTTTTAAACTTCCCTTTCTAAAATTTTAAAATCTTTCCTACATACAACAGGGACATTAAGAGCATGAGGGAATTCAACCATCCCGATCTATTGATACTTCATGTTTTATCTTAAATTCTCTTGATACTCTTCATCTCTCATTTTCACATCTTCAATAGTAATTGAATATAACAAATATATAATTGTAGCCCAGCAGCATGGCACTCGTTTTTTATTGTGTCGGTAACCTGTAGGTTTTGGGTTCAATGCCTGCTGTTGGATGGTACAGAAAAGGGCTCTTCACTCACGATTTGTAAAGATACTCGGATATAAAATAAGTACCTGGCTGGCAACAAATATCTTTGTAGGAAAAAAAAATTATACTGAGTTCTACATCTTCATCGTTGCTGTTGGATGAGGACACTTTGTAAAGCACTTTGAGTTCATTAAAAGGATAACACACTATATAAAAGCTCAAGTTTTATATCTTATAAATTAATACTACTATATACCCAATTTTAGACATTTATAGTAAAACCAAAAACTGGCTAAACCTGGAAAAATAAATCAAAATTAAATTTAGAGGACTTGAAAATTTGTCACATAATTAATGAAACTCACAGCAAGTTGCAATCGTTGAAATATAATTAAACAAACAAGAAAAGGAAAGAAAAAAAAAAAAATCTTTTCACTGAGTTCCATTATGCACATGCAAAACTCTGGTATTCTCCCATATTTTATCACCATTTCATTAACATGCATGTCATCATTATAATATGAATGTTATCCTTATTGTATCGTGTAAAAAAAACCTGTAATAATGTTATCAAATCTATAACACCAACTCGCAAATAGTTTATTTTGGTTCGATTAAAAAAAAAATATATATATATATTAGCATTATTGACAAAAAGATTATATAAATGACCAAACACCTTACTCATCTAAAAAAAAAAGTTAAATTTAATTGAAAAAAAAAACAGGATACAACAATATTGATATGACGAGATTTGGATAATGAGTCATGTATTGTATAAGTGTATCTTTTTTTATTAAAAACTGATGAATATTAATATTATTCATGTGAATAAAAAGTTATTAGATGCTATTTTGTGCCATTACAATGCATAGTCCAGGAATGAAAGTTGATATCTGGTGTATAGTCGAACTTGTTATAAAGCTTTAACCATCCTTAATTCTGATCAAAAGTGGGTTTCATGGACAAGAGGTAAACTTGTGTAATATAAGCTGATTTGTTTTCAAACATGCCGCACAAATATCTCAATTAGACTCAAGATTTCAATTAAATTAATTCTAAAATATAGCTGGCTGCCAATATCAGGTGATGATTGCTAGAACAAGTTCGACTGCTCTTTATTTCAAAAGGAAAGAAAAGAGCTTCAATTAGTCATTAGTCTTTCTATTAATTGTTCTTTTAAAAAAAAATATAAATAAATAAATAAAAAATGAAGTTACAGAAAGAAAAAAAAAAAAGACTTTAAAAAAGCAAACCCAAACGTTAGATAAAGGAAATAGCAGACTAGCTGTGTTACAGTTTTGATACCTGCTGCTTTCACTGTAACCAAACATTTACAGTTGGCCATGCAAAGGAGAGAAAGAAGTAAAACATTAACTTTCAACATGTGTTTTTAAATTAGTCATGTCACAGAAGTGATTCAATTCTAAAATTCCATGCCAATTGTTCACCTATCAGCAGAACCTGTATTGCTTAACAAGTTAAAATAAATATGGACAATCTTGCCACATAAAATTTTTAACTGGCAATTATTCAAAGATTCATAGATTAAGATGAAATTGTGAGAAAACATGTTATTTAAGACAACAATAAAAATGTGATAGCTCTTTTATGGATTAACTATCTTGAAGCAGATTTTTTTTTAGACTGATGCAATAAATTGTTTCTTTTCTTACTGCCTTGCTATATATTAAGTTGCTATAGATAAATTGACATATAGGCAACAAAAAAATTCTCGTATTTAATCTTTTACCCCTCAAATCTTTCAATTAAATTTTTTTTTAAAACAAACACACACAAAATCCTAGAGAACAATTGTTTTGTTTTTGTTGGGTTCTTTTTTTTTTTGTCTTTAAAAAAATAGTAGAAAAAGATATTTTTTTTAACTCTGCAGGGATCAACGAGGTACAGTTTTAGCTATCTGCCGCGGTTTGAGGTTATCAATTGTAAACAGAATAAAGGATCTCAATCAATCAAATTCATATAACAACTTAGTAAAAAAAAAAAGGTCTAGTTCATACAAAAAGTTGAACAGATAATGCTTAGATCAGTTTTAGTCTTCAGTTTTTAAATAAAGCAAAATAAATCAGTATCTATTTTTTAAAAACTCTGTGAAAGGAACAATTTAGCTTTAGTAGAATAAAAAGTAAAGTCATTTAAGACGTGTTACAGCAACATTCTGATAAACTAAAAATAAGTAGCATTTCTATAGTGCATTTCATCCACCGATTTATGAAAGGCTTGCAGAGAAAGAAAGAAAAAAAAAAGGAAAAGAAAAAAAATAATATTGTTTTCATTTTTTTTTATAAGCATACATTTATCTACTTTAAGGCTTCAATTATAGAGGTTCAATATGATGAAAATCAAACATTAGTGTCTGATTGCCAATTAGCTGGTTTCCAAGAACGTTAAAAAGTTATGCCATTTCAGTGATAATTGACTTACTCTGTCATTTCATATTTGGAAAAAGCCAAGGATTCAGACATTTCACTTTCAAGATCTTCCAACATATCCCAGGTGACTCGAAGTCGCCAAGAGATATGCTTTATTAGGACACGCATTCTGGCATCATATACACCTGAAATGAAGAGATTATGTATTTAAAAAGAACAATGAAATAGAATTGTTTTCTTGGCATTCAGAGAAATAGTAAATTGTAAAATCATAAATTGTTCCAAATGCAAAAGCATAAAATCGTTTGTCTCTTCTTATATGGAACTAAAGTAGTAGTGCAGGACTGTCAAGCCCAATACAAGAAAAAGTGTAAGACTGCTTGTCAAAAAGAGTAAGATTTTGAGAAAAATTGTGTATACAATGTGAAAATGTAACCCTTCAGTCATCTCACTCCTTGCCGTTGAGTAATTTTGGAAATAATTCTTATATAACAAGTTTATGTGAGTGAAAAATTTCTAAAAGCTGAAGGAAAACTTGAAAATAAAATTATGAAGCAATGCAAACAAACCACTTAAACCTATCAAACAACAATTGTTAAAATGAATATTGCAGGAAGCATGGAGAATACCCAAGAACCTAATGACAAGCACAATAAAAACAATTTTTTTTACATTAAAATATTAAGATTTATTTCTCATGAAAAATATGTACAATCTGAGAGAAAAAGCAGAAACTCTTACAAAGGTGAAAAAGGGATACAAATATGCTTTTTTGGCCCTGGCAGTGATCTTTCATAGACATATGTCCCACAGAGCCTCTTCGTTGTGGTTTCTATAGCATGAAACATTCAATAGCAATTGCTTGCCACCTTTTGGATAGGACGCTAGTCTATTGCAAAATGCTTTTCACCAGATTTAACAGACTCAGCTATCCAATCACTGCTGAGTAGACAGAGGGGTTGTGAAAAGAATCCCAACATCACCCATGATCAATCCAGATCCTTTCTTTGGTGCATGAAGCAAATACTTTAAACAGCCGGGCTATTCGGGCCACCAATGGAACTAAGGTTTAAGCTTATGGTAAAGCCTAAATTTGAAATCTAATTTCCAATTTTCAAATCCCTTGTTAAATGTCAAAATCCTGAATATTATCTCTTTTGCATAACATACAATTAAGGTTAAATCACAAAAGGGACAATTGAAAAAAAATAATAATGCATGTTTGTAACTAGTTGAATTATTACAAGCACGAGCAACTTACCTTGACCAATGGATATAGCTAAAAGCTGAGAGAGAACAGGTTCTGCTCCAGTCTTCAAGGCAGGCTCAGCAAGTAGTACGTCGACGTATGGATCCATGTCATCGAGGCCATGACCTTGTAGCATCGCACGCACCGACTCACATACCTGAGACAAAGTAAATAATATAAACAAGTGTTTCAGTAGCTGGATCTGCTAGGTAAGATGGAAAGTACTCAATGGTATGCTACTCTCCTAGCCAATGATTTGTTAGACATATATATAATTGTTACTAAGACTAAGAAAGTCAGATAAATTTTAGTGGTATTCAACATTCTAACAATACTAATACAGTCCAAGAGGGTATATTGGGATAGCTCAGTTCCCGACAAATTGTCCTAATTAAGCGGCAGTCATGAAATTAAGCAATTCCCATAGTCTCCTCTGCATTCATTCAGACTTGTGACTGGCAATACAATTCCAGTGACAGATGTATTGGTTCCATTCAACTTTTACTCTTTGTTTCATTTCTGCTTCGTTGTTTTAATTTTTTATTTTTGTGTTTTAAAGCCACAGAAATCAGGGAGACTCGTTTGATGTCTATTTTGGGTTACTTCAGCGGCCACTTGTTTGCTAATCTGATCCACAAACTTTATCAGAGGGGTCAGAGTTCTTTCTTGGACAAATCGTCGCAACAGCTTCACCATTTCATGTTTTTCTGATTAAGTTACTACTTTCATTTTCTTCAACTTTCTGGGGGTTTTTTTCTTCTCTGTGCATTTTCAGTTAACTCTTCATTGGTGAAGGCAACAGAGCACTGTAGATTGTTATTGTAATCCACTTGTGAAATCAGCTCATCCTCCACCACCTGAGTTGAAGGAGAACATCATTAAAATGTTGGTCACTGCATTTCTTGCATGACCACTAAGCATAAGTTTTGCGTCAGTGTAGCAGTTTAGCAGTTGAACTTTTTGCCAATTATCGTGGCCATTGACCCATGACCATGAACTTGATGATGGCAGTTGGTAACACTGACAATTGATTACAAGTAAAGCCTATTGTTCATATCTCTGTGATGATAATGACGAATGGTTCGACCACACCCCAACTACCTGTTGCAATAGACACTAACAGGGGATACAGGTAAATTCTATTGTTCACACTGCTGCGATGAATGGTACGACCACTTATTCAGCTGACCGTCCCATTAGGCTAATTTGCATTTTATGAACCATCATTTCAAATGATTAAAGACAATGAAAAAGCTCTTTTATTGGGTGCGTCATTGTCAAATCTCATCCCCATTAAACTGTTGGGAATTGGAAAGGGTATGACTTATTATATGGAAAAAATTCAGTTTCCCAATAAAGCGGCATCCCCAATACCGACTCGGCCTGTTAGTGCAATCTCGCCTACCACGAAAAATTGCATGAATTTGAATTTTCTGCAGCCTGGGAATTTTTTTTTAGTGTTGAAGTTTTACAACAGAGAGAATTGCATTGTCAAGTTTTGACAGTACAAATGATACAATCAAGGTAATTGTCATGTCTGTGTTTATGACATATCTGCTTTTTTTTGGTTCCAATTCTGGTTAGTTCAAAATTTGATCACTGCCAAATATATTATATATGCTCAGGTTGACTTATTGAAGACAACAAGAATGTTAACATTTGATATCTATCCGGCTCTGAACAGTGCTGATGGTAACAAAAAGAGAAAAAGGAGGAACATTTTTAACACGATTTTAACCCTCATTTTTACAGCATTTGGGATAATAAACTATCATTTTTACTCTTGCTAACTTATGGAGAACTGCACCTATTTGTACCACCCTGCATCAATCTCTCGCCGCCAGTACATTTGATTGAAGGAAATATTATTTAATAGGAGGAGATTCTTCATCTAACACCAAAATCGCGGATTTACGTGGATCCAAAACCATCAGCAATGTCTGAAACATTAATTTTTGGGGCGTTTTCACCATTGGTTCATAGGATATAGGTAACAGATAACTTTTCCAGAAATATTTTGAAGCTCCTAATGGATCAAGTGTGATGAATTAATGCAGCATTAAAAACAAGAAATTTGGCTGGACACTTTTTGTTATAACATGATCAAATTCTTATTTCATGAGGTATGAATTAAGGTAAGCAATACTTCATTCAATATTATCAATCTAACTTATTTGTCAATGCTGTACTGCATCCTTAATATTTTAACAAGTAAACATAACCATTTACAAATAAGAGTACTATGACATTTATATTCATGCTCACTCAACTTTGGTTTTTATAGAGGGGATAAAATTTAAAAGTATTCTTACCTGCTGAGGCTGCTCAAGAGATATGAGGATCACAGATAAGGCTTCCTCAACAAATTTCCTGAGCAAAAAAGTTTTAAAGTTAGAATTAAAACAGTAAATCGGTTATTAAAACAATATCAACAAAACATGAATTCGTCCTCATATGGTTCTCGGAATTTACTTTTAAATTAAATAAAATATAATTAAAGTTGCGTTAAGTTTTGACAAATCCGTATATATGAAATTTGAATGCTTAAGTGTCAGGCTAAATTACAATGTGGGAAAATTTCATACTCGAAAAAAGAAAAAAATGAATGACAATGAAGGAAACAACAACAATAACAACAACAGAAACAAACAAGTTGGCGGTAAAAAAAAAAGAAAGAAAGAAATATAAGAATATAAGTATAAATACCATGATCTACTCCAATATCGTTTACTTTCTAGAACCTACTGATCCATCCTATGTTTTTCTCTCTAATCATTACAGAAATGGCACTTCATGAGGCTAACTTAACAGTTGATTTCAGTTCCATTGTGTTAAATGGAAATGGATTAATAGTAATGAGTGCAAGCTATCCAATAGACATGATACCGTATATCACAGTTTACTTTCTAGCAGATGTAATTTTGATCTTGGTAATACAAACAATCATAATAATGCTGGAGAATCAAGGGGGTCATAAGCAACAGATTTGAGCCAGGTTACTTTGTGTGAGAAGATCACTCTACTATTTATTGAGGCACTAGGACCCCAATCGTCATGGATATAAGAATTGAAAACTATAGATTCAAAAGAAAGGCCGTTTCTTTAAAAAATGTATATATTACTTATGAATCCTGCAACATAATCACTGTTCACTGTTAGTTAAATGAAGTAAAAGTGAAGGAAAAAAACCTGATGACTGTACATAGATAAAAAAATGAGTTAATAGTAGAATTGGAGAGGCTCTGGTAATTAAAATTCCAAGCCCTCAGACCCTCAGGTAATAATTAGTCAAATATGTATACCCACCTATGTTCATCAGAATCAAACAGTGTCCTTAGCGCAGTTGCACATAGAGCAGCGAATGAATACTGGCCTACATCACTAATCTGTTTGTGGATAGGCACAATTTCACCTAAAAGTAGAAAATTGAACACTGATTTATTCAACTATGCTAGTACTGAACATCGACAAGCCAATCAAGCTTCTCTCAAGTAGATAGGGCAAAAAAGGAAGAGGGGGTAGAGGTGAAGAGGAGATGCTATGCATTATTCATGACATATTAATTTAGATTTATATTTAGGAAGGAGTTCTGTAATTTCACAGCACTTTTATTATATTACTTGATTTTTCAGCCATTAATGGATCTTCAATTAGTTGCAATGCCCAATAAATAATACTTTTGAAGATAAGTTAAGCGGTGTGATTTTTCTTATCTCAAAAACAATTTGCTGAGTGGGTTTAAGGATATCGACTCCGGCTGACACCATCATTACTCACTGTGTTTCCTATCAGTTTTGATATTGGGAGTGATGGCAAACATTAAGTTTCATCAGGTCATAGTATCTTTAGTTAGGGAGGGGGAAGAGAAGGGTTCGGAGGTCTCCCCCCCCCCCTTCCCCCCAATAATAAAAAAAATCCCCTCTTTAGGCGTGCTGGAAACTACAGTTGTCCTTCCGGAAATCAATGTCCTTTTATTTTAGTAGGTACTTCGTTAAACGTCCATTTAGCACTACAGCCAGAAGTAAGCTGATAAATGGCCTAGTGGCTGTGACCCGATTTTTAGGACTTTTGAGGGATGAGTCTCAGAAAAGATTCCATATATTTTTTGTTTATAGATGGATTTTAATGGTTTATGACTTATTTTCTTCAGGAGGAACTACCCTATCGTGTGGTGCTGCTTCTGTTTAAATCAATGCCAATTTAGTATCTCTCTTGATCAAGGATGAAAAAGGGTAATATTAGCTTTGGACAATTTAAAAATCAGAAATTGGTAAATCGAAATTCCTGTTGCGGCACGTAATTTAACATCTTAACTTTTCAGGACAAAGTTATTAAACTAGTATAACTTTTCTTCCCCTAATCTGATTTTCAAAATTTTGGTACCATAATTAGAATTGTGTTGTAAAAAGCGCTAAATAATGATATAGGTTTCACTGATCCTGAGCTCAATTCAATTTGAATTATTAACCAAAGTACTTAATTTTAATAAAGTTTGAAATGTTCATCCCAATGTCAAAGTGCTGTGCTGTGTAAGAGTAAGTGTAATAGCCTTAAATCAGGGCTGTTTTCCCACAAGTTCCTAGTCCTAGCACTGGCTTCGCTTTGTTATATAATTTTAGGGAGTATGTACAGGGTAACCGGGCACCTTGCCTCAGTATCCACGTACACGGTAACTGGTTTACTACTGCAATAAAAGCAAAGGATGGACCTCTCTCTCTCTCTTGCCTTTGTATGTGTGTGTGCTATTTTAAAAAATCAAGCAATACAATTTAACCCATTAAAGGCGAGCTTCAATCTTAATTTAACCTAACACCAGATCTTAGTCTTAATGTTATCATTAAAAGACAAGCTGTGGGATTATAGCTTAATTGGTGGAAACGATTTATTCTGCATTAACAATAGGGAAACTTTTATCTGAATGAAAATTTTTAAAAATCAGTGTTTCTGTTAAGAGGTTAAAATTTCACACAGCATATATATCCGTATCACCCATTTGATCTCTACGTCATCAGGCGACCCATTGTTTCTTTCATCTTTCCCCATGCTTACCCCCCCCCCCCCCCCCACCTCTGTCTCTCGTCATAGTGTCATCCCCTCCCCTTTGCTTCTCATGGTAAAATGAAAACTTTCTACTCGGTTTGCAAATAATGTAGGCCTAGGCTGTTGACAAGACATCAGGTAGTGAGTGTCTAATACATTATAGATTCTCTGATTGGCCAATTTAAGCAGGCATTTGACCGTCTGCTTACGTTCTGCCAATAACACACACACACACACACACACTCACACAAGTGGGGGGGGGGGGGAAGAAAGACAGGATCAAGGTCATACGTTACCGTGCACCAAACTCTCAATGCCCCCTCGCCCCTCCCTCCCAACGCGCAGTACAAGGTTAACGTGTACGTTAATCCCGAGGCTAGGTGCTGGTTACCATGTATGTAGACACTCCGCTATATTCGTAATTTTAATTGTCTAGATCTAGACCTAGGCCTAGGTCTATTACTATTAGTCTAGGACTATTGACTATTGATTAAAATTATTAAAAGTAGCCTACTACTACTATTTTTTAAAACTTATTTTTAAAATTATTTATATCAATATAAGGTTGAAGGATTGGGGGGGGGGGTCTTTTTTGTATTTTTTTACCCAATGGGACTTTTGCACTTCACTGCTAGGAACTTGTGGAAAGACTCCCCGTTGTCGTCAGTAATCTTAGTAATTAGATAGATAGATAGCAGTAGCAGTGGCAGATGCAGTCTTTCTCTGCGATCCTTTCTTTGACATGAGTTCGGTGTTTGAGACCAAATGATTCAACAGATAGCTAAGAAATCAAAAAGATGGGAAATGTGTCATTTAATGCAAATTTACTATTTTGATAAGGGGAAAATATACCTAATAATGGATGTTTTTGTTTACTTCGCTCTACTTTCGCCTCAGAGGCATCTTCTTCTGTTACATCCGCCATGTTTGTTGTTATTGAATTATTTCCGATGAGATACCCAATCATGACTGTTCTACTTTCATTTTCCAAAGCTTCGATATGACGTGTTTCCGTAATGTGTCACCAAGCGTTGAAAAACAACAATAGAACCGTCTTCTCTGCTAAACCTCTCGAAGTCTGCGAAGGACTGTCATCATTGAGTAGGTCTCCAGAGAGAAATACCAAAGTTGGCTTTATTGTGCAATGATCGACAGATACTGACTAATATTTATTGATATTATTATATATATTATTTCAGGTGAGAGCTTAATCATTAATATAAGGAAATTCAGGGACTTTCTTGTGTAGAGTTTTTGCGCTCTGACTCCTGTCCTGGAACTGGTGGAATGGTCTCAAAATTGGAGTTTGTAACGTCTATAGTCTTAGTTGTGTAGTGGTGTAGATAGTGTAGTGTAGAGTAGGTGAGTAAGTTGTAAGAAAAGGTTTACTGTACGTTGATCGCATTCTGTCTAGCGTTAAAGCTGCTCTTTAACTTTACTCATTATTCATTATTCATTATCATCATTCAGTCAGTCAATTTTTTTACGTCCAAATCGGCTAATTTCACGGACAGAGGGGTCTTTAGTCTTTTCACGTTCACTCACTATTACTAGAAGATATATCTAAGACTAGACGTCTATTACATCTATTATTACTTACCAAGCTTTGTCCTCTTACACTACTTGGTTATCTAAAGTAAAAGTTATGATTTCTTTGAAATTTGCATACACACTACACAGCATCATACCTGGATACCTGGATACCTCTGTATAGAGCTTTTAGACTTGGTGTAGTCTCCTTCGCTCCTCCTCATCTATTAATGATTGGACCAATTTTTATAATTGAACTTGTTTCCTAGGGTGTTGCTTATCTCCAACTCTGCTTTGAATTTATTCAAATTTTTTGCTGATACTGTGGTTTCTTGTAGTTTATTCCAGTTATTTACAATTCTAGATGAAAAAAAGTTCCTTCTTTCATTTGTTTTAAAACGTTCTTTTTTCAGTTTCTTGCTGTTTCCTCGTGTCTGAATGTTCTTGTTTGGTTTAAGGAATCCTGCCTCTACCCTGTCTATTCCCTTTACTATTTTATATGTTTGGATCATATCTCCCCTTCTTCTCCTGTAATCTAAGGTCGGGAGATTTAATTCTTTCAATCTCTCACAGTATGTTTTGTCTTTCAGGTGTGTGATAAGTTTTGTTGCTCTCCTTTGCACTCTTTCCAAACAGTCTTTGTCTCCCTCAAACTTCGGATACCATATGCAGTTAGCATATTCCAGCTTTGATCTAACCATAGTCTTGTAGATGGTAGTCATGTGTTTTGTTTTCAGATTCTTGAAATTTCTTTTCACTATTCCGAGTGTTTTACTAGCCTTAGATTGAACATCTTTAATTTGCTTCTTGAAGTTTAGCTTCCTATCAATAAATACTCCTAGGTCTTTTTCCCCATTGGATTTCTGCAGGGGTTTTTCTTTCATTATATAGTTTGCTTCTCTGTTGTTTTTTCCTAGGTGAAGAACTGCACATTTATCTACATTGAACTCCATCTGCCATATTTCGGACCATTCTTCAAGCTTTTTCAAATCTTGTTGTAAGGTGTTTCTTTCTTCTTCTGTATTAGCTACTCCATAGAGCTTAGTATCATCGGCAAAGATTTTACATTTAGATGATAGATTGTCTGGCAAGTCATTGATATAAATCAGGAAGAGAACTGGTCCCAGTACACTTCCTTGTGGAACTCCACTTGTTACCAGTCTCTCTGTTGATGCTGTTCCATTCACTATCACTTTTTGTCTTCTATCTTTGAGGAAATCTCGGACCCATTTGACTGTCTGATCATTAATTTGATACTGTTCCAATTTCCTGATTAGGCGCCAGTGTGGAACTTTGTCAAATGCCTTTCTGAAGTCGAGGTATATGACATCTAAATTGTTGCCTAATTCCAGGTCTCTCGTCCAGTCATCCATTGTTTCAAGTAGGTTTGTTACTGTAGACCTTCCCGCCATGAAACCATGTTGATCTTTGCTGAATAGTTTGTTCTTGGTCATATGATCAACCATTTCTTCTCTAATCAGCTGTTCCATGAGCTTGCAGACGACAGATGTCAGGCTCACTGGTCTGTAGTTTTCTGGATTTTTTCTGTCTCCCTTCTTGAATATGGCTGTGATGTTAGCTTCTTTCCATTCCCTTGGTAGTCTTCCTTCTTTCATCGACTGGTTAAATATCTTGGTTAGGGGTTCTACTAGCTGCTCTGCTAAGTTTTTTAGGATGTAAGGATGAAGTTTGTCAGGTCCAGGTGATTTACTCTCCTTTAGGTTTTGTAGTCTCTTCATTACTCTCTCTTCAGTAATCGGCCATTGTGTAGTATCTATATTACTTGTTTTAGCAATATCTGGCAAGTTTTTCTGGTTCTCCACTGTAAAGACACTTGCAAAGAAGAGATTTAGCACCTCTGCCTTGTCTTCATCTTCAGATGCCCAAGTGCCATCTTCTTTTTTTATGTCACAGGTTCCCTGTCTTGTCTTCATTTTACTGTTTACATAACTCCAGAATACTTTAGGATTTTCTTGGTTATCTTGGTTATGGACATGTGAAACTTCTCAAGTAGGTATAAGTATAACATGTTTTAAGTTATATCATCAATAGTCTACAGCGACCCTCTGTTTATAGTCCACTCTGGATCGCAGCTTGGTTAATCGCAACATTTCCCAAGAAACAGAATTGATTATACATAATAAATGAAAATGTCACTGGTTAATCGCAACAAATTTTCGCCCTCAAAAAGTGGTAAATTCAAGAAATCAATATAAAACAAAATATCATTATTAAATTCCATCATTGAATTAATGGAAGAAATCGTGTCAGGTTGAAAAATTGAGCGGGATTTAATGCTACAGTAGTGTGTCACCACTTTATTAGAGACAAAAGAGAGCGGGACTTTGCAGTATGGTTTTGTGATGTCTTCTGTGGCCATTAGATAGGAGGCAAGGGCAAAGTCTTTACAATGGGTAGACAACAACAGTTGTAAAGAGAGACTGAGCGATATCCTTTGTTTTTGGATTGACAACTTTGCATTGTGACCAATGAGGTTGATGAGATCTTATTGTCTGTCATCTCGGCTAAACTCTTTTACTCCTCCTACAAATGTTGAAAACAAAAGAGTGAATGTTAATCCAATCTGTAGTCGACTTGCATCAAGGCTGCTTTTGATTGACACAATCTCTACAGGGCTGCCATATGGTTTTTAATTCAATCGTATTGCTCAGTCTGTGGTGGACTAAGAACATGTTTACAGCAGCTGGTTTGAGTTTACCATATATGTTCAAAATGTTGCTATCGTGGACTGGACACTCAACTTTGGTTAATCGCAACATGTTTGCTGATCCCAAGGTGTTGCAATTAACCGGAGTGAACTGTATTTTATTTAAAATGCCTATTATTCTGATTCCTATCTAAATCTTTAACTTTAAGTTTATCTCAATCTAGGTCTATGATCAACAATCCTGTTGTTGTTATTATTATTATTATTATTATTATTATTATTATTATTATTATTATTATTATTATTATTATTATTATTATTAGGGAGTGTAATTCAGCGCCCGAA
>NC_088363.1:24487492-24494992 GCF_034508935.2 Berghia stephanieae
CTAGTATGGGAGAATTTTTATCCCCGGCAACGAAGCAACACAATGATGAATAAATTGCATTACACGTATTAACTATTCTTCATCACATCACGCCTTAAATGTTCGACGTCTTCCTTTTCATCCTCATCCTCATCCTCTTCCTCGTCATCATCATCATCACTTGCATTTTTGTTCAGCGCTGTATAAAGCGAGTTATTTTCTCCAAGCATGTGACTAGTTCTTGACTTTGTAAAGTCGTGGCCTTCATATCTTATACTTAATGTCATTTATTTCACCATTCCATAGGTACTTTATTATTATTGCTTGGACGTTGGGATAAGCTGGCAATTTAACGTGGATAGAATTATTAGAATGCTCTATTCATATATTCGACCATGCTGTATTAATGTGTTCATTATTGCCCATTTATGACCCCAATGTCTTGTTATTTTTTAATCATTTTCTTTTCTTGGTGTTTATGATTGTATGTGCTCGTGTGTGTGTGTGTGTGTGTGTGTGTGTGTGTGTGTGCTAATGTTTGTGTTGTTAGTTTTGAGAGAGTGTGTTAGACTGTGTATAAAAGGGAGGCGTACTTTTGTTAATGCTGTTTAGCTCTTATTATTTTTTAAAAAAAGGATTTGATAAAAGAATTGTTTTCCTCCCGGCATTCATTCAGAAAAAATTGTCATATGAAATCCATCCATTGTGGAATTTGTTGTTTTGACCCATCTTCTACGAGCTACGACTGACGCAAACCTTTATTATTATTAACATTAAGTTAAACCCGATTTTGGGCGGTCCACTGGAAACGGAGAATAAGGGATTTTCTTAGTCTGCCACTTGTAAGATTAGAGGGGAGAAAAGGCGTATACACAGTTTTGTCCAGACGACTGGTTTTGTCCATCTTCGCCCGCAACAAAGAAATTAATCAACGTTCCATTTATTATGTCAACCTTTCGATGTGTGGGTTGCTTATTATCAACGTTCAAATAATGGAAAGCTGATGAGAAAGAATTGGGCTACTGTTTCCTTAAATATTTCATATCTGACCAATCGTCTCAGAACGATTGTATGTCGGGGGTAAACCGTAGCTGAAATTGAAGCCTAAATTAATAGGGGGTACAGTGGGTTTTGTCTTATACTCCAAGAAACTTGATGTTCCTATCTCTTATTATTTTGACTTCAAACTCGATTTAATTCATCCAGTTCATTCCGACATACTACCGGATTGACACGATGAATATATATATATATATATATATATAATATATATATATATATATATATATATATATATATATATATATATATATATATATATATATATATATATATATATATATATATATATATATAATATATATATATATATATATATATATATATATATATATATATATATATATATATATATATATATATGGGATTCAAAAGTTTTGAGTTTTAGGATCGGGGCGGATTGACTGTGTACTGCTTTTAACGTAGTATAAATTGCGTTTGAGTTGATATTAATAGAAATAGTAACGCTGACATTGATGCGCGGCATTCCACGGATTCACCATGCTCTCAGCGCTTTACCAATACTTCATTTATTCCCACAGCAAACTTCATTGCGTCAACTTTACATTTCATACAGACAAGTCGCCTGTTAGTTCCTTTTTTTATCGTGCACTCTAACAGTATCCGTCAGTGCTTACAGCAGGTGTTTCGCGTCTGGCTTTGGTTTTATTTGGATCTGAACAATTCATAGAGATATTTTAGAGGGCCATTGATCATTATCTTGACAAGGTTATCGATTGACTTCTATTGGTTTTTAAATCGACTTTGACGCAAATGCATTATTTACAAGGGTAGCGTTTCAAATTATGCTTATCCATTCATGTTTATAGGAGCAGTGATCGGTAAAATTCTCACGACCCTCCGATAAAATCCCATTAGGGGAGGAATAAAATCAATTCTACATTATTGTAATGATTTGTTTTGAGATTGAATCGACCTAGTCTTGATTTTGACAGGGTCATGACATAATTGAATGTTCCTGAAAATTCAATAGACGACAAGGCCAAATCATATAAGGTGCCAGACTTGATTGAAACCAGGTCCTACTTTTTGTCCATCAAACACCGCTTTTTGTCATTTATTTCGTCTCCAATGGTCAACATTTACTATTGATGAATAAATAGGATACTTTGGGGCATGCAATTGCAGAATTTTAAAAGTTATACGCGTTGTTTAATGAACTTCGAATTGTTTCTTTTCTTTCTTTTTTTTTCGGAGGGTGAATACAGTAAGATAGTTGTTTATAAGAAGCGTGTCCTCATTGTATCAAAATGTTAGATATGGACGTCCCTGGCTATTATTACTTACTTACTTACTTACTTACTTACTTACTTACTTACTTACTTACTTACCTAATCCTCACCGATGGGGCACATAAGGCATCTACCAATGACTTCGATGATTGTCTGTCGGCTGCATGAAGACCTATGTTATTCTAAGTTAGGCCAACCTCTTTAAGCTCTATATCCACGTTTCTTTGGGTCTGCCTCTTCGTCTTTTGCCATTAGCCGTCTAGCGGATCGCAGTTCTTGATAAAGCAGTTGCCTCCATTCTGGTATCTATAACATGTCATAGTCATCTCCATCTGCGTCTCTTTATAGTTTGTAGCTATTCTCATTGTATCTGTCTTTGGTCCATTATTACCCGTCTCTCTCTCTCTCTCTCTCTCTCTCTCTCTCTCTCTCTCTCTCTCTCTCTCTCTCTCTCTCTCTCTCTCTCTCTCTCTCTCTCTCTCTCTCTCTCTCTCTCTCTCTATCTCTCTTTCTTTCTTTCTTTCTTTTTTTTTTCTCTCTTTCTCTTCCACTTCCACGTTTAATTGTTCAGTAGTGCAGCATGGTTGTCTTTGATTTTGTTTTAGTAAATTTTCCGCGATTTAAAAATGTATGCTCACAGACTTAAACCAAGATAAATTTTATTCTGCCCATTCCAAAAGAAAAAGTCACGTTTCAAAGTCTTGAGACAAATCTTAATTTGAAAGGACAGGTCAACCTGACAGCAGTAGTCCACGTGACCTCCTCGGTTCTTTATGAGGGAACGTAAACCGCCAATAACACTGTTATGTGTTTTATTAAAAGCGCGACTATTTACGAACCGTTTAATGGCATTCTTGGCACAGGCTTCTTTTTTTTTTTTTTTTTTTTTTCGTAGCGGGCAGAATTGAAGGATAATGGTAATCGTGGAATATTGCCATAGTACTGCTTGTGTGGTTGACGATATCAATACCCTCAATGCCTTCGCCTTTTCAAGACTTTACAGGTTTCTCTTGGTATAAATAAAATAAAGAATCTTGGATAATGTCCTCAAAATGTGTGGTTTTCCGCACTCGTTAGACATGCCTCAATTGGGGATTTGGAATTTCCATTTTTTAAAGTAAGGGAATATAAATTATATAAAGGATAAGGAGTAGACACGATGCGCCCTAAAGAGAGGGGAATTAAGAGAATGTGTGAATAGGTGGGGGTGAGGTCTTGAATAACAATATAAACATACGTTTGTCCAAATTTGAATTAAATCATTCTCTGGTTGCTCCCCCATACCATAGAGTGTTAAGCATTCTGGTCTTAACCTGTTCTGTCGTACTATGAAAAACAAAACATAAACAGAAGAGAAAAGAAAAAAAAAATATGGCTCGAAAACTCTAGTTTTAAATATCGATCGGTAAAAGTGACATTGATCTTGTCAACAACTCTCAAACCCGGGACATTCGAAGCTTTTTTTGACAAGATGAGAAATATTTTAATCGATCGATATTTGAAAGACAAGTTTTCTGGCTACAAAAAATTTAATGTGTTTTTTACCAGAGAATGACAGTGTTATGGCGATGATGGTCCATGGCCAACCCGAAGGCTAAAGAAAGGGAATGCAATTGGATTCAATAGTCTGATGTCACGTGCCCGGCAACGGCGGCCATCTTGGTTCTAAACAAAGAAAATCATTACTTTTTATTCTTCATGCTGGATAGAACTTTTCATTCCCTTTTCATATGCCTTGTGATCAGAATGTGTAAAAGTCAATACATGATCAAATTGATGGGGTTTTTTACCTCTGGATACGCGTTTAAGCTCGCCGGGGAAATATTTCATACGGCGTCAGCCATTGTTCCGATAGTTTAGAGCCAGTGTTACTAAGTTACCATACGTCATTAGGAAGGAAGTGACAGTACGACTGTTGAAGACTATTCTATAGATAGTATGCAGATGACGTCACTCAGGCCTTTGTTATTGTTTTTGCCATCCGCGTTTGTGAGTTGTTCTCACTAAACTGTATTAACCTGACTGTAGATAGTATGCAGATGACGTCACTCAGGCCTTTGTTATTGTTTTTGCCATCCGCGTTTGTGAGCTGTTCTCACTAAACTGTATTAACCAGACTATAAAAGTTCATGGTTACACAGAGTTTGTGTGTTGGTCCGTTATACTTCCGGATGGCAATGTTGTGAACTCCTTGGCCAAGCGCATTCTATCTATAAACGTTCATGGTTACACAGAGTTTGTGTGTTGCTCCTTTATACTTCCGGATGGCAATGTTGTGAACTCCTTGGCCAAGCGCATTCTATCTATAGACTTCTGTAATAATTCTCTAATGATGACAGCTATCACTGCTGTCAGGAATGCCAGTTTGGTATAATAATATAATTTACCAGGTTAACCGTACATAGGAGTAAAGCATTTTGCAAAGTTCCAAATACACGACGCCTACTCATGACAGTAGAAATAAATACTGTTTTATTTTGATGTAATGTCATTTTAACAGATTTGTTATTAATGCCGCGCATGTGAATTTAGTGAATTCTTTCCCCACACCAAATAAATGTTAAGTTTGCTGCGGATCATTTGGCTTTTTATTTTCTTTTTCAAGAACTATCTGACAACCCTGATTGCTGTGGGAATGCTTGCTAGCCTACAGTGTGAACCTGTTTACCATTGAGATGTCTGTTTGAAAGTGTGTGTGTGTGTGTGTGGAGGGGGGGGGGGGGATGGCATGGGTCTAGGTTGACCTCGTGAATTGTTATTATCTTGTTCATTGTCCACCTCTGTCACTGTCTGTCCTGTGTTTATGAAGGTATGGTCAATTCAAGTCGTTGGTTTTCATCAGATATTCTCATTCATTTTGTTTCAATGCAAGTGGAAACCTTGTTTTGTTTCGTTTGTTTTTTAAATTTTATTTTCTACTAGATTGGTTAATCGAACGCTATTTTTAAAGATGTGTTTAAGAAGAAAGTGAATTTAAGGTCAACTCGGCTGTTCTAAAGCCTTGAGGTCGTGGTTCCAACTTACAACGTTTCGATTCAATTATAACATGCGATTTGCGCGGCTATGTGGTCTTGTGGTATGACACTCGCTTTCGGATTGGAAGGTCCTGGGTTCGAGCCTCGCGCTCGGCGCATAGTTGTGTCCTTGGAAAAGGCTCTTTACTCACTTTCTCTCACCGTACTCAGGTGTAAAATGAGTACCTGGCCATTAACCTGGCCATTGTCTTTGTCCGAAAAATTGTAATATCGCCTAACAGGCGGCATGTCCCGTCCTACATGTTAAATGTTGCTGTTGACAAGGGGCCCCTTGTAAAGCGCTTTTAGCACATTTAGTGGATATTGCGCTATATAAATCTAATAAAAAGGTCAATCTCAAAATTCACGTTGAATGTCTCAACATCTCTACTCGTCCTCCTTTAATTAAACCTCAAAATATTGAAAAGTTTTCGCAGAGTAATTTTCCACTTTTTATTTATTTATTTATTTTGATTGATTGATTTGTTGGAACATTTACTGAATGAGACGGTGTCATCGAATATGACACGAAAAGACCCCCCCCCCCCCCAAAAAAAAAAAAAAAAAAAAAAAGAATTAAAATTCATTTTTAAGAACTGGGAAAAGATTAATTTAGTAAAAAAAAAGAATTCTCAATTAAATTCTCTTGAAAATGATCCCTGATCCCGAGACTGAAAGCCGAAAACCCAAAACAGAAAAGGGGTGGTTGCTTGTTACAGTGAATCAAGTCGGGTCGAATACTGGGTATAGTGGACGCAGTGCAATGACATGATTTGAAACAATGAGCTCTGCTAAACCACTAATAATAATATAACTTTGGTTGTGTATGAAGCTGTTTTTTTATAAAGAACGTTTATATTTTCCATCGCGAATTACAAAGTGAAAGTAAGAGTCGTTAAATGACTTTGCTCCTGCTTTTACATAATGCAATAACTTTTTGACACAACCTCAATCTTTCCCTTGAAAATTTTAGTGGATGAATGGGAGGGGGCGGGGGCAGGATGGTCAAAACTTATAGCAGATCGTAACAAGGGATGAAAGCGACGCATTATGGCCTCCTCTCTTTACAATTCTCACCACCCATTATTCCTAAACATTCATTCCTTGCTAAATGGTATGCCACTACCTCGATATTATCATCTACTCCATAACCACTTATCATCTCTTCGCGACATTTGCGTGATTCAGAATCCGCCGTTTAAAAATCACACCACAGCAGGAATAAGGAAAGCATGCTGGGACATCGCCACTCGTATTCGTCCTAGTGCCGCGCTGAAGACCAGTCTAGACCGCGGTCCGACGGTCTTTTAGCTGTGAACCGAAGACCGGTCCCAGAGGGGAAGATCGGCGGCGGTCCTCACTTCTTATCACCTTTCAACTAGTGCGGGGCGGTCCTTACAAGGACCACGGTCCTACGGTCTCGCGCCATAGCCTACTACTTCCCCAGCGATTCGTTGCTTCGGTTGCCTATCTTCCACCAATCACCACCCATCCCACTTAATTAATCGCACCCACCCCCCTTTGCCATACACTAAACGACACAGACGACCATACAGGCAGACGACCACCAACCTCCACTCCGCAAACCGCCCTTTCGTGTGTGAGATGGGGGGAACAGGAGGCGCACGCCTTGGACGATTCCATTATACGGGGTAAATTTCAAAATTTACTACACCATAATGATCGCAATGACAATGATCTATGGTGAAGGCATGACCCCTCTTCTCTAATGGGTTATTGTTTGAAATGTATGTGACTACAAAAGATGTGTGTGTTGTGTGTGTGTGTGTGTGTGTGTGTGTCGAACCTAGCAAGTAGCAAATCCGATTTTTTGTTTTCTTTTGTCCATCTCTTGTCACCACTCCTTTCTATCGCAGTGTTGTCATTTAAAATAATACAATAATATTAAAATTTCGTTTGGTGTTTTTACTAATCAAATAATATGAGTTTCATTAGTTTCTTCCTTCCAAAAAACCCAGTTATAACGTCTGAATTTTAAAAAAGTCCAATAGAATATTTGGGACCCCGATAGCTCAGTTGATAGAGCACTCTCTTTATACGCAAAGGGCCAGAGATCGATCCCGGGTGCAGTCGATTTTTTTCTGAATCCCTGTCTACTCAGCAATGAATGGGTAGCTGAGTTTGTTAGATCTGGCGAAAAGTCACCATCGACCCCTCTTTATCACCTCATCCAC
>NC_088363.1:24499992-24519992 GCF_034508935.2 Berghia stephanieae
TTTCTTTGTTGTAGCTGCTGTCACTAGTCCATGCATCATTAATGGTCAAACAACAGATGTATAAATTTTTCCCTTCAGTTTTGCGGAAATTGGTTTGTCACACATAACTCCGGTTACCTTCTTCCAATTATTGCAGCCTGCCTGGATCCTCTTCTCAACCTCCATCTAATTGCCCATTTATATACACCAGAACGATAACTTGATTTTAAAAAAAATTTCCTTTAAAAAAGCTGTTTTATTTATGCGGGAGTGGGCTGGTGAGATGGGCCTTCTTTCTCATGACTGTTAATGACGGCTACAGATATATTTTTCTTTGTTATGAATGAAACTTGAGCAAGGGTAATATTAAATGGCCTTCGAAAAAGACTTAAATTATCGCGGTATATGCGTCAAATATTTTTCATTTTATTGGGGGGTTTTTTATTGATGGGGGGGGGGGGGGGGGCGAGAGGGGTCCTCTCTCACATGGCTGCTAAATACGATTCTTACATTCTTGCTTTTTGGATATCCGGACGTGTTCCTAACCGCTGTACGAGCTTGCGAGTGCGCGTTGGGAACAAAGTTCGAATTCCAAAACGCAAGAGTGTAAGAAATCATTTATTCTACCCCTCAATCGATCCCTATTTCGTCATCATTCAATAAAAGACATTCAAATGGTAGATAACTCTTTAAAGAATCAGACTTTTAGTGACATTTACGCTTGATAATCTGACGCCACAAATTATTATGGTAAACATGGTATCATTACGCGTCACTATTTACGGAAGGGGGGGGGGGGGGCAGAATAATGACGATTACACGCATGTTTTTGGGGGGTTTTTTGTAGTTAGTACAGATTAAACTTCAGCAAGGGTTAATTTAGATAAATTGCCTTCGACAAAGTTTATCACCTGTTTTGACCTGTATCCGGAGAAAAGCTGTTTGGTGTTATGTCAAATCTTATTCAAATCACGAAACATGCCCAATTTTTTTGAGGAAAGGAAAACGGACTGGAGAAAAATTAATCGATAATATCTTGCAAAAGAAATAAAAATAATAAGCTAATAAGGATAACGGGACCAGTGAGTTCCTTAAAATTCAACCCATAAGTCATTTCACGCATCATTATCATTCATCGACAAAATTATTTGTGTTTTGTTTTTGTTTTTTGTTCTGTTTTTGTTGTTGTTGTTGTTTGTTTTGTTGTTTTTTTATGTTTCTTTTTTTGTGTTTTTTTTTTTTGTGGGGGGGGGGGGGGTAATTTCAATTATTAGTAAAATTATCCCATTTGTCTCTTGTAACACGACTTAACGGAGTTGTTATAATTAGATTAAATTGGCATGAGCTTATTGAAAGCTCTCAACAGATGGCACATATTCGCGTGGTCTAGTGGTATGGCACTCGCCTTCCGGAATTATGAGTCCCGAGCGGCGCATAGTTGAGTCCATGGAAAAGACTTTTTACTCACATTTTCTCATCGTTCTTTGGTGTAAAATGACGACCTGGCCGTCAACAGCATCATCTCTGTCTGAAAAAAAATATAATTGTAATATTGCCTAACAGGGTCATGTCTGGTCCTACATGTTGAGTGTTGCTGTAGGCTAGGGGCATTCCCCTATATAAAAGCTCAATTTTTTAATATTTTTTGTTTTGTTTTTAAAAATCTTAATGACAATAGAATGCTGTCCACGTTAACTTATTTTCAAGTCTGAAATACACAAGATGTTATGGTCCCATTGAAGTGTGAAAAACCAAAGCAAACTTATACCTCCATTTCAACAGTGATAATTTTTAAGTTCATGTTCGGCTGCCCAACTGGTACATAAAAGCTGCACGTAGTTCACCCCTGATGCCGAGGGAAAGGAAGTATGACTGTCTTCATAGAAAAAGGAAACTTACGATGAAGTTATTTTAATCGAAAAGTCATGAATGCCAACCACGTCTTTATCCACGATATTTCATTAACCTCTGGTATGTCAAGTTGTACTTGTCTTTGGGTCTTTTTTTTTTTTTCCTTTTCCTTTCTTTTTTTTTCTTTTCTTTTTTTTTTTTTTTTGTTTTGCGTGTGTTTTCTTTTGTTTTGTTAGTTTGTTTGGTTTGGGTTTGTTTTGTTTTTTGGTTTTGTTGGGTTTTTATTATTATTATTATTATTATTATTATTATTATTATTATTATTATTATTATTATTATTATTATTATTATTATTATTATATTATCTATTATTATTTTATTATATTTTTTTTGGTGTGTGTGTGTGTGGGGGGGGGGGGTCGTGATTTTGCGGCCGTTTTTCCTCATTTTTCTGCTTTCCTTTTTGTCTTGGGTTGAAAGGATGTCGTCTTTTTACCTGAAAGGAAAAGCCAGGTCACATTTTTAATTCATTTACACTTCACGCACATAGCGTAGTTGTAAAAGAAGGAGATATAGAGAAAGAAATAAATACATTAAATTTCATGAATCAAGTGTTACACAGTACATACGTATTCAATTTCGTTTAAATTCTTTCTTGTGATTGCACCGGAGGTTTTAATGTAAGTCTCTTTGGTTGTAAAGCAATAAAGAATAAGACGTTTATAATTCTAAACGTTACTGTCAATGTTACGCTTTTCTGCCTTCCTACGGATGGACTATTTTACGGGCTATTTATATCCATCTTAATTTGCATCTAAGGTGTTCATATGTAAGGCGAATTGAAAAAAATGTTACGTGTCCTATTTTTAGGCCCTTTGTGCGAAAAGAACTAGGTAGGTCTAGGGGTAGAAGGCTCTGACTGCCTTGGTAGTAGGCCTGTATATCTATATATATTATGTTAGCCTATTTGCAAGGTTATAATTCCGTTCATACATAACCTGTCTATGTTAAATTGAAATAATATCCATGTATTTAAATCTAGGTGCTCATATTTGCAGGTCTGATAACCGATTATGGGCTTGTTTAACATTGTTGTAATGGACAATATTTTGCGTTGGCTTGAGAGTATTTCCATTACGACAATGAGCCCATTATAATTTGGGCTATCAGATCTGCAAATGAAAACACGTTGATTTAAACACGTCATATTAAAAGACACCTACTATTTTTTGTGTTGTTTTATCAGATCTGCCTTGTACTGCCAAAGGGGCTTTTTCTCAATTTTGCCAGGAACTTTTTACTTTTTATATATCGCTTTTAAGGTCCCGCTACCTCCGCCTCCTTCCAATTTGTTAAGTCTTAAACCTAACTTACTTACTTACTTACTTACTTACTTACTTACTTACTTACTTACTTACTTACTTACTTACTTACTTACTTACTTACTTGCATACTTCCGGTGTCATCTCTTAAACAGAAGTTAAATGGCAATGATCCGTCACCCCTGCTTCCCATTTGCCTTCTTGCTTCACTCTTCTGCTAACTTTCCAATCCTGTCTGGCCTTGATGTGCTCCACGGTGGTCTTTTTGGTCGGTATCTGCCTCTTTTCTCATTCAAACCTAGGACATCCTTAAAATACATGTTTGAGACTTTTTGACCGGATGACGATCATGTCAATCTATTGATATATATGACGGACGGTCAAAATGAAAAAAAAAAAAGCGTTACTTCGTCATTCGGTAAACGTTGATATAAATAGATTCTTACACTCTTGCTTTTTAAAAATTCTAGTCGCCTTCCCAATCGCTGCACGAGCTTGCTTTTTAAATCGAACTGTCAACGTTCGAATTCCAAAAGGCAAGAGTGTATGAAATCTCTTATTCTACCCCTCATTCGATTTTGATCTTCGTTGTTTCTAGATGAAAGACAATTCCAAAATTACTTAAATACCTAATAATTTATTTCTTTTTTTCTCTTTTTTTTAAAGCTTGACAATCTGACGTGACAAATTAAGTTTGTAAACTTGATATCGTTAGTTACGCCTTATAGCTTACCATTTGTGGGAAGAGTAGAATAATACTTGTCGCGTGCCTCGTTAAAGTCATCACTAAACTTAACTTGATTCTCACGTCCTTGGATCTGAAGTTCGAAACGGTCCTGTATTTTCAATGTTTTATAAAACCAGTTTAATTCTACAATTTTGTAATTATTTACCATTTTTATTTTGTGTGAGTGTGTGTGTGTGTGTGTGTGTGTGTGTGTGTTTTAAAACTTATTTTCCGATCTTCCATAACTGTGATTCCCCGGCCCTCATTGAAACCAAGGTGATTTCAATGTTCGAAATAAATATATAGTGGGGCGGACGCATCAAAGTAAACGGGCCAAGTAGAATAGATAGATAGCATTAAGGTCCGCCGTTGAATAAGACATTTGGAATTGCTTCCCTCTTCTTTCTGCCGTCTCATTATTCTTACTTAATCCTCTTTTAATTGCTTCGGAACTACCTTGTCTTTCCTATTGGAGTTCAAATTCTGACCATTTCATCCACACCTCTTGAAACGACGGACTCGGGAATAAACTTATTGTGTGTGTATGTATTAATTGTAGTTGTAGCAGTAGGTTTTTGATTCCCATATTAATTTTTTTTTTCTTAACAGTTTTTGTTGAAATTCAATGGTTCCAGTGTTGAAAAAAAGACTGTCTTACTTAATTGACAATTGGCTCTTTTCACTTCTATCCAAAACACAAGGAAAAAGGTGTCTCACGGGGAAAATAATGAGAAATAGGGATACATACATGCATATATTTTCATATTTAATTTATGTACCTATATGTAATTATGCATAATTATCTCTTTCTTTTCATTCCGGAAACTACGCCAAGTCATTGACAGGCGTCAAGTCTCGTCCTACATGTTGCTGTTGGCTAGGATCCCCCTTGTGAAGCGTTTTAAGCACTTTTAGTGGGTATTGCCCAAAATGATTGCTGACCTTTTTTTTAAATTCCTTTTATTATTTTTTTTTTCTGTTATCTTTGCATTTTTAATCTTGACAATACACCTTCTGTTGGGGCGCATTCGTCATAAGGATATCTCGAGGAATATTTTGTAATGGGTTCATTGCAGGTGGTTAGTTTTGTTTTTGTTATTGTTGTTGCTGTTCTTATTGTTGTTGTAGTTGTTGTTCTTTTGTTAATGTTATTGTTTTACTAATCCTTTTTTTATTGATTAATTAATCTATTTATTGCATTATTTTTTGTGTGCAAGATTAGATAAAAACGAAAGTGGAAAACAACATCTCCTGTCAATTGCCTAAGGAGCGTCTCCGGAGACGTTCCGATTATGAATGAATTACTATCGATTCTTCAAAAGAAAATTTCAGGATCCTGCAATCGGTGAGATACTAGAATGTCATAATAATATGTGAAAGCAAGAACGTACGTGTAGAATTAGACCAACTTGACCTCATTTCATTATTTTACTGGCTGGAAATTGTTCGGTGTCAGTGACACAACCCTCAGAGCCCTTTAATTATTATGAGTGCATTTGGAGAATAAAAACATTTACACGATTCAATTCGCCTACTTCTATCATGTCTCCCCTCCCTCGTAGTGGAAATCTACCCAAGTATGTAAAGTAGATTATTACGCCATTTGTCCTATGGGTGGGCTTGCAACACCGTTGTCCTCAATTCTTGTGTCTGTGTGTGTTGGGGGGGGGGGGGTGGGGGGAGGCGGTCTGAGGATCATTAGAATTTTTGGTGCTCTTTTGGAGAGACCTCAGAAGAAAATAAATCTTGCCGTGGCTGCTATTTCTCAAGAGAAGATTTCAAAGGTGATCAGTGTTGGTTCTTCCTCCTCAGCCATGCAACTCCACTGCAACTGCCGTAATCTCGGTTTCAAATTGCTGCTTCTTCGTGAAAAGGACAACTAAAGCGGACAAGATAACGCACTGGTCAAGGTTAAGATAACGTCTACGGTGAAAACTCAGTCATTTCCACTGGAATCAGTGGATTGTGTGTTATTCTTTTTACGCCAATAAGTCCCCTCGCTCCCCGCTGTCCATTGTTGTTATACACCAATCTTCACCACGTCTCCTTTATCCCCCGACTAAGGCTTCTTCAATTTTCTTGCATGGATGGGTGGATCAGTTATTGAAAAAAAAAAAAGAAAGAAAGAAAAGAAAGAGGAGTCCCTTGAAAGCCGCAGTTTTATTTTAGTTTGTTCGGCTATGTACCTAATATTTTAATAATGACGATATGTAGCACTTGTGACTATGACTAGGTCATACTCTATGCGCTTAAAAAGGGATCCCTGACCAACAACATGTAGGACGAATCACGGCGCCTGTTAGACGATATTACATTTTTTTCTGACAGAAACAATGTTGTTAACGGCCAGATAATAATTTTACACCCGGGTACGGTGAAAGAATGTGAGTAAAGAGCCTTTTCCAAGGTCCCAATTATACGCTGCTCAGACCGGGACTCAAACCCAGGACCTTCCGAGTCAAAGGTGAGTGCACATCACAAGACCATATAGCCGCACAATTTCTACAATTATCCTTTGGATAGGACGTTTGTATATTGCAAGCTACTTACTCTCTCCGCCTGGTCGAACATCGAGTCAACAAACCAATCACCACTCTATATGGACAGAGGATCCAATTAGTGGGGGAGGGGAGATCGAATCCAATTGCCTTTTATCTGGTCTATTGGATTTATAAAGATATTTTTTTTTTCAAATCGAGCTGTCAAGCATGATCCTCGTTAGTTTCATATTTTTGTTCCTTTCTTCTTCTTCTTCTTCTTCTTCTTCTTCTTCTTCTTCTTCTTCTTCTTCTTCTTCTTCTTCTTCTTCTTCTTCTTCTTCTTCTTCTTCTTCTTCTTCTTTTCCTCCTCCTCCTCCTCCCTCCTTTTCCTCCTCATTCATTAATTTTGTAAATGCGTACTTTCTCTTTTTTTTTCTCTCTGTTTTTTTTTCTTTCTTTCTTACTGGTTTTTTTTTTCTTTGTGTGTGTGTGGGGGGGGGGGTGTTTGTGTGTGTGAAACTTATACCCTTTACCCTGACCTGGTGTTATAATGTCTGCTGGTGTTCTGTGCATTCGTCAATCCTCGTCTTGCTCTTCCGATTCTTTAGAGCTCTACTGCACGGATGGTCAGTTGTGCAGAAAAGCGGTAGAAGCGCTAAGCTCTTTTTACCACCTTGCAAGGACGGTCTCAAGTGACCCTCAACAAGTTGGGGATATTTTTTTTTTCTTTCTGTTGTTGTCTATTTTTTTATTTCTCTTGTGTTTATGTGTGTGTGTGTGTGTGTGTGTGTGTGTGTGTGTGTTGGTGCTAACTGGACTGTGTTTTGTAATTGCATGCTGTTCCTTGCTTTCCCTTTTAATCTCGACTCGGAACTCCCCGCTCTTGTTACTGCTTCATTTATATAAGAGAATAGATTCTTCAACAATTTTCCGTCAAACATGCGTCAGTCATGATAGGGGGGGGGGGGGGGGGTTATTGTTATACTTTTTTTGTCGTCGTTGTCGTTGTTGTTGAATGGTCGTACTTACCACACAGAAACATGCGTCGATGACTAACTCTCTTTCTATATTTGGAAAGGATTTTTGTCTTTTGGCGTCGATGACCGTGTCTGGAAGTGAAGATGCCTGTACCATGATTTGCTCTGGACTTTTGTCAAAAATTAAATGAGGCTTGCAATGCATATTAATTACCCATGTCGATTCAAGAATCGCTACGGCTTCTCGCTGCGGATATGTGCTCTGTCTTGTGGTATGACATCGCTTTCGGATCAGAAGGTCCTGGATTCGAGCCTTGTTCGGCACATAGTTGTCATTGGAAATGCTCTTTACTCACATTCTCTCACCGTACTCGGGTGTAAAATGTCTCGTTCTACATGTTGCGTGTTGCTGTTGGTCAGGGACCCGTTGTAAAGCGCTTTGAACACGTTTAGTGGATATTGAGCTATATAAAAGTTCAAATTCTTTTGCTTTTGTTTTTTATTGTTGTTGTTTTGTTTTTTCTTTTTGTTTTTCTTTTTTAGATGTAACGAATCTTTAAAAAGAACGTCTATCGTTTTCAGACCTGCCAAATTGCCAATAGTTTATCTCATTCGTGATTTTCCACATTTCCAGCTATTTTCCCGATTTTGTTTTTATTGTATAATTCCAAGGGGGGGGGGGGGGGGCATCATCGTAATCATCATCATCACCATAAGTCACCAACTTTGGTCCCTGAAAAGTTGACAAGTGTGCATTTTGGCAACATTTTGATGAAAAAAAAATATTGAGCTTTTATTTAGAGCAATATCCACTAAACGTGCTCAAAGGGCCCCTTGCCAACAGCAACACGCAACTTGTAGAACGATATGTGACGCCTGTTAGGCGATATTACAAATGTTTTTCGATAGAGACAACGCTGTTGACGGTCCGGTACTCACTTTACACTTTTTTAAGTAAAGAGCCTTTCCAAGGACTCAACTATCCGCCGAGCGACATTCGAAGCCAGGACATTCCGACCCGAAAGCGAGTGTCATACCACAAGACCACATAGCCGCAACATTTTTTGATTCCATGTGATCTGATGGGTGGGGACGAGAGAAGCACGATGAGGGGGTACGTGGGAAAGAAGGTATTGGATATACAATTAGAGCGAAAGAGGAAAAAGGGACGCCCAATACTAGATGGTTAGTGTCACAACAAAGATAATTCACATTTATTTTATTAAAGTTTTATTTTAGTAAGAACTGAATTCATCTCACTCCAGTTATATTTCGGTAGGCTTAGAAAAACTTTACCTTCTAATATTAGATCATCTTTCCTTTAATAGCCTTCCCTTGAATTAATTTCAATTTAGTGAATACTTTTCGTTCTACCTTCTGTCACGTAGCCACTTATTATAAAAGCTGATAGGTCTAACACTCTTCACTCACTTCTCTCTACAATCTATGCCCGGGCGGCCACCACTCCATTCCTCACGTTATTTAAAGATTTTTATCTTTTGGGACTTTGTGGAATATTTGATGAATTTTGATTTCCACCATCAAGAGGCCGGAGCTTTTGCATTTGCCATTTCAATGACTGTAGAAAAATGGATCAAGCCCGACCCCGTCGGAGGACTAAATACAACCCTTCTAACTGGAAGTGGAATCCCACAAGTCTACCCGCATTATATTAGATTGTCATAACATACGTAATATCTTCATAATTCTATTTATAACTTTAATCATCATTATTCATCACAAGACTCGATTAATTAAATTTCGTCTTTCTTTTTATTTAATCTTAAACAAATCGTTAATTGTTCTTCATTTTAAAGTAACTAGTAAATTCTGGGGCCTTATTCTTCACATCTTTATTTTATGCATAGTTGAGTAGCTCTTAATACTCATTTTAGACCATGGCAGTTAGGGTAAAGGACGATTGGAAAGAATTGGGCCTGAAGAATGATGATTCTATGAACCGAGATGCACGGATATGTGGCATTCATTATGGCAACCCTGCAAAATTCGGGATAAGCGGAAAGAAGAAGAATATTGTTTAATATTGGACATTATAACATTATTAAGATAATTATATCGGTTGAAGAATCTGGTAGTCGATTATCTTTCTCATGGATTACTAGAATACCAATCCTCTGTTAGAATTTTGATCAAACATTTTCTCGAATTTGGTCCATGAAAAGTTGGCAAGTGTGCCTTTTGGCAACATTTTGATCCCATGTGATCTGATGGGAGAGCGATAGATGCATGATAAGGCACTTTGACTTAATATTGGGAATTATTATAATATTATTAAGATAATATCATGGCATCGGTTAAAGAATCTGGTAGCCGATTACCTTACTCAGAGGTTTCTTGAATACCAATTCTCTATTAGAATCTTGTTTTCTTTCATTCATTTTTTTTTTCAAAAGAAGGATGGATAGCGTCATGATGATTAGATTTTTACATAAAATAGTTAAGTCTACAATGCTTTTTAAATTCTGCGGAGATGGTATTCCCAATTTTCTGTCTTTAAGCGTTTGTTTTCTTACGTAGATGGTTGTAGTTTAATAAGTATATAATATGTATAGGCGATCCGTATACCTTCATAATACATGACATTAAGAACTTAATGAGAATGTCACAAACCGTTTTATGTTAGTCGGCGGTTACGTGATTTGCCCCATGCCAGATATTATATGTCAAGATGGACCCGCTGGGTCGCACGGGATAACTCTGTGAGGAGAAAAAAATAAATGGTTTGTGTCCTAAACAACTCCTACTGCGACTTCTTATGTTCTATTATTTTTTTTTTTTTTTTTTTTTGGTCTCTCTCCAGTTCTATTGTCGTAAAATAATTGTAATAGGTGTATGGTATCTCTAGTGGACTTACACGTAATTTATCGACCGAATAGGGAGTTGTGTCCGTACAAAGGAGTCCATTGTACTAATGTCCGCCCCGTAGCACCGTTATGTCGTGGCACAGATTGACCAGGCTTTTGTAATATGCCTATCGGTGCCGTTGACTTTGAAGGAAGAACGTCTATTAATCGGGAATAGCTAGAAGTTGACAATACGTTCTAGATCTCATTTATTTTGATGTTCTCTCTCTCTCTCTCTCTCTCTCTCTCTCTCTCTCTCTCTTTCTCTCTCTCTCTCAATCTATTTCTCTATCTATCTATCTATCTATCTATTTCCCCATCAGTATCTTCCTTTACATCACCATTATTATCATCATCATAATCCATCATTATCGAGCAATTGATTATGGGTAGAAGCCACAGTCGTTAAGCTCGCGTATAGTTTCCGGAACCTTTTCTTTCTTCCTCTTCTTCTTTTTATTTTTCAACATATCATCTTGGCGTCCTTAATACCCTCATTTGGGTTCATCAAAATTTGAAGATGTCAGGGAGGGGGAGGAGAAAAGGGAGGAGCGGGCGGAGAAGAAGAGGACGGAGGAGGGAGAGGATGAAAAGAAAATAAGAACAATTCCAAAATGATGTAGTTTTATTCAACTAAACATTTAATGTTGAGCGTCAATCCAGTTTATCGATTTTTGATCCTTACGTTGAACTAACCACGACATAATATCAGGTGCAGAAAAATAAAAGGCCCCAAAGTAGAGCTCTTTAAAACTATGATAATATTTATAAATCATCACAAAATTTTGCACTTTGAATCTAACAACTTGTTTTTACGAATCTCCTATTTCAAGAAAAATGAATGAAAGGTTCAAGAGTTATAGCTGTTCAAAGAATATCACTAAAAAATGCCATATCAAGAGTTCGAGAAATTCGCGTCATGAATTACTTTGAACGTCCTGTCGATTCACTGTTACCAGATTGCTTAATACTGTATCCTGATAATTCGTTTGTTTTCCGACAAGACGGGGCTACATCTCACACAAGTAGATCGACACAGACATTCTTAGTGGAAAACAACATTAAATTCATAACAAAAGATGAATGGCCTCCCATGAGCCCTGATTTAAATCCTGTGGATTACAGCATTTGGGCCATAATGTCAAACATTGTGTGCAATGGCAGACAAAAAGTATTCGATGAAGAGCTATTGAAAGCAGCACTCCAGGATGCTTGGGACAGAATAACTATTGATGATATTCGTCGTTCAATTGCTTTGTGGAAAAAACGCCGACGTACTGTAGTGTCACAAAACGGCGGTTCGACCGATCACGTATGAGCTTTTTGAAATCCTGACACAACTTTGATATTATGTTTTTAGGGTACGTTTTTATAGTCTTTTAAAATAATAGCTACGTGTTTAATGTTTTAGAAATTTCACATGGCTATTATTAAATAATAAATAATTATTGTGTCAGAAGGACAAGTGTCTACTATTATTAATTTGTAAATGACAGATCTCCAAAGTGGGGCCTTTTATTTTCTCGCACCCTATATATCCCATCCCCGACACACACGTTACATAAGATCCCTTATGAAAAAACAAATAAACATTTATTTTTTTTACTCATTGAAACTGAAGACGATGAAATTAGCAATTTAAAACAAAAATCATGTTTTCCTTCATTCATTATCAACAATTCCAATGCACCCAGGGCTAACCAACAAGCCGTGATGTTTCATAAACATCGTACGTACGTACCACCCACTCTTATTCCAACATTCAACGCGGTGGGTGTCTCCTTCATGGGGATTTTCAGGACGGATAAGCAGCATTGATTATTGCTAGTAGAACTGCTTAATACTGACCAAATCTCTGCAGCTTTGTTTAACCAATTCATGATACAAACCAGTTTATCTGCATTTTCCTAAGAAAATTTGACTTTTTTTTTTGTTGGTATTTCTGCTTCTTAAAAAGATCTGTAACGATAAATGATTGATTCTGTACAAGCCATAGATGGACGTTTCAGGTTTCTATTTCCTTCATTAAGAAAAAAAACAAAACTGGACAGCAATTGGTCGTCTTCATTGTTGATAATAAATAAAGTAAAACATGATTTTTGTTTTAAATTGCTAATGTCATCGTCTTCAGTTACAATGCATTTTTTTTTTTAATGTTTATTTGTTGTTTTTTTCTTTTGTGTATTAATATATAACAACACAAAGTTGACAAAGAATAATTCGATGAAGTAGCATATTATCTAATCCTAATCATCTTGAAACAAAATTGTCTTTAAATTTTAGAGAACCGTAGATAGGTACCTATTATTGTTCTTTCTTTTCATTTTTCTGGAATCAAATTTACGTTCTTTTATCTCTGGTCTCGATACGCTCGTCGCGGAGGTTTGTTTAACGTCTTGGTTTGGAGATCACTTTATCAAGGCGGATCCCCAAAATTCCGAAACGCCTCCGCCAAAGTCAGATCGAATGTCCGACTCAAAAATACTGCCGTACTTTAACAAATAACTTTTTTTTTAAAGTTTCATTTTGGCCAGAAAACGTTTACCTTAAATATCGATCAATTAAAAAGAAAAAAATTGAGCTTTTATATAGCACAATATCCACTAAACGTGCTCAAAGCACTTTACAAGGGGGGGCCCTGGCCAACAGCAACATTTAATATAAGTTAGGACGGGACATGACACCTGTAGGCGATATTACAACTTTTTTTCGAACAGAGACAACGCTATTATGGGCCATATACTCCTTTTACGCCTGAGTCTTTTTTTCTGGACGCGAACTGAAAATGCATATATGTGTTTTTGTTTAAAGTTTGGGTCTGAAAACTCGTCTTTCAAATGTCGATCCACCTCAAGGAAGGGCCAGGGTTGAGAATCATTGACGAGTTGGTCATTTTAATCTATCGATATTAATTTGAAGGAACTTTTCTGTCCAAGTTTGTAATAATATGTGTTGATCCGTGATCTTTCTTCTTTTTTTTTTTCTTTTTTTTTTCTTTCTTTTTCTTTTTTTTTTTTTTTTTTTTTTTTTTGGTAATAGATTTGGGTTTTGAGATTTTTTGACCTGTTATTAAATGATCGATATTTATATTAAAAGTTTATGTTTTGTTTGTTTTTCTTAAGGTTTAAAATATGTGTTGTTTTTCTTCTTTTTCTTTTTTAAATCAGAGATTTGAATGGCATTTTCGTGATAAGGTGGCGATCATCTTAATCGATCGATATCTAAAGTCAAAGGTTTTTGTTTTGTTTTTGGCCAAAATGAAAATTTTAAAAAGTTATAAAAAGCGCTGTGTTTTGTCAGAGAAAGTCAGAATTCAGTGGGCAGAGATTCGTAGATGAAACTAAATCCTTCTTATTCTGTATTCCAATAGCAGTGAAATCCTCGGGGGTTCGCTGGATTATCGAAGAGATAGGCGGTAGTTTATAATTTCATTATTTGTGATATCCCTCTGTGAGTGGACATGCCCAGGTTGAAATAGGAGCGAACCTTATCTGTTTCGCATACAGGTGAAATGCGATTTTCTTTAGGCCAACTTCGACCTTTGGTTATACCGATAAAATGTGCATTTACAGTGTGAAAGCTCCATCCCACCTGCTGTTGTTTTATTTGTAACTGCTTTTGTTTTGTTTTGTTTAATTCTTGTGTGTTTGTGTGTGTGTGTGTGGGGAGGGGGGGGGGGGGGGGGGGGGGGGGGGGGGGTTGAGAAGGAATCAATTTTTTTTTCGTTATTGGCGTCATATGTTTTTGGTGTAGCAAATGTGGTAGTATTGTTTTTTTTTGTGATGCTGGTGGTGGCGGCTGTGTTGTGAGTGTGTGTGTGTGTGTGTGTGTGTGTGTGTGTGTGTATGTGGGTGTGTGTGCATGTTTGTTTTATTTTCTTATATTTATGTCAGTTTGTTTTGTTTTGTTGTCTTTTTTTAATGTAGGCGGAGATCTCAAAATAAGTCATGCATCATTTAGGTGGCCATGAACACCATTTTTTTCAGACAACCAATTGAATCTATGAGATTCTATGAGATTCTATACTCTATTTCGTCTCTTGGCAATTGATAATATGTATCAGTCAATGCAGAGTTCGCTGAATAATAAGAAGCAATTTGTGTAAATACAAAATATTTGTTTACAAAAAAGAACAAATAAATATATAAATGAAGAAATATGTACATGCAAATGAATAAGTATATAAATAAATATATTAATATTTAACGTAATATATATATATATATATATATATATATATATATATATATATACATATAAAATTATATATACACACACATATATATATGTGTGTGTGTGTGTGTGTGTGTGTGTGCCTGTGTGTGTATACATGAATGAATGAATCAATGTAAACAAATGAATATACTTTTATTTTTAGTAACGGTATCACAAGCTTTCATTGCAGCTAATAACAAGAGATTAACATAGATGGGGGAGGAATACTTTTAAAAGCTATTTATAAATTATTACTAATTTGTTAAATCGAGATTTTTGTCCCGCCTCCACACATTTGACAATTTATTTTTTTTAATGTGTTAAACGCTTTATGAAATATTATGTTTATTTGGATTTTTTTTAGTTCAATTTCTGCCATTCACTGTTTCCTCGTAGGTATTGTGTTACAGGAATTTTATAATTACAATGTTTTCTCCGTACCTCCTATTCTCGATATATTTCCATTCACAAGAAATTATAAGTTGTTAATCAGTTAACTGCCGTACTCTAAAAATATGTGGCCAGAAAACTCGTCCTACAAATATCGATCGAATTAAATGACCCTCATTTTGGCAAAAGCTGAACCTATCGAGGTCCCGGGTTTGAGAGTTTTTTTTTGTCCAGATGAAGGTCATTTAAATCGATCGATATACGAATGACGAGTTTTTTGGCCAAATTTTTAAATACTTGCTGCAGCTAATTGCTTTATAATTTTTTTCCCATTTGAATTATCAAGTTTAGATATTCAGCTAACTTTTAAAGTGATCAAATGTCTTTCATCCCTCCCCCCACAACCCATCCATTTTTTTAAAAAATGTTTGTACGGTCTTGAAAAGAGACACGCTTCACTGCCACCATACGTGCTTATTACTGATGACGTCATGATGAGAGCTTGCTTTAGTTCAAAGATATACTTGTTAAGTAATGATTATGGCCTGGACGTCTTTTTAAAACAATTTTTCTTCAACTCAAGTCTAGTTATGATTGTTGTTGTGGTAATGATAATGAAGATTTGATCGGTCACTTCGAAGAAGGGTTGGGGGGGGGGGGAGGGTTACATGTATGCGTCTGGGGGAGGGATGGTTGTTTGTGTGTTTATGTGTTTACAAGGCGGAGTGACAAAACTTCTGTTGTATTGTGGGGTATTTGTGCCACATATTAGATATATTGACAGTTCATCTTGTACCTCAAAACAGTAAATAGTATGTTTTATTAGCCTTTTTATAGTTTTGCGGCTGTGCAATCTTTCGTCTGGGGTTTTGACACAGATTTGGATATTATTAATTTTATTCTCTCCCACCCCCCCTACCCCCCAATAACATCGGTATGGAACTAAATTGATTTTCTTTCGATCGTGATTTAATTGACTCATTATCAGATTTTTACAAAGTGAACATTAACCAATAAACTGCCGTACTCTGGAAAAACACGTATTTGAAAAATTTGGCCAGAAAAATCGTCCTTCAAATACCGATCGATTTAGATACCCTCATCTGCCTTGGCAACAAAAAATAAACCCCCAAACGAGTGATTGGCCGGGTAAACAGACCGTCACTGCCTATAGCCGGTATTCATTCACAGCTGAGTCTTGTAGGGTACCTGAGTCGAGTGGGGTAATATTCGTTTAGTGTCTTACCCAAGAACGCAACATTGGGACCAGAATTTTTCACGATCACTGTCACCCATCTGTCTCGACTTTTGTAACAAGTCAAGAGACACCGTACCTTTCAATCAACGAGCCCCTTCTTGAGAGATTTAAGATTTAGTCACATTGAGCGTCTGATAGTGAGTTGGTGTTTTAAATTTCCCATGTATTTTTATTTTCATTTTAAAAGGTGTACCTACTCCACTTGCTGCTTATAGCCCTGACATTTCATTTATATTGTACTTTGTCAAATGGAAATTCCGTTCCACACGGCCTTCAGGGGAAATAAGTGACGTACATTGAAGCGCAAGGAGCATGACGGAAATGTGGATATATGCTCTATAATGTCTGTATAGTTCACTGCAGTCGAGTTCTTTTGTTAGATTTTTTTTTGAAAGATTTTTTAAATATATTTTTTCTTCTTCCTCTTCTCGCTCTCATTCATAACTGAGGATAGGTAAGTGGGTAGTAGATGGGTGATTTAACTTTTTTTTTAAAAGGGGGGCGGGGGGGGGGAGGTCTCTCTTTTTTCGCCCAGACAGCTGACCTCGTGGCTGGGACTGACTCATCCGCCGGACCAAAGGGTGTTTTAGTGTTTATATAACCCAAAGTAGTCGTCCGATTTCACGGCAGGTGAAGAAAGAAGGGCTTACCGTATAATTTGGTTACAGCATGTGACCCTTGAATGTCGCAATTTGTTGTCCGCGAAATAATATTATGTAACCAAACGTTTTAAAAAGGTGCTATTTTGAAATGAACCCGATGCTTAAAATTCAATTTGAAACTTCAAGTATACAAGTTAAGATAAGATTAACCAGTTAATTACTGTTCTGTTAAAAAACTCGCATTCGACTTCTCGAAGTCCCAAGTTTGAGAGTTTTTGCCAAGATGAGGGCCAAAAAAAAAAAAGAAAAGAAAATAAATTCTCTATATTCATCCCATAAGGGAAATTTGTTTCTATGGTCTATTCCAAGGGAAGAGTGGAGTAACCCAGGCGTCAGTCACAGTGCAGCATCGCAAACTGAGCTAGGACGAGGTGACTTGCTCAAGGCCATACAGCGCAGCGGCGGGCGGGTGATCGAACTCGGTACCTTTCGGGTACGAGGCAAAGATCGTATCGCTGAGCCACGCTATCGAACGATATTTGAAGGAAGAGTTTTCTGGCCAAATTTTCAAATACGAGCTGTTTCCAGGGTAGGGCAGTTAACAAAAGCCTTCATTAAAGAGAATGGGGTTTGTTTCCTAACAAAAAAAAACAAATAAGCTTTCTGGCTGTGATGATTTTGAATTCGAACTCAATTCCCTTAATCTCATTTCCTTCCGACATAATACCAGATTTACACGACGGGTCAGATGCGACGTGCACCTTATTTGCAGGTCTGATAACCGAACGCTATATGGGTTTGGTTTAACATTGTTGCGTTGGACAATATGCTACGTTGGTTTGAGACTCTCAAATTGAGAGTATTATTTCCATTATAACACTGAGTTATAACCATTTGGGTTATCAGACCTGTAAGAGTGTATCTGGTGGTCTCATAATATAACGCTTGAGACAGACAAAAATATAAAGAAATAGAATGGATACGAAAGCTGGTTGCTTTTCAATTGGTCAGTGAATTTAAATGCAACTCAGAAGACAAAACAAATTATGTGACGCTGAGGCATGTCCTATCAATAGACCAAATTCTGGTGATGTGTTGAGCACCGTATCATTTTCATTATCATTCTCATCTCCCGTATCAGCTATGTTTTGTGTGTATGTGTGAGAGAGAGAGAGAGAGAGAGAGAGAGAGAGAGGGAGGGGGGAGAGCGAGAGAGAGAGAGAGAGAGAGAGAGAGAGAGTGAGTGAGTGAATAGAGAGTTCTTCGATTAGTTTTAGGATGCTAGCTAGATAAAATCCTAATACGACCAAAACATACAGGCCATTTTTTAAAGATAAATATAAATGCCAGGGTGTGATATAGGAGAGAGTCAGATTAAATAATGGTGCAGATATTGGTTTATTTTACGAGTTGTCAATTCAAACGTTGGCTCAGTCGTCCATAAAAGTCAAGTTCCATTATGGTACATAACCGATTTTTTCCCCATTAATCTCAGTCAACCAACCAAACCAACTATATATCTATTGTTCTGAATCACATTCTTAAAAAAAAAAAAAAAAAAAGAAAGAAAGAAGAAAAATGAAAAGCGAAGAAAGGAGAATGAAAGATTTGCAGTATGTTTGAAATCAGAACGCTTGAGATGTTATAGTCAACTCGCCTTGAGGTCAGCGCCCTCTTACTGTTGGCTCATTTTGTCTTTTCTCTGACGATTTGGCTCCATCCATAAAGCTGTATTATAAGCATCTTAAATTTAATACCGCTTGTTGTAAATGAAACAGTGGCGCCAAGGCACACATTGTATGTCCATCAAGGACTTCGAAGTTTCATTCATTCAATCTCTCTGTGGGGATATTGATCATTTACAAAGCTCGATACTGTGAATAACTGGATGATATTTCTCCCCATAAAAACCACGATTTCTAAAAACTTATAAGTCGGGAGGTATAAAATATAAACCATAAGAGCCCGATAAAGGAAAGTGGATTCGCCAAAACACAACCTTTGGAATATTGCACCTCTTTCACTCTCAATTGGGGAAAAGTCATGTTTGTATTTTGCCGATATTATTATTATGCGGGGACCAAGACCGTCCGTTTAAAAGCCGGTCCTGCGGCATTCCAGCACTTTCTGTGCTTCGGAACACAATGGGTTGTCAACTCTGCCTTCTATACAACTAAACACTTTTGGTATTTTATTTACATTTTGGCAACAAAACAAACAAAAAATCCCTATAATTTCATATATCGATAGCCCCTCGAGTTATCCAAATTATTAAACCTGAGACTTTGAGGTCTCTAAGACTTGGTGACAAGATGGGAAATATTTTGATCGGTCGACCTAATGTTGTGAAGTGAATGGATATTCTGCCAAAATGAAACCCCCCAAAAATGTTTTGTCGGTGCATGTAATGAATGGAGGATTTATATGTGTGTATGTGTTTACGTGTGTCTTTGTATAAATATATATATATATATATATATATATATATATATATATATATATATATATATATATATATATATATATGTGGGGAAAAGGGGGGGGGGGGGTGCGCGGTAACATTGACCGGGGAAAAAAATGGAAAAATATAAAAATAAGGTGACAGAATCTTTTCAATTAATTTTGACAACGAGCATTTGGCTTTCAAGACCCCTCCACCCCCTCCTTCCGCCGCCTTTGAAGGTTTCCAAGCGTGGAGGAAGCCTGTAAGTTTTAACTGATTGAAAGATGGATCATCTAGACCCAATAATACTGGAGAACATAAAATTTAAATATTTGATTCCAGGGTGTGAAACAATGTACCCAAAGCGTCAAAGCTTCTCTTTCCATTGCTACATAACTTCAAGGCATGTTTACCTATTCATATTTTTTGATCATTTGCGTTTTATACATGTACACCAATTTTATTTATTTGTTAATTGTCTTAGCAGCAAGCGAGGTCCCGTGACATAATATTATTTCCTGGCCAAGCCCTCAGTTTCATTTCGAGAAATAATTTATGATATTTAAATGAACATTATGATATTAATGATATTTAAACGATGATAATGATTATGATGATTATATTAATAATATAATAATAATTATTATTATTATTATTATTATTATTATTATTATTATTATTATTATTATTATTATTATTATTATTATTTATTATTATTATTTTATATTATTATTATTATTATTATTATTATTATTATTATTATTATTATTATTATTACGATGATGATAATGATTATAATAATAATGATGATGATAATGATAAGAAGAAGAAGAAGAAGAAGAAGAAGAAGAAGAAGAAGAAGAAGAAGAAGAAGAAGAAGAAGAAGAAGAGA
>NC_088363.1:24524992-24599992 GCF_034508935.2 Berghia stephanieae
CCATCATGTAAAAGAGAGTGTGAAACCAACATTGTAATAGGATTCAATAATCTGATGTCACGTCCGCCCAGCAACGAGCAGCTTGGTTCTAAACAAAGAAAATCGGTACTTTTTATTCTTCATGCTGGCTAGAACTTTTCACATGTCATGTGACCAGATTGTATAAAAGTCAAAATATGATCAGATTTATAATGATTTTCTCTCTGGATACACTTTTATGCTCGTCGGAGAAGTATTTCATTAGGGCGTCCGCCATTGTTGCGATAGTTTAGAGAACCAGTTACTAATTTACGATGCGTCATTACGAGGGAAGTAACGTCACGACTGTTGAACCCAATTATAAATAAAAACTTTTTCATTTTTCACCTTCCAGTATCTCACCTCCAGAGGCTTGGTACCCATGCAGGTAACGACGCCATCGTGGCTTTCGCCAGATTACATTCCTCCATTGTCGTTATACATCAGCTGAATGGAAAACCTCTCATGGTAAGTCATAGCCACATCATATATTCGTGTCTCATCTTGTCTAATGGACATTATGCGGGAATGGGGAAAATGAAATGAATTGTGAAAATGATCAGAATAGGAGATGTAAACACTTGTTTGAGGTGTATCAAACAAAACCTGCTATTCTCAATGAAGGCAAGTGTTTTAACTCACATTTTGTAAGTTAAGCCTTTTTATTCAATTTCAAGCATCAGGTTCTCTTAGTCTTTGAAACATTTAAATTTTAATCCTATGAGGCTAAAGATTAATTATAAAGATAAGAGTATTTAAGGCTCTTTTTCATTTCCGAAATGTTGATGATTGTTGCTCATTGACTCAAATATTATGATCCCGCTCTGCAAAACACTATGTCTTTGGGTAAGGCACTTTACACACACATTGCCCAAATCAACCTAGGTTTAAATGAGTGCCTGGCTATAGGCAGTAACCTATTGTAGGAGTGTTAGTTTTTTTTAAAAGGAGGGAGGGCGCCTCAAAGGCGATTGGTACTGTACGAAATGGAAATATGGTTCCATATCGTCTGCTGGAATGTTATACACTAAGCATGGTAAATCAATGGAGAATCGTTCTATAGATATTCATATTTAATTTTTATTTTTAAAAAAATCAGATCCAAGGTTCAACAAATTCAACAAATCTGACAAGACAATTCCATATCGCCTATCACAACGGGGACCACTACAGCAGTGTGAGGCGGCAAGGGGATAACACAGAGTCGCCAGCTCACATCAGGATTGAGGATGCCCTCAATATGGACTCGTCCAAGGCTGGCACTTGTAAATTTTCACAGCACAGTAACAAGAACTCTTACCACAACCGAAATGGCTACCAGAACGGTATGGTCAGTGCTAGACGTGAATTGGAGGACATCGAACATGAAGTCATTCTGGCCACTAATTGTAGTGTAAGTTGTAAGATAAACTTTGATTCTTCCCCCTTACTTCTTGCCCTTGTTCTTCTCCTCGCTCATCCTCCTCCTCCTCCTCTATCCTTCCTTTTCCTCCTCCTCTTACCCTTCCTTTTCTCCTCCTCCTCCTCCTCCTCTTTCTCCCCTTCCTCCTCCTCCTCCTCCTCCTCCTCCTCCTCCTCCTCCTCCTCCTCCTCCTCCTCTCCTTCTTCTTCTTCTTCTTCTTCTTCTTCTTCTTCTTCTTCTTCTTCTTCTTCTTCTTCTTCTTCTTCTTCTTCTTCTTCTTCTTCTTCTTCTTCTTCTTCTTCTTCTTCTTCTTCACTACTACTACTACTACTACTGATGCTGCTGCTGCTGCTACTACTACTACTACTACTACTACTACTACTACTGCTGCTGCTACTACTACTACTACTACTACTACTACTACTACTACTACTACTGCTACTACTACTACTTCTACTAGTAGTACTACTACTACTACTTCCTCCTCTTTTTCTTCTTCTTCTTTTCCCTTTTTTTCTTCCTCTTCTATTTTTTCTCTTCCTTTTCTTCGTCTGTGCTGTTCTTGATCTTTTAAAAAATATATGTTGCCCTTCTTTACTACTTCCGAGTGGCTATGTTGCGTAGGTTGCGTATGGGGTTTGGACAGACATAATGGTTTGTCTTTGTTGAACTGATTGATGGTGGAAATATCAAGTGGAGAAATTTTTACAATAATCGTTATACATAGAATTGACATGTATTTGTTGATATGTGAATATATTCTCACGTTAAACCAAAATATTATCCATTATTGGTGTTGATTGATATTAATTGACTAATCACTAAATAATTGACCATTGTGATTTTGCAATTTGAATTTGTTTATTTGGGGGAGGGGGGATTTTACTTAAGTAAATGATTAGATAATCAAAGGCCATGTCATGTAAGGCGCTGTTACAAAACAAAAAGGCATCTTTTTGAAAACGTCTATACCTCTTTGTTTGCTCATTATACTATCAGTGACCAGCCCCTATACTTGTGGTCTTTGGTGCATTAATTTTGCTGATGGAAGTATAAGCTTTCACTTTTCGATAGATTTTTAGGGCGACAGGACATAAAATAAAGTGTAAATGCACATTATGTATCCAGTACTGACCGTCTGTTTGACTTTTCTATCAGGACATTGAACGAGTGAGGGAGAGCCTGATGGAATGTGATTATGATGTGGACTTGGCTATTGCTGACATCCTTCAACAGCTGGAGTTATGTGATGGGAAAGAAGGTAAATAAAATGATTGGATATTATTTTTTGATCAATGTCACATACGCCAGATTATGAGAAAGGTTAGTCAAAATGGGGATGACAGTAATGATTATGAAAGCTTTGGTAATGATGATGATGATGATGATAAGAAGGACAAGGGACAAGAAGGAAAAGTGAGGGGGAATGGGAGAAGATTAATGATGATCATGCTCATGAATGTTATTAACAAGGACTGCGACAATGATTGATAACAATTTCATAATGATGCTGATATTAGACCAAGAATTCTTTTTGTTTCACAGTGAAAATGTATTTAAAGGTTTTGAGTAGTTAATAATCGTTAAGCTGTCCCACCTCAATTCATTCACCATGGAAAATGACTTCTGTCTCAATCTTTTATTATGTCTTGATGATGCCAAAATCGAAATTGAAGTTTCAAAAATCAAATTTATTTTTAGAAGCCATATTTGGATTGGTGCTCGAGTAATTTCGGACGCGATATTTTGGATATTTCTAGTGTTAATTACAAAAACACTAGTAAAAATTATCTAAGTGACAAATTATGGAGCAGCCACTGATAAAGATCCAAAAATGTGTGTATGAAATCGTGCTTGTCTGATTGTTTGGGATGGTTTCTTTTCTTGTATTTTTAGTTCCTGCTTTATCTGGCATTGTTTCATACACAATTTTTTAAGATTTTTTTTTTTAAATTCATCTTTTAAAGCATTTTTTAAAAAATTCCCCAGACTCTGCATCTTTAGCATCCCAGCACAATTCCTCAGACAGCGGCATCTGCCCAAATTCTCCCACCCTGTCTTCCAACACTGTCACATCCAATGGTGATGATGCCATCGACAGTAACAACAACAGTAACAACACTAACGAGGGTGAAAAAACCCCTGCAAGTGTCCTCAAAAACAGAAACGGCTCCTCATCCTCAAATGGCAAAGGTCACAAAGTTCACTTCAGGGAGGACAGCTATGGTGGCAGCTCCGGTTACGGATCAATGAGCAGCAACACAGGAGCTAAACCCAAAATGGTAATTTTTAAATGACTGTATTTTTGTGGGCATATGCCTCCAGACAGTGATATAATGAATGGGGAGCATAGAAAGTGCTTCTCTTAATCATATTTTTTAAAGTTTTTTTTTTTTTTCATGGTGTTATGTAATGTAATTAAACTCAATTAGAGAGGAACCTGTAAGTGATGCAAGAAAATTGGTGGGCGGAAATATCTGTAGTCATTTCTCGCCTCACCTTAGTGATCACAGACCTGACAACTATCACAAGAAAACCTTATTATTTTATGAAGTATTATTTGAAATTGTTTTGTTTTGTTTTTTGTACCAATTAAGTAAATCAGATTTCCATAGGTTTCTCTGCATATCAAGAACCGCTGGTCCAAATATTAGAAATAGATAAAATATGATACAATGACATTCACCAAACCAATGAAAGAAGTTATACTGTGATTTTCCATGTTCCAACAAAGTAAATGGTAAAGATTGTTATGATAATACAACAATATTAAATGTTAATAATTAGTGATATTGATACGTATGATAATGACAAAGAAATTGATGATGATGATGATGATGATAATGTTGATAATCATGATGAAATGAAGAAGAAGAAGAAGAAGAAGAAGAAGAAGAAGAACATAACCAAATTTGGAGATTTGTGTGTAATCTTTTATCAATTGTGGAAATTTTATTGTGGCTTATCTGATTGAGCCGAAATTTGGTTTTATAGGCGCATTCTTAGAATCTCATGGAAAGATAAAATAAAAAACGAGGAGGTATTAAAAGAAATTGGAGTACGACCAACTTTGGTAAACACCATCAGAAAAAGACAGTTGAAATTTCTCGGACATATTTACAGAAAAAAACGGAATTGAAAAGATTGTACTTACGGGTAAAATTACTGGGAAGAAAAGAAGAGGGAGACAGAGGATAGATTAGATTGACAATCTGAACGGATGGATTGGTGGAGGAGGAACAGGAATCGAGCTGTTGAGAAGATCTGAGGACAGATATGGTTGGAGGGACATGATCGCCGATGTCTGCAACAGGCCTGGCACTTGATGATGATGATCTGATTGAAAGGGACATTTTTTTTTTTCATCACAACCACTACCACCCTGTTCGTCTTCTCCCAAGCACTCCCTTTTTTCATGCCAAGTTTGTCTTCCCTGTAATTATATCGTGGACACCAGATGAATATAATAAGTGGCTAGTTTTCAAACCTGCTTTTTTTCCCCCCTCCTTTTTCCACTTTACTTTGTTCATTTGGTCAAGGTTTATGTAATAGTGACGCACATTCAAGTGAAATTAGGATAGGGGAGATAATCCAGCGATAACTTGCGTCATCAAGTTTTCGACCTAGCTGTACTTGATTTTAAAAAGCCTCTAATTATGACGGAGCTGCTATTACCTTTCTAAATATGACTACTTTACTGAAGGTGATGACAGTAATGATAGAATGAGGATGATGATATTAATAATAATGATGATATTAATAATAATAATCATAATAATAATGATGATGATGATATAATAAATCATAATAATAATAATAATAATAATAATAATAATAATAATAATAATGATAATAATAATATTAGGATTAAGGTGTGCGTGGACATGTATTGTACAGTTGAAATTGTATTTTTCGTTGTCAAATACTTCTTTAAAAAGGAAACAAAAAATACAAAAGTTTGCTACCAATAATGATAATTTGCTTGTTTAGTTTCTTTTTAGAAATTTGCTATGAATGACATAATTAGATTGTATCGGTTTAGTTTAGGAGACATGTGCAAATTGACCACATTAGCCACCAAGTTTTTCTTATCAATTAAAATAATTCAATTTTTTTAATATTCTTCACAATGACAACAGCACAAAGACACACCAAAATACAATTAATAAATGTGACCCGCCCTGACAAAGTGGTATTATGTCAGGATGGACTAGATGCCGGAAATAGAATTTATAGCTACAATTATGTAATTAACAAAAAAGCAATATATCATCTTTAAAAAAGATCGAAATAGCAAACACGGAACATTTCAGGCTCAAAACCCTTCTTCAGCCAACCATAAAAATATAACTATATTAATAAAATAAAATAGATCAGCGACTAAATATTTAGTGGGTCACAGATAAATCATTTGAAAATTTGGTAAACAAAAAATTCCTTGCTTTCTATTTATTTTTTTCTTCCTGTTAATTAATTTGTCCTGAGGTGTTCCCAATTTAACCAATGAATTGACAGATTTATACTTCATTCTTTTGTTTTTCACGGCTGACTTTATTTCTAGTTTTTAAGCACATTTAAAACCTTTGGTGTGTGAAAACGGAATTTGAAATAACTAATTTCACTGTGTTTATTTGTCTCCTTTCCACAGATGTCTGACCGCAAAACAAAAGAAATGAAAAAGCAGGAGAAGAAGAGAAGAGCAGAAGAAGCCAAGAGACAAAAGCATTTAAAGGCACTTCAGGGTAACAGCAACACTAATAACAGCAATGGCGTACCTCATCATCCAGATGTAAGGGATGTGACAGTTGTTGCATTTCAAGATGGAAAGATGACAAAAATTTAAATATGTTTAATTATATGTCACACTTCAACATTCAAAGACCACAAATAGAACGATTCATTCATCAAATTTTCTGTTGAAAATATCACAAAGAAATAAACATTGAATGGTGTATCTTTTAAAGTGATCAAAGTTTCCACATATTTGTTGCATTTCAAGATGGAGAAATTTTAACTATAACTTGGATGTGGTCACATTAATTTAAGTGTGGAAGAAAAGATTTTTTTAAAAACCCTTAAATATATGGAGAGAATGACAGTGGTAAATGATACATATTGTGTAATACAATAGACACAAAGTGCAAGTATTTCTTCCCTATAAATTTTGGAGTGATATTCCTCATCCTAACAGCACGTAATGTGTTATGGCACAGCGACACAGGAGCTACTTACTACATTGCATACCTCAATGACAAATCATCTATTTAGATTTGGCAGGAACTTTATTTTACTTCTTGGAACGTCTTACAATTTACAACATTCCGAAAAAGAAAATTTATTATAGTATGGAATCTGTTGCCTTGGATTAAAATCTAAATGTTCTTGGAAGCTCAGGACTGCCAATACCAGCATTTCACATCCAGATGGTTGTTTGAATTTTCCAAAGGAGTCTCACTCTACTGGGATGTATTTTGGAGGAGGATCTATTTTTTTCTTTGTTGTTGTTGATTTCATTGCTAATTTTAAAATACTTTTTTTTTGTTTTGGTTTATTTTTGTTTTGTTTTTTTTATTTTAATCAGTGATATAGTTAAGAAAATCTGTGATCTTTAAGCCTCTGCCAATAATTAAAAGGGATGTTTTGATATAAGGTGGCAGTGCAGTGTTATTTGGTTCTTTACAATTATTTTGTTTTTTGCACAGAGTGTCTACTTAAATTTGACTATGTGTCTAATTGAATTGTCAAATGTGATAAGATTTCCTTTGCGATTGAAACACAACAGCAACTAACTTTGCAAGTTTAAGAATTTTGTATTTATCAGTGCTTGTTATATAGAAAGAACAATTTGTAATGATGTTTTAAATGATCACTTTTTTTTTTTTTTTTTTTGAAGTTTTGTTAAAATTGAAGACAGCACTAATGCAGAGTACAAAGGAGATAGAAACTGGAAGAAACAAATTGGTCTTTCTTTCACGGACAATCAACCTGATCCAAGACTTACTGGCCATTTTGCCTTGTCAAAATGAGGTTTGTGTAAAGGTAGTGAATATTGTTTAACATCATAGAGCTTTCCAATTAAAGGCAGATCCCAGGTGAAGTTGAGATTTTTTCTGACCCCTCTGTCTATCCAGCAGTGGATAGCTGGGTCTGTAAGATCTGGTGGAAAGTACTTTGCAATAGACTAGCATCCTATCCAAAGGGTGGCAAGCAATTGCTATCATCTGTTTCACGCTATAGCCACCAGGATTAACTCCGGCTCCACGGGTCTAAAATGATTTTGAAGTATAACGATATCTTTAAGACACTGACATGATATTTATTTTTAAGGTAAAGTTGTCAAGCTTCTAGCAAATGACCCAAAAGACAAACAAAGCCAATATAATCAGAAGTAACAATGGTGAGCAATTGGAGGATTATAATAAAAGGATTCCTGAAATTTTGAACTAGTTACCAATGCAGTGCTCCAGGATGCACGACGCAAAAGTCTGTCAAATTTGATAAAGATATCATGTGGACACATTTGTTTGAAATGTCACACTTTGCACTTGCTGCAGTTGTAACGCAATGTTATAAAATTTTAATTCTTGTTGTGCTTTAATCATTATGGACACATGCATCTCATATTTATTATAACTTATATAATGCTTGTTTAAATTGATTGTTTTGAATTTATTCCAACTAATAAGTTGTCTGGTTAACTTCTATATTGAATTTATTTTATGAATTGATAAAAGGTGTAGGCCCTATACGTAAGATATGTTTTGCCAGGACAGTTTATAATGAATACATCAAGCACATAACTCGTGTGCCAAACCATCACATGTATGACTACTTGTATAGGAGGCATTTTAGTGTCTTTACATTAATATGATTTCTTGCGCAAAATAGTGAGAACAGCACACTCTTTTGAAAGGAAAAATCAATTATATATATATATATATATATATATATATATATATATATATATATATATATATATATATATATATATATATATATATATATATATATAATATGCTTTTAACTACTGATTCAATTTAACATTTATTTTTAGTTGAAACTCAAAGAATGATTTAGGATATGGCCCATCCGCAGATAGTTGAACGCCGGCAATTATTTTCATCATATTCCTCAGTGCACTTGTGTTGCTAAAATTAAATGTGTTATTGCAACCGATGCTTTAAAAAATGAGAATATTGGACCGCTATATGTTTGTGATGTGTTGCCCTTTACTTAAAAAGACATTTTGGAATATGCATAACTTTAAAGAGAAGTTATTTTATTCATTTTGATATAAGGAGGGTAAAAATGGTACAAGTACAAACATAGAGTTGATTAGCAGTTTATACTTCAAGGCTTGTTTGGATGTTATTTTTTCTTGGCTTTTTTTTTTAACCTTATAAGTCTCAGTGTCTGAAGCAATCTGTGGAGATTGTGCAAAATAGAACTGGTACTTTTGTAATATTACATTTAAGATACATTGTTCTTGTTTTTTACCAAAGCTTTCATAAACAACGTGATGTTTAGTATTAAGTTCATATTACTTTTGGGAATTTTAACAAATTTCATTTTGTTGTCATTATAAGTGCCTTTTGCTAAGTGTTATTATATTCTGTTGATGATTTATTTTCCTCGATTTTGTAAAAAACAAACTGTTCTCTTTTGTTTTATTGTTTTCTGTTTTATTTGTATTTTTTTTTCTAGTTGTTAAATGAACTAAAATATAAAATTTCACTTATCGGGTGTGTAATCATACTAATATAAACGCATAGTAGGCTCATCACCTGGCTGTGCTTTGTAAATATTATAAAACATTTATTCCTATCAAATTAAAAAGTGATTCAAAATGAAAAATGTGCTTAGAATGTATATAATGTTATAAGATATTGTTGACACATGCTGTACTTACTTGTAGCTTTTCGTTTGTTTTTATTTTTTGTTTTTTTTATAAAGCACTGCGTAAGTTGAATTGAAAACTTTCAAAAATGTTGGCTGCTGTCAAGCTGTCTTTACTCCACCTACCTAGTGATTTCCGTTTAAATTAAAATGTTACTTTTCTGTTGTTACATATTATTTTGCTCAACCTTTTATTTCAAAAGAAAATAAAGATTATAATGAAATGTTTAAAAAATTGCTTTCTGTCTGCTAGTTACAAAAAAAAATGTATATTTCAATATATTCATAAAAGTAATATAAAGTTTTGTGACATGTAGGAAGAAATATTTCTGTCTCTTGTTAACACTTAAATCATATATCAATTTATCTTCAACGAATGAGAATGATGGATTTGGTCGGAACAACCGCTTTCGTGTTTCACATGAAGGAAATTAAGAATTACTGTCGTCATCAGTTGGATTGGATCATTTAATTAGTAAACATCATTTCATACGTCTCTCATAGTAACATACTTTTTAATAAAGTTAATTTATTTTATAATCTTCAAAGATAGTCAACATTTCTTCAATGTAAACTTGAAAGAAAATCAAAATAAAAGGTGCACCCAATTAAACTTTATATATATATTATTGCTCTTTATATTTATATCCAATAGCTATTCTTCAGAATTAGTTTTAAAATAGTAAATTCAAACATTATGAAAAACGAACAAAAATGCATAACTACTCTTCAGTCGAAAAAAAAAAATTAAAAATAATAATATCTCAGTATTTAAAAAAATTACAGTTCAGATTTTACTCCCAAATAACACGAATTATACACTTCAGCATTTATTATTATGTATTAAGGTCAAATCCTTCTCTTTCTGATGTTTTCCCTCTGTCTTTCAGAAAACCAAAATACTATTAACAAATTGATAACTGCAAGTTCATTGATCAATGAATGACGATGATAATTGGCCAGTTCATTGATGATATGTCAAGATTATTCTGTAAAAACTTTATATACAACATTATAATGACAATTTGATAATGAATATACATTAGACATTTGCATAATTGATCAATCAATTTTCTATTACGTTTAAGTATATTGTTGTTGCTTTGTTTTGTTCTTTGGATATTTTTTTTTTGAGGGGGGGGGGAGTTTAAAGTGTGTTTTACTTTGTCTTTGTTTTGTCTTTTAGATCGATTATTAGTTACTCCTTTATAGCTTCCAACTTTCACAATAAAATCATATATATTACATACAATTTTGCATGCTGGAGAAGACGTGAACCTTTGAACGAACCCCAAACTTTACTCTTTACTTATTTAATAGGGAAGTTTTTGTTTCAGTTGCATTTGAATCTCAAATTTCCCATAGTCTTTTATAAATAGGTATTGAATAAAGTACAGCAAAAGAGAGTAGACTTTCCATTTTTACAAAGTCAATCCGTCATACAGATATTTAAAAAAATTATTATTATATTATCATTATTATTATTATTATTATTATTTTAGAGGTTGGGGAAAGTAGAGAGAACAGATCAGGCTGCCACAGTTAGGCGAATGTTGATGGAGATATTTTTGTTCCACTCGCCATCGAATCGATATCCCACGTATGGAGGAAAAATGCAAAGTGTATGCTTGTTCCCTGTAGCAGGATTGAGATAGATCATGAATAGTTTAGATTAAATCATACGGTAGGTAGATCTTTGTTTGTAAATAAGCTTAAAATTGAACCAGCAAAAATAGACGTCATTTTCTTTTTTATTTCATTTATATTGTCCACTGCCTGATCAATCTTTTAGGAACGGGATCGAGATGCAAAGGGGTTGGAAATATTTTATGTCATGAATAGGCTACAAGTTTTGTCCTTGTTACTGTTACCGTTCTTTTCTTATTATAATTCAGAATGCAAACGTCATGGTTTTAATAATTTGACCATACTATCTATCTACTTACAGCTTTCAAAGTAATATCATTGTTAATATTTAATTAAATGTGAATCAAAAAGGCCCATTTTATTTATAAACCAAGCCACTAGCTGTTCTTGTGAAATATGTTTTGAAATAAAAGAGAAATTTCAAAATGATATTCCTACAGATTGTAGTCTTCACTTGAAGAGAGCCATTAAAGACAGTTCATTTTAATGTGATTTTATACAACTGTAGATCTCATGGGACATTCCAAACTTCCAATCTGAATTAAACTTTTATTTTTTTCTGGTCCTCTTCTAATTTAATTGTGATGTGAGGACAGTGATAATATTGGTAATTATTGTTATCGTTGTTGTTATTGTTGTTTGTTTTTGTAGGTGTTTGTAGTAATTATTTACAGTTTATCATATATTCAAATTTTATTCATGAAAATTAGTCGAATGTTTGAAGAGAAATGATATTATCCAATATACAGTGACATAAATGGTATTTAATTAATTATTATTTTTGTTCTTCTTATACTCCTTCGTATATTGCCGTACTCTGGGAAAACATGTATTTAAAGTTTTGGCCAGAAAACTCCGTCACCAAATATCGATCGATTAAAATGATCCTCATCTTGATAAAAACTCTCAAACCTAGATCTTTGTGAAGTCCCAGGTTTAAGGGGTTTTTTTTTTCAAGATGTGGGTCATTTTAATTAATGAATCAATATTTGAAGAACAAGTTTTTTGACTAAAAGTTTAAATACGTATTTTTCCAGAGTACAGCAGTATGCTGGTCTCAGAAATCCATTTTTGTTTTGTTATAAATCCGATCATTACAATATTATTTAAAGATTGTCTCATATAAAAATCTGTCATGGATTTTTTTTCTTTCTATGACAGATCTTTATTTATATATGTCATGTAAGTTTAAATACATTGCTTATCACAATAATCGTGTAATAGTGTCACCTTTCGTATTATTGAGACATATTTAATACGTCTTTTTAGAACATTGGTTGAAAATCAGTTCACATTTACTTATTGTGGACATTATTCAACTCACAATTTAACCGAATACTGTTTCGTTGCTTTACAAATCAGTCTTTAAAATAGTTTTTCCTAGTTCATTCTAATTTATTAAATAATATAACTAGCATATTTCAAAGTGTGACATTTTCATCGTGAACCTCATTTTTTGTTTAAGAAATAGATGCATATTATTACATGCACTAGTCGATAAGATAAATCACACTTCTTTTTTTCCTCTGACAGAGAAAATAAATAAATTCATGATGAGAATAACAAGTTTACTTTGTCACTACCTGAGTCTTTCCTGATGCTAACAATGAGAGGAAAACAAAATTCTCACAATACAACTCACTTTCTACATATATCCTTTCGAAATGTTGAAATGATTGTGACAAAGGGGAAAAAATAATAAAACAATTTTATTTTTTTCAGTTTAAAATTTTTAATTGGATTGCATGGTCAATTCATCAGGGGGGAAAAATCCTGAAAATCGTTTTGTTTATTAATCTTGAAAATTATTATTAAGCTATCAAAATATATTTTGTTAAATCAGTAACTTCCAGGAATTAGAATTTTGATTTGAAACTGATGAAGCATAGAATAATTTTAAAGAAATTTGCCTAGGAACATGCACTGGTTTTTGGATTGATAAACAATTTAAGATTCATTTCAATACGAAATTGCCAGTTTCTTTTTTAAAAAGTAATAGAAAACCCTATGTTTTGGCTAAGGGTCTATTAATAGAAAACGTTTCTATTATAGTTATATTGGTAGTTAATACATTTAAATCACTTTCCTACTCGTTTGTCAACTATTTTGTACACAGAAAACTTCCATTATTTAAGTGAAATGATTCTCACCAGATATAGTAATAATTAAAAAATGTAACTATGCATCATATTTTCGTTAAAATAATTTTGTTATAGTTTTTTTTAATATTCATTTGTTCTGTATCGTTATGTATGTCTTTAAAAAGATTAACGTGATGTTATCAAACAATGATAATGAGATAATAATTTTGTGACTACTGTTTCTGATTGAATATAATATTATAAAATGATGTATTATGAATAACTGTTTAAAATTAAGATTTATGATTACAAAGTTGTGTATGAATCATATTATCTTGAACGTAATAGATATTATATATATCAGCAACCTAATAAAATTGTATGATCAATCTAAACATGCATTGTCTTTCGTTTTATTACACATTTTAAATTGTAAGTATATGTAATTCTTAAAAATTTTGCATGCAACCCTTGGAGTTTACAAATATTTTTAGGTTTGAAACCCGAACGGAATAATGGGCCTATTTTAGCGTTGTTGTAATGGACGATGTTTTGCGTTGGATTGAAATTGTTCACAACAATGAGCCCATAACAATTTGGGTCATGAGACCTGTAAATGAATTGTCGTCGATCGAGTGAATCTCTCTTTGCAGAGATCAAATTCTAATGTCTCACACGAGACTCATGGATTTTGCTGTTGAATTGTTGTCTTCCCTATTTGTCCTACTTTTTCTTTAGTGCTTTCAAGTTCAGGTGCCTGGGCATTGGGGTTTTTTTCTTCTTCTGTCTTATGTTTATTTTTTGTTCGTTTTTTTTGTTGTTTTGGTGATTTTTTTGATTTTTTTTTTTTGTGGGGGGGGGGGGAGTTTCACTTTTCAGAATGTTTCCATATTTTAGGTTTAGTTATTATAAATCAAGACAAGGCAGAAAAGTAACCTGATTTTTTTTTTGTTGTATGTTTCTTTCTTGCTATGCCTGGAACCTCTCATACACACTTGTTCAGTTCTTTATCTTACACCGGTGCCTGCTCCTTAATTTCTAGATTTGATATTTTACCTTTATTGACGACCAGCATTTATTTAGGCTACAAAAAAAGATGCTATTACTCCAAAACCAGAGGATAACTTGCAGAATGTATGTATCCAATCCTCAAGAAGACTGGTTTTTGTTTTTATGTTTTTTTAGGTTTTATGGCGCTTGCAACGCATTTAGGTCATATCAGCGCCAGTAAAAAGGAAGAAAACGGGATAGTAAAAAGTTCTAGAATTACAATTAAAGTACTCCAAGAAAAAGGAAGACAGAGGGGATTAGTTCAAACAGGGAAAAGATGAAGATTCCAAGAGCACACTATCAATGTACTTAGTTTGAGATCACCTAAATGTCTCATCCTGAAACAAGCACAGGTCCCCACTAAGAGGAACACACTCAAATGTTTACAAATTATATGAAAAACAAAAATAATACAGTACATAACAGAGAGAAACTATTTTCATCTCCCAAAACTAATTAAAAAATTATATGAGTCTTACCTTGGGAAGACGAAGTATGATGATAATTATTCCGTCTCTTAATGCTGAAGGAGTCAATTGGAGGAAGCGCTGCGTCACGTGATCACTATTTAACTCCGAAAAAGCTGCCCACAACAAGTGTGTAGTAATGATAATACACAACTAAACTAAGTACTCTATGAACTTATCCCGCGATAGGTTACACATGTGTAATATATAGCACAATTTCACCGAAAAACAACAATAATACTCAATATAGAATTATAATCATATTAATAGTAAGGGCAAGGGAGGGAAGGGCAATTGACTCCTTCAGCATTAAGAGACGGAATAATTATCATCATACTTCGTCTTCCCAAGGTAAGACTCGTATAATTTTTTAATTATTCCGTCTACTTTAATGCTGATAGGAGCCACTTGGAGATTTCAAAGCAGGGCAGGTTTTGAGGATAGTACTGAATTTGCAAAAGATTCCGAATGAGATTCAATGGGCTTTTTATAGAATCGAGCAAAGGTAGACTCCCTTTTCCATCCTGCCGTATTAAGTACATGCCATATATCTACACCCTTAGCTGCTGAAGAACAAGATGCTGATCGTGTGCTGTGTGCTTTAAATATGTTAGTATCCACTCCTGACTTGGTTAGGATAAGTCTAATCCAACGTGACAGTGTATCCTTGGAGACTCCTAAGTGAGGGCTAAGGGTGCTAATAAACAATTTATTAGAAGATCGAAGTGGTCTAGTCCGTTTCAAGTATGCTCGTAGATATGTCATAACACAAATCCGCCTGTCCTCATTAAATGCATGGAGTGTAATAATTGTTTGAGGATTAGAAGGCGAGTTATGTTTAAGCAATTTACTAATATGGAATATAGCTTTGCTATCATGAATAGATAAACAAGATGATTCAATAGTCATGGCATGAAATGATTGGCACCTATGTCCCGTAACAAGAGCACATAGCATAAGAAGTTTGGCTCCTAACATAAAAAGGTTAAGATCACGAGCAGGGGAAAGTGATCTTAAATAATTTAACACAGTAGATATGTCCCAAACAGTAGTGTAACGGGCACGAGTGGGTCGAGAATGAAATACACCTTTCATAAATCTACACACTAGCGGATCTGAACCGGTCTCGTTCAATGTTGACACTGCTGACCTCGCTGTATTGATGGCACTGTATCCCAATCCAGATTGAAATAATATTGTCAAAAAAGCTATAGTAGTCTGAACATTTTTACTCATAGGGTCCACCCCATCAGCATCACAAAACTGGATAAATTTCAGTAAGTAACTATTGTACTGTTTTTGGGTGTTGCGACGCCAACTTTTCATAATTATTTTTAAGGCGTGCTTGGAAACTCCTTGTTTCCGGATTTTTGCCCTGATAAGAGACAAGCCATCAACTTTAGTTTTGGATACAAAGGGTGCACAGCTGCCCTGTCTGATGCCAATGTCAATAGGTGTTTTGAGGCTTTTAGATGGACCGGGGGCGCTATCAGCATAGTCATAAGTTTGGGGAACCAAGTCTGTGTTTGCCAAATTGGTGCTATCACCAACGCTCGCGATACTTTGTCTTGTTGTATCTTTTGTAGAGCCCTGGGGATCATATTGAATGGAGGGAATAAATACACAAATCCAGCCCATAAATGATAAAAGGCATTAATGGCACAGGCAGATGGGTCAGGATATAACGACATATATTTGGGAATAAGAAAATTGGTTCTAGAAGCAAAAAGATCAATTTCTGGATTTCCAAAATGATCACAAAGCTTATTGAACTCTGCTCGATTAAGCGACCACTCAGTATGAATAGATAATTTTCTACTATAATCATCAGCAATGGTATTTTCCACTCCGGGAATATGACATGCTGAAATCCATATTCCCCTGGTTTTGCACCATAAAATTAACTCTCGTGTGATGTCATTGCATTTAACTGAATGGGTTCCCCCCATGTTATTAATGTAAGAAACAGCTGTCATATTATCTACTTCTACCCGAATGTGACAATTGGAAATATCTTTGCACAAAGATTGAAGTCCTAAATAAACTGCTTTTATTTCTAGAACGTTGATGTGATCCATCTGCTCTTCTTCCGTCCACATACCCTGTGTGGCAACATCATTCATAATTGCTCCATAGCCATGACCTGAAGCATCAGTTCTCATCACAAAAGAAGGGTTATCTATATGTAATCGTTTCTTACTGTGGACGCCTTCAGACTTCCACCATTCTAATTCAATAAAAGATTGAACTGAAACTTTAATATATCTATCAAAGTTATATACTTGTTTGAGAGCCTCAATTTTTTGACACTCAAGACTTCTATAGAATAAAGGTCCATATTCAACAGCAGGGAAAGAGGCGACTAACATGCCGATAATCTTAGCTAAAAATCTAACTGAGATGGAAGAAGGAAGGTTCTCAATCATACAAATAATCTGATCTTTCTTTTTATCACTTAAAGTCACTGACATATCCAAGGAACTGAGTACAAACCCTAAGTGCTCCATTTCTTGAGATGGGGTTAAGTTAGACTTATCTGATATTTCAAATCCTAACGAACGCACAATATTGGTCGTGTACTTCAAATTATGTTCGCATTCCTCATAAGAAGGGCCCTGAATATAAAAATCATCAATATACAAACTGCATATAATTCCCTTAAGATGCAGATGAGCAACAATAGGTTTCATGATTTTAGTGAAGATTCTAGGACTATCACGGAACCCCTGCGGAAGAACAAGGTATTGGTATAACGATTCATTATGAACAAATTTAAGAAATTTCGTAAAATCTGGGTGCATGGGCAAAGAATGGTATGCATTAGATAAATCTAGCGAAACCATGAAACATTTAGGTTCTATAAGTTGTAAACAAGAATGTAAAGTGTCCATTTTAAAATGGCGATAACGCACAAAGGAGTTGAGATGTTTTACATTTAATATCATTCGATACTTTTTCCTCTGCTCACCGGGTATAGCACGTTTCTCCCTAAGGAAAACATTATTAACAAAATCACCCTCCTCCGGTGTACATTTCTGGATAACACCATCCCTTTCATATTGTATTATCATCTCCTGTAAAGCTAACTTTTCATCCTGTTTAAATTGGATAGTATGAGCTGGTTTCATTTGAACAGGAGGGGACAAAAAATCAATTGCACATCCAGAAATACATTGAATAATAAAGGATCAGAGGTATACATTTTCCAAGTAGATATAAATAATTTAGTTCTGCCCCATGCAAATGGGTTACCTTATCCTTTAATTCCTCCTTTTGAATGTGTGTTGCTTGTGGTGTTGTTTGTGGTTGTTCCATGTCCTTGTATTCCCCCGAAAGGTGTTTGTCCCCCCTCCTTGACCTTTCCATGGTTGACCTTTGCCTAAAAAAGGAAACCTTTTCTGGCCATGGGACGGGTACGGGGAAAATCTCCTTGTGGTTTTTGCCACTCGAATAGAATCGTTCATGTCTTTAATCTTATCTTTAATGTTGCTCCCAAATAACTTGTCACTAACAGGATAGGAAGCGGTACAGAGAGCGTTGAGGTCATCTCTAATTTCACCGCGAAGTGACTGTCTTCTATAAATATCCAAACTATGAGAGGCATTGGTGAGCAAAGCGACTCCATCCGAAATATTTTCCAGTACTTCTTTGTTATCTCCTTTCACCATCTCCATAGCCCTGCAAACAGCAGTAATGCCTTTCATAAGCGATACCTGCACTTTCTGCAAGGATGCGTCCCTCATTCTAGAGGCAGGGGATATCTGTTTAAAAACCTCCTCATTGCATTGGACAACCTCTAGTCTAGAGCAATTTGCTGGCACTGGATATTTTTCAGAGAGAGCAGTAATCGTATCCTTGGGCAGACCGTCACATAAAACCTGTGTAACACCAGTTGAAACATTCTCTGCCAGCACCTTCCCTTTCACTTCTGTCCTGCCTACCACATTCTCGAAATATGAGAATGCCTGCTCCATCATCCCTGCATCTCTACTACTGCCTGGCACCATATCAACTGACCGCGAAAGGTCAGCATTACATTCTACATCTTTACTGCCTGACCGCGAAAGGTCAGCATTACTTACATCTTTACTGCCTGATCGCGAAAGATCAGACTCAATGTCATCATTACATATTGGCCGCGAAAGGCCAATATTGACATTAGCATCTTCCTCCTCCATTTCATTAAAACGGTCAAAGGCCTCCTTCATTTGGCTCACCACTGGCACCATCCCATCAACACACTGAGTTGCTGTTTTATTTCATTAAAGTCCAGTTCACTGCTACCAACGCTACTACTACCAGCACCGTAACTGCTCCCCTCCGTTTTCTTTCCTTTACCTTTCCCCTTCACACCTCTTACACTTCCTTTCCCAACACATTCCTTCTCGCTCGCCCCGTCTTTCACTTCACCACCTCCTTTCCCTTTCTTATCGTCCGCTCGGCTACTCTCGATTGTTTCTTTCTCCATCACTGACTCGGAACCAAAAATGGCGTTCATTGTTTGTAAACAAAGGGACCGAGATGGCAGGCGATAAATAGGTGTTAAACTATTGTTTAAAATTGCACAAGTTTTACGAATATATACACTATCCAGATGAATGAATTCACAACATATAAATTGAACACAATTCCGTTTGAAAATATAGAATAATAATAATATAGAATTTAAATCAAATTGAAGTTGGTGGGCTCCAGTGATCAACGCTAAAGCAACGCTAAAAAGTGATCACGTGACGCAGCGCTTCCTCCAAGTGGCTCCTATCAGCATTAAAGTAGACGGAATAACTATACTTTTGACTGTTTCCCTCCCAGCTAGGGTATTCGGCGAGGACAAAAGCAAGTAATCTCATTCCAAGGCAAAGACAGAAAGCAGATATAGGGGGGGGGGACAGTAAGTGACCTCCCTGTCCACTATGGGAGGTCAGGAGCCCCTTACCCCCCACCCCCTAGCCAGAAGACTGGCTTTACACTTCCAGCCAGATTAGAACCAGTATTTTGACATCACACTTTTGTTTCCTATGGGATCTCCCTGTTTGGTTACACCATGGAAGTTGTTTTTAAGGGTTTTACGGCGCTTGCTACACATTTAGGTTATATCAGCGCCAGTAAAAAGGAAGAAAATGGGATAGTAAAAAGTTCTAGAATTACAATTGAAGCATCCAAGAGAAAGTAAGACATAGGGGAACTGGGAACAAATAGGGATCAGATGTAGATTCCAAGAGCATACCACCAATGTACTTAGTTTGAGATCACCTATAAGTCTCATCCGGACACAAGAACAAAATCCAACAAAGAGGAACACACTCAAATGCTTACGTTATACATGAAAAAATAACAAATATACTAATACATAACAGAGAGATGATTTACAAGGAAAAAAATATCATCTCCCAAAAAAAATCTATGCATTTGACTGTTTCCCTCCCAGCCAGGACTCCGACCAGGGCCAGGAAAAAAACTAAGTAATCTCATTCCAAGACAAAGACAGAAAGCGTGTTGGAAAACAAATATAAGGGGATAGAAGACACAGTGTGTACCTCCCTGCCCACTATGGGAGGTCAGGATCCCCACCCAGACACCATGGAAGTATTGGAATGTCAAAAGACTCCAAAGAGTTGGGTTGTTATTTTAATTAGCAAAAACCAACTTTGTTGTAAGCGTTTGTTTTTTTTAAATTTGGCTTAAAGCTTTATTGGGATAATTTAGTAACAATACAACATTATCAATGACACTTTGGAAAAACGTATTCTTAATTCAAACAATTCAGGGTTGACACAAAATATAAATACTGTATATAATTGAAGATCGTTTCAAAACCTAATTATTCTATTAACTTATTCGGCGTTGTAAACACCCCAAAATAAGAGGTGATAGTCAAAGATTTAATCTTTAAAAAAAAAAAGAGACTCATCGAAATCTAGATCACTTAATTTGATTTTGAATAATAACGTAAGTATTCAAGTATCATCCTTTGCTGTTAGTTAGGTGCCTATGTACTACTACTGTAATTCAGCAAAGCAAGGTACACAATGATATGTGAAGATAAACGACTAGAACAATATATATATAACCAAGTAAACCCATACGAAGACAAAGACAGAAATCAACTCAGAAAACAGATATAGGGGGATATATAGAAGACACATCAAGTGACCTTCTGCCCACCATGGGAGGTCAAAAGACCCCACCCAGAAGAATAAAAATAAAGCTATTTCTGTGACAGATGAATGAATCCTTTCGTGGCTCAATTGTTACCAAAGATTATAAGATTCATTCCACCAAAATTAAGTAAATTCATTTTTTTAAAGAAAAAGGAAAAAGTAAAAAATAAAATCTCTTGTTCCATTTATGAAATTCCATATAATGGTTTCAACAATACAACATAAACTCATTTAAAAAAACCTAGAATACAAATCATTGTCTACATATAATGTATCGTAAAAATACAAATCAAATGAATAACTTTATCAAATCATAACATAAATCAAACAAACGTTTAAATTTACAGTGTTCAGTTTGAAAAGGTTAACATGAAAGAGGTAGGTTATGGGAGATATTTACCACTGGGGTATCTTAAATATCAAACAAATGAGAGTATCATATTCGTGAGTTTAATCAATAGCATACTATTATAGTTGTCAAACCTGTCAAATCCAAAACCTGAAGATTGCTTTTACGATAATATCATGGGTAAATGCATGAATTTTAAAAAAGGAAAGAAGCTATATTACATTGTCAAATAGAGTGATAAACAAAGCTTTCTTCTCATTAACATGTCACAAGAGAACATGAATGTGACGAGCTAGAAAAAAAACGTGCATATCTCACTGGAGCATCTTATGAGCTATTGTTGAGTGATATCGAGATAGAGTACCAGTAATAGGGGCATTGACCATGCCCATAATATCAAGACAGATAAGCTGAGCATCCTTTTGTATCAAGACCCTCGACTGTTTTTCATTGTAACTTCATGAGGTTGCTTCCTTATTTGAGGTCATTGCCAGTGCTGAGGAAAGGATCCATTAACTTATTCTTGGCCTTCATGGACGGACCGCAAAATTAGATTATTAAAGTTGTATAAAGTTAACCGTCATAAATTTCAAAATAGACCCTTTTAAAGGCCATCATACCATCAAGATTGACTTCCCCTGTTATTTTCTGGCATTTTCTCATTTGTTTCCCTTTCATTTTTTAGAATGACAGATTCATCGACATCATGCTTATATCGACATTTTACAGCGGTCTCCATGATGTCAATATATCCGTTCTCAACTGTAATACAGTGCATGACAGAGAGATGATTTACAAGACAAAAAAATATCACTCCCAAAACTCAAACTATACAATTTACTGTTGCCCTCCCAGCAAGGATATCCAGCCAGGGCCAGGACAAAACCAAGTAATCTCATTCAGATATAGGGGGACAGAAGACACAGTAAGTGCCTCCCTGCCCACTATGGGAGGTCAAGAACCCCACCTAGCACCATGGGAAATATTAACTGAAATTGCTGAATGATGAAGAATTCTCCCTTAAAGCATTTCAACAGTCCCAGACAAAAAAAAAATATTGATTTCTAAAACAACAAATTGGGAACAGACCTCAAATGAAAAAAAAAAAAACTTTTTGAGAAAGAATTGTAGATTGACTGCCTTATTTGCACAATTTCTCAGCTCCCTGCATATTTGTTAATAGTAAAAAAACAAAAATGAATATTAAAAAACATCAGAAAAGATCAAAGTACCAACCCAAAACAGTTCTGGCCCAAAAACCTTCTTCAGGCAATAACAAAAACAAACAAACAAAAAAATATATATATATATATATTACTTAAAAACCAGATAGTCCGAAGAACGGTTTTAGGCCTGAAGTGTGCATGTTTTGTATTCTGTTCTTTTTGAAGCTGTTATATTTATTTTTGCTGATTACTTTTTACAATTCACGGCTTCTAGCGACTTAGTATCATTCTGTCAATGATGCTTCCATAGATCAGGTTACTGTGTGATTTTTCAACAAAACAAAATATATACATTGGTGGAAGCGGTACAAAAGTTGTTGAAAGACAATTTTTTTTTTTAAAAACAAATCTTATGGTTAATCTGGGTGTCGTTTTAACATTAGCAGATCAGCATAGGTCAAAGGTTAACAACACAACAGTATGAGAAATTCGTTGCCAATAGTCATAAAAAGCTAGAAATGTTTTTCATTTCAAAATGAATCTTGTAAGACTGTTGAATCATTTATATACCTCGGGAAAAAAAAATAAAAAGATAAATGTCAAGACAAAAAAGAAAGTAATCCTTCAGAGCCATGAGGAAAAAAATAAAAAGATAAATGTCAATACAAAAAGAAAGTAATCCTTCAGAGCCATGAGGAAAAAAATAAAAAGATAAATGTCAAGACAAAAAAGAAAGTAATCCTTCAGAGCCATGAGGAAAAAAATAAAAAGATAAATGTCAAGACAAAAGAAAGTAGTCCTTCAGAGCCATGAGGAAAAAAATAAAAAGATAAATGTCAAGACAAAAAAGAAAGTAATCCTTCAGAGCCATGAGGAAAAAAATAAAAAGATAAATGTCAAGACAAAAAGAAAGTAATCCTTCAGAGCCATGAGGAAAAAAATAAAAAGATAAATGTCAAGACAAAAAGAAAGTAATCCTTCAGAGCCATGAGGAAAAAAATAAAAAGATAAATGTCAAGACAAAAAGAAAGTAGTCCTTCAGAGCCATGAGGAAAAAAATAAAAAGATAAATGACAAGACAAAAAAGAAAGTAGTCCTTCAGAGCCATGAGGAAAAAAATAAAAAGATAAATGACAAGACAAAAAAGAAAGTAATCCTTCAGAGCCATGAGGAAAAAAATAAAAAGATAAATGTCAAGACCAAAAGAAAGTAGTCCTTCAGAGCCATGAGGAAAAAAATAAAAAGATAAATGTCAAGACAAAAAGAAAGTAGTCCTTCAGAGCCATGAGGAAAAAAATAAAAAGATAAATGTCAAGACAAAAAGAAAGTAGTCCTTCAGAGCCATGAGGAAAAAAATAAAAAGATAAATGTCAAGACAAAAAGAAAGTAGTCCTTCAGAGCCATGAGGAAAAAAATAAAAAGATAAATGTCAAGACAAAAGAAAGTAGTCCTTCAGAGCCATGAGGAAAAAAATAAAAAGATAAATGTCAAGACAAAAAGAAAGTAGTCCTTCAGAGCCATGAGGAAAAAAATAAAAAGATAAATGTCAAGACAAAAAGAAAGTAGTCCTTCAGAGCCATGAGGAAAAAAATAAAAAGATAAATGTCAAGACAAAAAGAAAGTAGTCCTTCAGAGCCATGAGGAAAAAAATAAAAAGATAAATGTCAAGACAAAAAGAAAGTAGTCCTTCAGAGCCATGAGGAAAAAAATAAAAAGATAAATGTCAAGACAAAAGAAAGTAGTCCTTCAGAGCCATGAGGAAAAAAATAAAAAGATAAATGTCAAGACAAAAAGAAAGTAGTCCTTCAGAGCCATGAGGAAAAAAATAAAAAGATAAATGTCAAGACAAAAAAGAAAGTAATCCTTCAGAGCCATGAGGAAAAAAATAAAAAGATAAATGTCAAGACAAAAAGAAAGTAGTCCTTCAGAGCCATGAGGAAAAAAATAAAAAGATAAATGTCAAGACAAAAAGAAAGTAATCCTTCAGAGCCATGAGGAAAAAAAATAAAAGATAAATGTCAAGACAAAAAAGAAAGTAATCCTTCAGAGCCATGAGGAAAAAAATAAAAAAATAAATGTCAAGACAAAAAAGAAAGTAATCCTTCAGAGCCATGAGGCTCATGGAGCCAGAGTTTATCCCAGTTTCTATCTAGTGATGATTGAAGTTAAACACAAAAAGTGACAAAATACTACCCAGCCACAAAATAATTACTTTACTTTTAAAAGGCAATGTTTAATGTTCTGTTATTAATGTTTTTAGGGGTTTCACAGCGCTTACGCCACAATTAGATCATTTCAGCGCGAGTAAAAAGGAAGAAAATGGGATAGTCAAAATATTTATAGATTTGCAATTGAAAGCATGCGAGAAAAAGTAAGACAAAGGGGAATGGTTCAAATAGGAAACACATGTAGATTCCAAGAGCACACCATCAGTGTACTTAGTTTGAGATCACCAAAAAGTCTCATCCAGACACAACCACAGTATCCGGCTAAGAGTAATAAACTCAAATGTTTAAAAACCATTATATATTCAACACATAAAAGTAACAGTACATAACTGAGAGAACTATACTATACATTTGACTGTTTCCCTCCCAGTCAAGGACTCTAGCCAGGATAATAATATCTCATTCGAAGACAAAGACAGAAAGCAAGTTCGAAAACAGATATAGGGGGGTAGAAGACAGAGCAAGTGACCTCCTTGCACACAATGGGTGGTCAAGAAACTCCACCCTGTTTGGACACATTTTTAAAAATAAGATAAATACAAATATGAGTTTTGAAAAATTCATGGATTGTCTGCTTGTCCTTAATACAACTCATTTAACATATAGACGATATTTGTGCACCTTGTAAATAAACAGATATTGCATGCATTACAATACAAAAATTATAAAAAGAAATAAGATAATTGATTTTAGTAATTGAAAATGATGCTTGGCAAAAACGGCCGCCTCAATAAAACTTTGATTACTCGGGACTATTTTGATTTGGCACTGAGATTAAAATATGAAAATGAAAAAAAAAGAAACAAAACAAAAAGTGAACTCTTAAATAGAATTGGAAAAAAATTGTTGATGTCATAGAATATTTGAAATTTTTACGATTGTTTATTTGTTTTGTATTTGGTAGTATTTTGTTTCCAATCTGAGACATACGATAAATTAAATTATTTTAGCAAACTAGTTCGCTGCCTATTGTTTTGGTTCTAGTCATATCAGCAACTAGAGGTACTTGCAATATTTTGGGTCACTGAAGAAGACAGAGGGCTATTTCAGTCAATCTGTGTTTATCACGAGACTACCTGTTGTACATAATCACCAGGATTACTTTGATGGTTTCCAATAAACATCATAAATAAATAACCAGAGAGAAAATCATGTAAAATATTTATATTTTGTCCCAAAGATAACATGAACTCACATTTGACTGCTGTCCTCTCAGCAAATGATCCACGTCAGGATATGGGTAAAACAATGTTATCGCACTCCAGAAAAAGATACAGAGGAGTGTAGGGATCATATCAGTAATGGCAACCAACCACCAACATTATATTGTCTAAATTGAAGTCTACAACAACATTTTAGTGTGTAAGTTTTACTTTTCATTTGAATGGTCGTATTAACTACATACATTTTTTTTTTTCCTAAGAAGTACAGTTATGGCGTATGTCTCAGATTGGAAACACAAAGTCTCGAAATAATTTGAGGAAAAAATCTGTAAAAAATATAAGAATATGTTTGACATATGAATATGGTATAAAAGTCAAATTTTGTGAAAACTTTGGACTACAAATAAAAATATCTCAAAATTTTCTATTGCCAAAAAATTATTTTTTAAATAGTACTATTGTTCTTGGTGTACAACTTAATTCAGCTCTGTATTTTACTCTTAATCCTTTATATCAACAAAAATTCCATGGTGAAAAATTAATTCTATAGAATGGCTTTAATTTTCTAAAGCTGAAGACAGTGTCTTCAGATGGGTTGATTAGGGCACACCATTCGTTAATAATTAAGCAAAACTACTCCGTTAATCTCAAACTTTGTTATCCACATTTCTAAATTTACCACATTATCTTACAACAAGGTGGACTGTTCAACAATGGCACACAAGACAGGAGAAGAGGAAACATCTATTGAGTTGGTAATGACAACAATGGGTTCAATTTTCTTCACATTTTCAATGTCTTTGAGGAGATTTCTACGAGCCTCTGCATCGATATCCGAAGAAAAAGAGGGTGGGGACAGTATTTTTTCAACAGGATTACCAGCACTGGTGACACTGCTTGCGCTTCCCTTTCTAGAGAGTTTCTTGTCACCATTTTGCTTTTCTGCAAAGACAGTCTCCTCTTTTTTACAGTCTTGACTAGAAGAATATGCGATGGGTTTTTTATCGACCGGATTCGTTGTTGATACCTTCCTTGTACCACATGAATCAACTGCCCCTTTTGTTGTGACCTTGACATAGTCCTCAATATTTTGATTAATGTTGCTCTTATTCAACTGTGCAGTCAAACTTGCCTGCAGAGTACTATTAGGGCTTAAATGAGCACTACTTGTGGCACCGGTAAGAGGCAGGTTCAAGGTCAAACCTTCGTTGGAATTTATATCTAACTCATCTGGAAGACACGGGCCAGAAGTGATTAACGACTCAGAATTCGTTGTGGTCGAAGACAAAGGAGCATCTTTTACTTTTCTTCTCCTCTCTCCTTTTTTATCCCTGAGGGACGGGTCACGTAAAAGACATTTAGTTTTGATTAACTGGTCATCCAATGGATTTATTCGATTTGATAGAATTGTCTGCCTCTCTTCCTCAGCATCTCTTATGGCATCCACTCTGAAAACCATAAAAATAATGTATGTTTATATTATCTTTACATCATATATCAACTTAAGTAATGAAGCTATTAACAAGAGTAAAAGACTGATGTGATTTGAAAACATCATAAACAAAAAGACAATGATCTAAATTATTTTGAAATTGCTTTTTATAAGATCAAGATCAAATTCTTTAAAACTTGTGAACTTTTCCAATGCTTAAACTGCTGAACAATGTCCCTACCACCAGGGGCAATATACTGGCACTCTGCAGCCTGGCCATATTTACTTAAATTATCACTAGAATATATCAATAACCCAGGAATAATTTTACTGAATTCTTTCTTTGTATATAAATCAATTTATAAATTTAAAATACTGACCTATGTTTGATATTTTTCAATTTTCTAACCTAAATTCATCGGTGATAAAAATATCTCACCTCTGTTTGCTGTCAGGCTGGACAGCATTAATTTCATCCAATAGAGAAACCATTTGCTGTTCTTGTTCTGCATGCTGGCATTGTTGGCCGAGCCTGTGAAAACAGATAAAGAAAACAAATTAGCAAAGGAAAACTAAGTAGCAGCTGAGCTAAAATATAGTAAACCTGCATTTTTTTTTCTCCAAATTTAGGTACTTTAATGGACAATCCGTAAGAAAGATTAACTTGGGTTTTCAGACCATAAAAAAAAACTTAGTGAAAACTGAATAACTTAATTAAAGAAATTTTCAACAAAAGTATGTTGTGTTTTTTTCTATACTGGTGGCTTATGATAAAAAAAATTCATCCACGGAAAAGAGCTGATCTTAACATAATGAGAAAAAGATGACAAAACTCAAAGTTTAAAAATTTGAACAAATAAAAAAAAAAAATAGGAGAAAAAAAAAGAAAAATTACATCCTTGTTATTGATAACCTTAATGTACTATACATGTTTTTGTTTAAGATAACTATTTTGGATTGAAGTAATGATTTCTTCTTTTAATAATTTTGAATAAGTAAACAAACTGATATGAATACTCTTGAATTTGACGGAGCATCAGAATGTCAACATTATTGCAATGCAATAATATGGTTCAAGACCCTTAACTGCGGTTGGTTCAACACAATTTATAATATAGCCTTTTAACTTGAAATCGACTGTAGGAAACCAATATAGCTTTGGACACAAAATCCTGAGATTCCCCATCAGGAGCAATTGGCTGCTAAAGTATCAATAATAAAAAAACAAAAACATACTTTGGAGCCAATCGTTCTGTAACAGCTGCTATTGAAGACACAAATGAGGACAATTGTGATATGATCATACGAAGATGCTGACTCTCGTTCTTTAACCTCATGACATCCTGAAGCTGAGCTGTAAAAATAATTGAAACAAAGTTGATACAGTGATCTATGAAAATCAAATATTTACATACTACTATATAGCTTAACATTTAGCTAATTCAATATCTTACATCATCACTTTCCTTTGATATTGAGAGAGTTGTCTCTAAAGAAAACAGCAACCCCTATTAAAGCAACAAAATATCAAAATGAAATTACTAAATAATTTTAATGCTTCAAAGGTGTGTGAACAATCCAACCACAAACAAAACTGCACCATCGTGCATCAATATAAGCAAAGAGCTTTTTCTGTTCCCATTCCTCTTGAGCAAGTTTTTATTTTTTTCTTGAATATTAATGCTATCATCTCTGTCCCTTCAAAACTAATTTTTCTTGTGAAATTCATTTCAATTTCATTCGCCAAGGATGAACGGTTCAAATAACACACTCAAACTCACCTTGATACAAATCCTGCTCGTTGTGTATTCTGTCTAAACTCTCTTCCCAGTGCTAAGAAAAATAAATGAAATCTAGTTATGAATTTATCAATTCTACAATCAAGCAAAAACAGACAATTTACCATCAAAAGATCCTAAATTCATATTGGTACTTTATTCTCACTTAGGCACATTGATGGAAACACACTTGCATGGTCATTCGACAAATTGAGTGATTAGTAGCCCCCGATAGGTGCATTTCAATAAATTCATTTTGACAAATTTCGTTTCAATGTCTAGAGAAATCGCCTATGCAGATGATGTCGATTTTATTGGATCAACACCAGCAAATATAGACATCATACAAAATACCCTCATGAAATATAACCTCCAAGTCAATGCCAATAAAATCGAATTTACAACAATATCGAGGAACAAAGAGGAATGGAAAAGAACAAAGAAAGTCGGCTCACTAATTGGAGACACCGAGGATGTACAAAGAAGAAAACAGCTATCAAACGCCGCACTCAGTAAACTCACCAATGTATGGATTAGAGGTGACAAAATAAAGAGAAAAACCAAACTGAAACTGTACCATGCTCTTGTAAAACCGGTACTTCTGTATAACTGCGGCACTTGGGCGTTGACAAAATCCGAAGAAGAACATCTGGATGCCTTCCATCGCACACAGCTAAGAAGGGTACTGGACATCAAATACCCCAAAAAGATCTCAAATGAATCACTCTATAAGATCACAAAAGAAAGACCAATCTCCCTTGACATTTTACAACAACGATGGCAACTTTTCGGTCACATACTACGCAGGGACAAAAACATACCAGCAAACCAAGCCATGTCGGGATACTTCCAAAAACATGCGAACCTTTTCAGAGGAAGACTGATCACAACACTCCCTGTGATCCTAAACAAAAACCTCACAACACTTGGACAAAGCATTAGTCTCATAACGGCAGGGGACCTTGAAAATCTGAGAACCCTAGCAGAGGACCGGCAATATTGGAGACACCTCACACAGGAAATACTGGAAACAGCCAAGGCGACCCGATCTTTCGGTCGAGACGCGAAAGGCATCTAAGTCAAGTAAGTCATGTCTTAAAATTTGACCAAACTAGAATCATTCCAACACTATGCTTTAAAGAAAAAATGTTAATCATAGTGTGAGAAAATGGACTAATGTAGAGAACAGTGAAAAAATACTCAGATAACAAGAAAAGAAAACAATATGAATAAAAAAGTTACCAAATTTCACTAACTACTTTTTGCTTTAATTAGATGGAAAATCAAGCAATTAAAACTTGGGGGTGGGGGGGGGGGGGGTTAAATTACATAATGATTTTCTTTTTAAAGTCTAAAATATTGTTTACACTATTAGCCACATGATATCCTCCACATTGAACAAAGAAAAGCAGATCACCTTTCCCAATGCTGGTGATTTATTTTCCAGGGTGGTGTAATGTGAATCCAACTGGTTTTGAATCAATTCAATTCGCTCACTCAGTTCCATCACTTCATTTTTCTTTGCCAGGCAGCGACGCATTGTCATGTCCCTTTGAAGTTCCTGGCAATGTGTCTTCATTTGATCAAACCTGTGCATCAAGTCCTATAAGAAGGGAATGGAAAATGATAATTGTATGTATGTTGCATGGTCTGTGAAGTGATAGTTGAAAAATATATCAAACTCTGAACCATTATGTCTTTGGGTAAGGGACATTATACACATAACTCCACTCAATTTGGGTGAGAATGAGAATCTGGCTGATGTCTGAAGGGTGTTGTAAGTGTGTTTTTACCAAAAGGGTTTCTAACAGGCAAATTGGATTGTATGGAATGGAAAGTTGGTATTGCTGAGTAGTTGTGCAAAATTGTGATTAAAAAAATGAGCATGGTGAAACTAATTAAAAAGCATCAGAGAAATATGCAAGCACACATATTGTACATGCATAAAGTATTCAGGAAATGTAAGGATTCAATGTAAAATTTCATAAATCATCAAAAGGTGTTGCCCTTTAAACAAACTCCTGGAAAAATTTGAAGGAAAATGTCCATAATAACTAACTTAGTACGGAGAAGGGAGGGGAGTTACTGGTTTGTGAACACTATTAAATCTTTTGGATTCACACGACGTAAACACGCTCTGCATAAGAAAATCGGGGGGAGGGGGAGGATGTGGGTTTATTAGGCCCTCATATGTCAATATTTATAACAATGCAATTACATTATGCATTGTTGCCTATATCTCATGATTCAATTTTATCAATGTTACATTCATATATCAATAATGTCCAAAATGTTAAATTCTAAGCACTACATTTGATTAGGGTTACATACAGTCTTTGCTTCGTACCCTAAAGGTACCGAGTTCGACTATCCGCCTCGTTGTGCGGCCTTGAGCAAGTCACCTCGCCCTAGCTCACTTTGCAGTGTTGCACTATGGCTGATGCCTGGGTTATTCCAGTATTCTCTTGGAATCATCCATCATAATCACATAAAGCACAGCTGGTCAGGAACACTGAATTGGAAAGGGTGTGACTTTAATAGGATATATATGATATTTACTTACTTATCCAAACCGGCTAACTACTGGGTGTTTTAGTCCTGCGCATATATTGTAAATGAATAAAAAAAATTCAACTACAGCTTACCCTAAATCTAGTTCTAAGTTTGACAGGATAAGGAAATGAATGCAAATTGCCCAGAATTTTGAAATGTTAACAACATTATCATTTATTCTGCTACCAAACTCAGAACCTAATGAACAACACTGTCTTACCCTATGAGCATTTTCAAATTCACGACAGTGCTCAGCAAAGGATCCCTTGGCATCAATGAATTTGACTTTGGCTCCATTCAGACCATTGGTGCGTCTTGTTGGTGTGGGTTTCTGGATGGCTGGACTACTGGGTGTTGATGTAGCAGTCGTTACACTAAAAGGATACCAAAAGAGGATAGTAGTAATATGAACAGTTGTAGCCTACTTTACAGAAAATTAAACAGACTACAATATGTAATGTATTGGTCAACAATTATCGCACTAAGAATTCAGATACGTGACTTTTCTTTTAATTCACACAAAACAGCACAGAGGAATCATTAGAAAATTGTGAATCAGACTTTAATAGAACTCAATACTTTGCCGAAAAGAAAATGAATCTGTATATACAGCAATTTATCAACTTGTCAATATATATATATAACTTGTCAAACAATATATTAAACATTTTATTCCTCATTAATCTAGTAGACAAGAGTAAGTTTCATCATACTAATCATACTATTATTAGTTTCTGCATTGATATTAAAATAGTACTATAAACTGGAAATAGTTTTAAGAGCATGCACAAAGTTTGTTTTGGATTCAATTGTGATAACGTGTTTAGAGATAATGACATGAAAAAACTTTTAAAATTAGCAATGAGGTGCCAACATGGCCAATGTGACACTAATACTGATTTTAAAAATTACAACCCTTCCGCCTTCCATTCCATGAAGGAATATAGATAATCCATCAACCACTCAGCCACTTCGCCCCCTGATAAAGCAAGTTAAAATGAAGAGATCTAATCAAAAACATATTCAGAAATAGACCTTACTCTTTTCTTTCCATCAAAAACATGTGATGAGTGAATTAAACCATGAATTTTTGTTGATATCATACATTTATCAACCCATTCAATGAAGCACCACAACTATAGCTCTCCTGGTGAAAACGATTAAGTCTGCAGCTGTGACTTAATAAATAATGACAGAAATTATGATTTTAAAGAAAATCACATCACCACAAGTAGCTTGATATTTCCATAGGGAAAAGACACCATCAGCTCATTTTGTATGTAGAACATAATATGCTTGTTATTGAATACTATTGCAAACCTGTTAGAAGTTGTAGTTGAAGACTTTAAAGCAGACCTTTGAACGGGGACGTGTAACAAAGGTTCCATACTCCTGAGGATAGAATCAATTTCAAACATGGATGATACTTCTATTTATATCATTTTAAATTTTATTTAAATTTTACTTTCGGATTAAGAAATAAATTTACATGCAATTGCAACGTGAAAAAGAGAGAGACGAAACAAAGAACAAAACAAAACAAAATTGAAAAAAAAAATAAAAAAATATATATATATGAGGAAGGTGACCTAAAATTAGGACCATACTCCATGCAATATATATTTTCACATCTTATAACACTTGTGTATACTAATTATGTTCATGGGGGTTGTTTTATGTTTTCGTATTTTTAAGCAATTGCATCACATTCAAGTCATATCAGCATAAAATAAAAGAAATTGATGGTACAGTCAAAAGATTACATATATAATACAGTTGAAAGAGGTCTATTTCAATCGAAAAAGATTCCAAGAGAAATCTATTAATAATGTGTCCAATTTAAGACCATCTAAGATCTCACTAAGAGGGATACACTGAAATTCCTTCATTTATTAAAAACTTAAAAAGGAGAACAGCTTATAAAAGAAAGATGATTTAGAGGCGGGGGGGAAGGATATCAAATATTAGAAAAGCAATGCAGTTGTGACAGTTTCTTTCTCAGCTAAGAATCCCAAAAAGGGTGAAGTGTACACCAAGTAATCTGAGCCCAGTACAATGACATAAAGGAACATGGAAAGGAGATAAGGGAATATTAGACGTACACAGAAAAAGAGTGACCTCCCTGGGTACACTATGGGAAGTCAAAAGATCCCATTAAATGTTCAAGGGTGGGAAGAGAGGAAATGTGAGAAAAGAAAGCTGTTGCTTCGTATAATTTTGGAAGTTGATAGAAAACGATACATAATGGGCAAACTATCAACTCTCTGAGGAAATAAATGCTTCTAAAACGATTCATAATGGGCAAACTATCAACTCTCTGAGGAAATAAATGCTTCTAATCTCAACAATGTAAAATATAAACACCCCTGAACTCTATGTTAATGGGAAACAGTTAAAAAGCAAAAATGAAAAGTTCCATTTACTTGAAAAACTCAGTTTTATGAGATGTGTCAATCTGGCCACTTTGAGTTGGATGAAGAGGGTGTTGCTTTTGAACAATAGATTTGAGACGCTCCATCAATACCTTGGGAGAAATCAAAAACAACATTGTGATAAAATAAGAGTATTCGTGTTTTAAGCAGTAAAAATATGACAGCAACGAGAACTTATAATCATGATTATAGGTAAAGGAAGTAAATAGATACTAAAGGTGGATTGTTGACGGTCGATCCTCACAACAGTTTTGAAAAGGTAATTTTTATATAAATACATTCCAATTTATGAAAACTGTTAATTACCTTTTAACTAATACCTGCCAACCCCAACTGAGAAAAAAAATAGGAGCAAGCTAAAAAAAAAGAGGAGTCCGTGAAAAAAATTGGAGTTAAACCTAAAGTGTAAATGCTAGTACTACTACTACTTCTACTACTACAACTACAATGACTACTACTACTACTACTACTACTACTACTACTACTACTACTACTACTACTACTACTACTACTACTACTACTATTACCAATAATAATAATAATAATAATAACAATAATAATCATCATCATCAATACTGATAATAAATGATAATAATTATAATTAAAGTTTCTTACATAAGCAAGATTGAGAAATTCGAATTTGTTGGCTGATCCAGAGAAAGCACTGGAAACTACCAAATGTACTTGTAAAGTTGGTAAAAGGGCGCACAAAGACGCAAGCTGGCTTCGGAATGTTTCCTCCTTTTCTTGGTACTGACTGTAATACAAGAAAAAAAATTTGGCAATGTAAAATTATACATTAAAAGTAGTTCAAGATGCAAAAATATTACATTCAAACTCTAACATTCGAGAAACTATGATTCATTTGAATAAAAATAATCATAGCAAAAATTGTTTCTTAATTTTGATATTCAGACCCTGACTGTAGCTTACATAAATGTGATTAAAAACTCTGAAGTCTTAAGAACAAATGTAAAAATGCAATTAACCATTAAATTATTCTATAGATGAATAAAAATTGAATGCTATTTCATCCACCTTTAACTGAGATTTCATAATCAACACAGTCTTTAACAAATAATGAAAAAAAAAAAAATATTTGTAATACTGCGGTGTGAGATATTATGACAGTAATGAGTTTGAAAAAAATAATAAAAGAACGAAAATGAGCCAATGCCTCTGTTAAAAACAAGTAGCATGGAAAATTGACACAAACTAAGGAGCACAACTTTGTGAAAAGATTGAACTGTCAAATCAATTATGTTTCCCATCCAGGACAACTGGTAGATTCGGACTACCCTCTATTTTCTCTTGTTACCGAACCTCATTATAATATTCAATGATAATTAATGTGCGGCTATGTGGTCTAGTGGTATGACACTCGCTTTCGGATCAGAAGGTCCTGGGTTCGAGCCTCGCACTTGATGCATAGTTGAGTCCTTGGAAAAGGCTCTCTACTCCCATTCTGTAAAATGAGTACCTGGCCGTTAACAACATTGTCTTTGTCCGAACAATTGTAATATCACCTAACACCTATTGTCCTACGTGTTAAATGTTGCTGTTGACCAGGGACCCATTGCAAAGCGCTTTGAGCACATTTAGAGGATATTGCGCTATACAAAACTCAATTTTTTAATGATAATATCTCAACTATCTATTTTCCTTCTCCACTGTACAGTTCCCTCATTCTTTTCACAACTTAGTAGTTTTGTTACCTCGCCCAATGCTCAAATACTGACTTCATTGTGCTATTATTTGGAATATTATTCATTTTACTCCATTATAGGTAGATAAAATTTCTTGCCCCAGCAAAACACTATGATGTTCCTTGACAAAACATGATCGAACCCCCACACAATGGTATAATAGTTTCATTTTAGTGTACAATCATAACACACAATGGCAGGTTAAAAACTGAAAAGAGCAAACATGGATATCTGTCAAAAAGCTAATTACCTTTCTACTTTATGCAGCAGCACCTGTCTGGTTTCATTGATTTTATCTATCAACAACTGACATAAGTCATCAATAGCACACCTCTCCTTCTCAGCATTTGTCTTAATTTCATCTAGAAGGGCTCGGAACAAAAGGATGCCCTCTCGAACTGAGTTTTGCAGTTCTCTAAAAGCCTATCAAACAGGAAGAGAAGACAAAATTTTATGGTATAGCATATTATGAAGATCACACAATGCGTACTTTAGGCTACAACACACATTACAGTTTTTTATAGTATTTGTCACAGTTAAAGAGATCTGATGGGTGAATAATAAAAAGAAATTTCTTATCAATGGAGACCTGTTGGACGCATTTGTCCAACAGGCTCAGCACCACTTGTAGACGCGTCGGACAAATATGTCAGACAGGGATTTTAGATAGTTTTGTTGAGACTAGTCACTTGATTGAATATGAAAATAAACAAAAATTAAAATTTAATAATTTTTCCACATTTTTTGAGCTCTAAATCTTTATTTAAAAGAAAATTTTGGCTTTTTTTACTGATTTAATTTAACTTAATTTACCAAGCTAAATTTATCCGAATTCCGACTCGAGACGAACGACGGCTAGCATTTGTAAACACACACACAATGGCGTCTAAAAAGCGACTATTCAATACGAGTGAAGCCTTAGAAATTGTTATGGAAGATGGATCGGACAGCGAAGAAGATGTAATTCATGCATTTTCTGATGAAGAAGATGATAATTATAGCTTGGATCAGTCTACAGTACCGAAAAAAAAAAAAAGAAGAACTGAAAATGACCCTCAAAATATATATCATAGAAAATGTCAATAATGGAATACTTAAGCCGTCGCCTTATATCTATAAAAACAAAGACAACACGTCACCTTAATTCATTTTTGCCACATGGTGTTCGAATTTTTAATGCCCAACTGTGATTTAAATTAAATACTATCTTTAAAATATACACTCACAAGTTCGGACTAAAGGCCAGAGGTATGGCCTATCTCAATTCATTAAATTAATATATATAAGGTGTTGCTATTGGTTCTTGGTTGTATATTTTTACATGGTTGTACATTTGCATATATATGTATACATTGTCGCCATGGATTCTCAACTTTGTGTTTATACATTTTTATGCATGCCACGTCTGTAAACGAATTTCCATTTTTTTGGATGAATAAATATATATTATTATTATTATTATTATTATTATTATTATTATTATTATTATTATTATTATAAGAAAAAAATTACATTTTCGATAAATGAAAGCTGAATCTATTGGATACAAAAGACTGCTTATGTTTATATAAATAAACAAAAAATTGAGAGGTCTATAAAAAAGTACAAAATCATGCGGCACAGGGGTGTGTCAGGGGCTATAACTCCGCGACTGCATTGAGTTAATGATGTATTTTCAAATTATGATTTTCCTTTATTTCGTAAAAAAATGTTTTGTTTAATATTTTTCCAGCACAATTTTATCATTTTGATTGAAGCCTTTCAAATTTAATAATTCTTTTCATCAATCAAGCCAATGGGACAAACTTGTCAAATACTGAGCAAATATTTATTTGGCATGTTACACGCAAAGGGACTGAGATTGATCCCGGGTTTTTTTTTTAATTTCCGACCCCCTGTCAACCCAGCAGTGATTGGGTAGCTGGGTCTGTTAAATTGGTTGGAAAGTACTTTGCGATAGATAGTATCCTATCCAAAGTGAAGGACTACTTTTTAAAAAAGATTTAAAGAAGCAATTCCGACCATTGAGTAAAACTCACCTTCGATTAAATGAGATATCCTGAAAAGAAATGAATGAAATTAAAATACTCACCTGAACCCTCATGTCCAGTTTTTTGTAACTTTGTTTATATGCCGTTTCCAAATCCAAGCATTGGCCTCTGCTTTCACTGCAATTAAAAGAAGAAAAACAAAAGATGATAATGTTACAAGTCCATCACCCACTGTGTTCTTCCCCATCCCCTTCTTTTAAAAAAGCAAACTAAACAAGAGTGTATTATGTTATGTAACATCAACCAATAAAGCAGATCAATGTTTGATTTATACACCATATATCAAACAAAATATATCTCTTAATACACTACTTACATTCGCATGTCTCTGAAACAGTTGATGCAAAGCATGATTTTCTTTTCAGATGAGAACATAATATAGGGTTCTTCATGAAGTGCTGAAATATAAATTAATCAAAAAATTGTTAGCTGTATGGACCTGTAAGTGGCAGAAGATAAATTTATTTTTTTTCAATATAATATTTTTTTTTAAAATAAAAAGATTGAGATTTTGTATAGCGCAATATCCACTAAATGTGCTCAAAGCACTTTACAAGGGGTCCCTAGCTCTCTAAAAGCCTAGCAAACAGCAACACCTAACATGTAGATGCCTGTTAGGCAATATTACAATTTTCTGACAGAGAAAAAGCTGTTAATCACTAGGTACTCATTTTACACATGAGTATGATGACAGAATGTAAGTTAAGAGTCTTTTCCAAGGGCTCAATTATGCATCGCTCAGAGCAGAACTCAAACCCAAGACAAGAGCCATACCACAAGATCACATAGCCGAACAAAAAAACTGTCCGAAAATATTTCATGGGAACGTACAGTACCTATATTTTTAAAGTCATACACAGTGTGCAGAATGATGATGAAAAGAGTAAAAGAAAGTGTGATAATATTGTCAGAAATCTGACAATTGTCAGACATTTTACAGGTCTGATTGTAGTTCCAAAATTTTACAAACCAGGCACTTTCAGAATTTAATGAGTTACTCCAGACGTCAGAGACCACTTTTAAGACAAAATGTTCATAACAAGACAATTTATAACCAAATGTTATCAATTACGTCTTTCCCCTGACGAAACAAGTCTCAAAATTTGTCCAGAAAAAACACCAGCAAATACATTTGATAAAGAAGACTAAAAAAAAATTTAAAAAATTAAATCGAGCTTTCATATAGCGCAACATCCATTAAACATGCTCAAAGCGCTTTACAAGTGGTCCCTGGCCAACAGCAACACTTACAATATAGGACATGACATGACACCTGTTAGTTGATATTACAATCTTTTTTTCGGACTGAGAAAACCCTGTTAACAGCCAGGTACTCATTTTACACCAGAGTACGGTGAGAGAATGTAAGTAAAGAGCCTTTTCCAAGGGTTCAACTATGCATCACTCAGAGCAGGACTCAAACCCCCAAGATGAGAGCCGTACCACAAGACCACATAGCCACACACAAAAAAAACTGTCTGAAAATTTTTCGTGGGACTCAACTCTGCATTGAGCAAGGTTCGAACCCAGGACCTTCTGATTCATAAGCAAGACCAAATAGCCACAGGAATCATAGATTATGATAAACGAGGACAAGAACAATCCACTTACAGCATTTCTTATGGACTTCCCTTGCTCGTTTTGTTAATAGCACCATATCATGGCTTGAGAACATTTTGGCACGATGTGTCTCTTCTCTACAGAGATTACATAATGGTTGCATGCATGTGTTGCAGAAAAACATTTGTGGAGAAGACTGGAGAAAAAAAGTTGATAAAAGATTGGTTCTTCCATTCAATAAACAAGACATTTTGCACAGCAAAAAAAAAAAACAACATAAAAACATTGACATTATTGAGGTGACAATTCACACACTTTTTCAGATCTGTTTGACATTATTGTGGTTTTTGACAGGGTGCACGGCAGCTAAAATTGTTTTGTTTTTTTAATGAATTAAGGCTGGAAAAAGAAAATAAATATAACTTTATTCAAAGCTTTATATTGCTTTCATTGATCATACATATATATCAGGTCCTGAAATATATATCCCAACATTGTGTAAGGAAATGTTCCAAAATGACATCCAAATATAACAAATGTACATAATTTAATTACATTGATAATGTTTAGAGCATGAACATGTTCATTTATATTAAGTACCTCTTCTGGAAAAAAGATAAAATACAATGAAAGGTCACAAGAGCAATGAACATTTGTATGTATGTCTACAAGTATTTCAAGCAAAATAATTCCGTTTTCAAAAGTTAATCCAAACACTGTATACATATATGGATCTCAGTTTACAGGAAACCATAAAATGGAAATGAAAAAAATTCAAGACTCACTGAGTCGCAATTGGCACATTGAGCTCTTTCTTCTGTTGAAGATTCAACCATGAATTTGAGGAGGAGATCTAAAGGAGGTAAATTGGCACCATCTTTGAGAACTGTGAGAAGCCTGAGAAAGAGTATGAGAACAAATAAATTAAATTATAGTAATAAAGCTCTCAATTCTGTTCAGTTTTCAAGCACGAATTTTGAGATATACAGAACAATAAAAATTATGAGTGTCGCTGAACATGAGCTCTACATACTGTACTATCCCTCTTACCAAAATAATGTTGTTATATTTGTGTGATGTTACATGCAATCTTAATCTATATCAAGACCTCACCTTTCTAGTATTTTGAAGTATCAACGTCCAGAACTAATGAAAAAGAGAGAATAGAGAACAACTTTGACTATTCTATACTTACCCACACAAGGGACAAGTCATCTTTGAATCCACAGCTCTCCCTCTAAGGCAATCTGAACAGAAACTGTGGAAGCATGATAAAATGCAAGGCTCTCTGTATGGCTCATTGCAAAGGAAACATAATAGAGGGTTGCGGGAGGATGTCAAACTTGTTTCATCAACAGAATCCATCTCAGGGAATATCTCAGCTGACATGCTTCACTGTAAGTTAGAATAACAAAGAAATACTATCAATACCAGACCTACAACAGGTGACAAATAAAAAAGCTGTCTATAAAAATTGATTTCTGGGGAATGGAGGCGGGGGCAATGCGTGTAAATTGTAAAAATCCGAGTGTCATACCAGTCCACAAAGCCGCAGAAAAAGCAGACTCAAGCTCACCTAGAAATTGTCTGCTCTGATACTGAAACTGAGAGTGCAAGGGCAAGATGCAATGTTACATTGAATGTAATCTTTTGGCACTCTTATCTTGTCAAGCCACCTTAAGTTTTATTTTTCTGTTTACTTGTCAGTGTCTGTCAGCCAGCTTTATCTTCATTCAATTTTTTTTTTTAATTGACCAAAGGCAGAGAGAGCCCAAGTGAAATAAGGGCATTCCATGAGCATATCGATTTTCCTTAGGCATGAAAGTTAAAAGTAAACTAAGTGACTTTCTCCGGATGCTCGGGAAAATAAAATTGATCTCTATTTCTCCGAACGGTTTCCGTTATCAAGATTTTGTTGGGTTATTTGCGAGAGTGTCTGATGAATGTGTATGCATTTTTTTGAGTTTTCTTTTGCCACTGCTTGGGTGCTCTGTCTCTTATTCCCAACTTTCTGTTAGACTTCTATCTTGAGTTTGTGCTTTCCTGTCTTTCAATCTCTGTTCCCGTCTTGATACTTTGTTATTTAACGTTCACTGCTGTTCTCTCTTTGGATTGATAGTGCAGCGCGAAGTGCAAAAGTGAATGCGCCATGGAGTATTCGCGATAGCACAACTTTTGAATAGAATCTGTCTTTGTCAACAATGTGCCTAAAAAACGCTAGCTTGATGACTCGTGAGAATTCCCTGTCCACTCTTCTGAGCATTTACTTTGCATTGACATCGCGTCAGCGTCCATGCCATAACATAACTCAAAACTCATCATCATAACTATATAACCCATCAGCTCCTGAAGGCTACGGCTAACCGACCATTTTGCACTGCTTTCTTTCAAATCAACTTAATGAAGACGACTAGAAGAAGACTTGAGTTTGAGTCGAGAAAACTAGCAACCAAAAAAATTAATTGATTTCATTTAATTAAAATATTGTTTTAATCGGATCAGTCAGTCAGTTCAAGTTAGTAAAGTGACCCAAGTTAGTAAAGTGACCGAGTGTCGGGTTTTTCCATTCTCCAACTTGACGATTCTAAATGTGTATGGATACCTGTTGTTAGACGAATTTCATTCTTTAAACTTGCTGTAAGACAAAGATCTATATGTGAGTATATCATTGGTTACTTCACATCGAGAACATGATGAATGAATGAAATTTTGGGGTGGCGACTAGGTTGGGTTTTTTTTTTCTTTTATCATTTCATCGAAGCCAAACAAGGAAGGAGCAATATCATTATCGTAATCGCGATATTTTATTAATTATAAATCGATCTTATATCAATAAATCAATTTTAACATTTCTTGCCTTATAGCTCCTCAAACTTGACGTTTCGTAAAATGAGAAGCGAGATTTACGTATCTATTTATCAAATCAGTCATTAGATAATCCTCAGAGAAAAATGTTTAATTATATAACTTAATCAAATGTGTCACTATGAAGGGATATTTAATCAAAATTTCAGATTATCAACGCGATTTATTAAATATCCGGTTTGTTCCGAAAATAAAAAATTGCACTATGTTGTGAAATTTGTGAACGAAACTTAGATATTAGAAGATTAGCAGTCAGTTGTCAAGCATGTCTACTATCAACTATCAGTATCAGCAGAGTTGTTAGAATTTGTTGGTAGTAGATCTATCGTCTATGACTTCATTGGTATTGGTAAACAAAAGGTAGATTGATTACTCATTATTTTCATGATTTCACGAATCAGGCTTGCCTCAATTTTAATTATCAGGTAAAATTTTGGATTAATTAAGAGTAGCGTAAAGAGTAAGAGTAATAAGTTAGTAAGCGGACTAACCATCGTGTACTATCTATCCATGAACAGTGGTATGTGTAAGAATATGATACTAACGGTTTGTCTAAGCACTAAAAAATAGCTCAATTTCGATGGCAAGACCCATCCCTTCGGGAACTTTACTCATGTCTGTGAGTAAAGACAGTCTCTAGATTTTATTATTCACACAAACTTATTCTCTGGTCTAACTTACTCTAAGATGAAAAACAGAATAATTTTTAATTTTTGAAAGTAAAGTCATCCTGGATTATCAAGTCTGGAATTCCTTTTTTTTTCTCTGATCATTTGCGTTTTTGTTTTGGGGCGAGATTTTTTACTTAGCCTATTTATATTTATTCATTTAGGCCTGTTTTTATTGTTAGATACTTCTGTTTTTCATTATTGTTGTTTTTTGGGGGTTTTATTTTTAGTGTGTGGGAACATATTTATTGCTGTGTCTCAATGTTTGTTGTTGTTTGGCTATTGAGTTGTTGTGAGTTGTTTTCAGGTTGGGTAAACTGTTGGGTGGCACTGTGAGTTCCATTCACTGTTGTGTGTTATTTATTCCTGTGAGTTTGTGACGTCACAATGGGTATAAAAATGAGATTGTCTTCATTTTCCAAGCTCTTCTTACTACAATATTGATAATGGAATATGTTGATTGAAATTAGTCAATTGTTTTATTTTTTTTATTACCCGACGAACATACTCTGAACTATTGGCATGATGCCTTGATACATGGCATTTTTAACCGCCCATATATGTCCTGAACAGCTGGTAGAATAAAGAGGGATTACAGGTTATGCAAAGACAATGGCATACAAACAAAAATGAGAGAAGAATTTGAAAATGCACTCATGATACAAAGCCAAAGTGAACCTGATAACGAAAAATGTGAAAAACAATTTGATATATTCCAAAAGTGTGTCAAAGCAACTGCAGAAAAGCATTTACCAATAGCTCAAATAAACAGCAAAAAGGAATGGATGACAAATGAAATTCTAAACCTATTTGAAGAAAGACGAAAATGCAACAGAGGGTCTGCAGAATACCAAACATTGAACAACCACATTAAATCCAAATGCATCGAGGCACACGAGAACTATCTGGACTGGAAATGCTGCGAAATCGAAAGAGAATACAAACCCAACCCCCAACAAGCTCACCAAAGAATAAAAGAACTATCAGGGAAAAGGAAAAGCAAAGCAGCAGGAAGTTGTATCCAAAACAAACAAGGGGAACTGCTATTTGAAGAACAACATTTAGAAAGCCGACGGGTAGAATACATAGGCGAACTGTACAATGATCCAAATAGAAATGAACCACCACTGAAATTCAAAGAACCATTAAGCGGACCAAACATCACCAAAAGTGAAATTGAACATGCCATGGAACGAATGAGGGATGGTAAAGCAACAGGCCCTGATGAAATATCTGTAGAGGTATTAAAAAGCCTAGGAGATCTAGCAATTGATGAACTTCACATATTATTCAACAATATATACAATACTGGGAAAATTCCAGAAGATCTCTGTAACTCTATTTTCATAGCAATACCAAAGAAAGCAGGTGCAGTCGAAAATTTTAGAACTATAAGTTTAATAAGCCACATCAACAAAATACTGTTGCGTATAATTATCAACAGGCTAAGGAATAAGATTAACCCCGAAATCGCAGAAGAACAATATGGATTCCAACCTGACAGAGGGACAAGGAACGCAATATACCTCCTCCTTGTTTTAAGTGAAAGAGCTATACAGGTTCAGACCCCACTATACCTCTGTTTTGTCGACTACAAAAAAGCTTTTGATAGAGTACGCCACGAAGAAATACTAAAACAACTGCACTCCATTGGCGCTGATGAGAAAGACCTCAGACTCATGCAAACATTATACTACACCCAGCAGGCATCTATCAAAATCGGAAACTCTACAGGAAATTCCATTCCTATTAAGAAAGGAGTCCGTCAAGGGTGTGTTGCCTCACCAGATCTGTTTAATCTATACCAAGAAACAATCATGAGGGGCATAAATAATATGGAGGGAATAAAAGTAGGAGGTCACAACATAAATAATATAAGATACACAGACGATACGGTACTCATTGCAACATCAGAAATCCAACTTCAAAAGATTGTTGACAAAGTGGTAGTAGATAGTGAAGCCAAGGGAATGGAAGTGAATATCACCAAAACGGAATGCATGGTAATACAGAAAAACCCCGAAAACAACAACACCTGCAATATAACGATTCACGGCGAGCAACTTACCAACGTAGAAAGTTTTAAATACCTAGGTTCAATAGTGACAACAGATGGAAGATGTAACCGAGACATACGAGCAAGAATAACTCAAGCCAAACAGGCCTTCATGGACCTTGGAAACATTTTGAAAAACAAACAGATGTCGTTCGGGATTAGATTCCGAGTCTTGAAGTGCTACGTGTGGCCAATCTTGTTATACGGATGCGAAAGCTGGACTACAAATGCAGAAACACAAAAGAACATTGAAGCTTTTGAAATGTGGTGCTTGAGAAGGATGCAGAGAATATCGTATACTGCACACAAAACGAACGAAGAAGTGCTAAAACAAACATACCAACAAAGGAAACTAATGCCCTTCATAGTGGATCGACAACTATCCTTTTTCGGACACATAGTAAGGAAAGATAAGAATGAATACCTGGCATGTTGTGGAAAAATACCTGGTAAACGCGCCCGGGGGAGACAAAGAAAAACACTCATAGACCAACTGAAGGGCTTCACCAACCTAACAATCCAAGAGCTGTTTGAAAAAGCAAGAGACAGGGAGGAATGGAGAGAGATAATTCATGCAGTATCCGAAGCCTGGACCAGGCATGGAACCTAGAAGAAGAAGATATGTCCTTTACATATATGGAGAACTGCCCACTTCAGTGGAGACTTTTCTTTTCTATTTCCTAAAATTTACCTCTCATGAACCAGATGGAGAAATCTGTTCACGACAAGTGAGATTCTCTGTTCTTTTCTTAACTTTTTGAGGGACTTGATAAAATGTTTATTCTGTTTCTGAGCAAGAATTTTATTTTAATTACTCATTCATTTCCTTCTCTGAAATTTGGTCTGTTTCCGAGTGAAACTTTATTTATTTATTTTGTATATTGGGATTATTTGTTGTCTTTTTGATCGAGATTTTCTTTTCATTCTTCTTTTTAGCCTTTTATGATTATATTTGTTCTGTTTCTGAGTGATATTTTTTGTTGGTTTATTCCTCAGAATTAATTAACAATAAAAATGAAAAAACAACATCAAAAAAGGAGGTTGGGAGGATATTGATATTACCATTTGCGACGTTCTTTGACAAGAATTTCTATTTATTTTGCCTCAACAGATTTACATTTAGATTTTAAGAAACAAACATGGGTCGCAAAGGGCAAAGGGCTCAGATGAGAAGCAGTCTTTTAGTAAAGGACACTCAAAGAAGATATGGACCCAGAAAAACTGTTGACAACTTTGTAAGTTTTGAAATTTTATATTTTTATATTTCTTTTGCAATATCTTGGAATATATTTTTATTATATGGTTATATAGCATGGATAAGTATATATGCAAACAGTCCATTTATTATGAATATAGACATACCTGCCAACCCATCCACTTTTGGGGAAATCATTCCAACATTCAATCTTCCTTTCAGCCATTCTTCCGTCATTGTCTCTAAAATTCTGATTTTCAAACATAATGATAATTATAAGAAAGGAGGTTGGGGGAAAGACTAATGTGAAGATGTACTGTTGACAAAGTATGTATGAAGATGAATTGCTCTCCCCTCCCCTTCCCTATTCCTTTATTGTGATCATATATATTGCTACCCGTGCCAGAATTTCCCATTTGGCAGATTGGTGGAAATATTTATATAGGGAATTGTCCATTGGTAAAATTCAGTGTTATATATACATTGCATGGTGGACAAAAGCCAAGTTCAAATTTAGGATTCTGAAATCAATTGGAAACATATCCAGGTTAAAAGTTATAGATCATTAACTTGTTATTGTTTGAATTTCAGGTGCACACTTCAGACCTTCAAGATGGAGTTAGCTATAATCGCATCAACTTCCAGTCAGTCACAGAGCAGAGTAACTTGGAAGATTTCTTGACAAAAGCCGATATGGCTGGTAGAGATTTCGCAGCTGGTAAACATTTATCTGAATTGATTATACAGTTTCAGGATAAAATTTATAGGCTTTGATATTACTTTTACTTTTAGGAGCATAGTTAGAGTCAGAACAACTGTATTTTATATTCTTTCACCAACAAAAACGGCCTAATGGTTTGCAGCAAAAACAAGGTTATACCAGTTTAAAGGGGAAGTATTGAAGAGTGAGTTCTCTGGGTTTGTTTTAAAGAGAAAACTGAACTTGTATTCCCAAATCTGAATTGATTATCAGACTAAAATTCAAATGCTCGATACGTGGTTTTTTTTGGTTTTGCTCTGACATGAGCAGTGTAATTTCTACTGATGAGGCAATAGATGTCAATATTCTCATACATAAAGCGTTTGTATAAATCATTCTACTGTCCTCTTTGCAAACCCCTCAAAGATAGTCTCAAGACACATTTGTAGACAGTAGCGTTTAATCTTAAATCTTCGTGCCACTGTGTAAGTATAGTGACAATAGGCCAAAATACAGATCTGTACGTATTCCAGGGTTTGTTCTTTCGATATCATTTGAATGGTTGAAAAACATTTGAGTTAGTTTTGCAAACATATAGCCTGAAACACTACGCGCACTCAATTTTAATGCTAATTTTAACAAAAACGTATCAGTTCTTTAAAAATTGTACTAAATAAGGACTGTAACCCTTCTAAATAGTAATTAGAAAATCTCAAGGACCATATAAGACAAAAAGGTTTAACGCAATTCATGGAACGAAGGCTTTAATTGTGATTTTCTAAGACACCAATCAGTCATGAATCCAAAACCCAGGTTTTTCTTGACTACATTGCATTGCAAGCTTTCTCCACAGAAACAACATTATCTTGAGATTTTAAAATCAAATTGAATTTGGTCCCAAATCAATGACATCAACAAATCAAAAACAAAATCATGAAAAGTGAAAATAATGGATCTGAGTGATTCTTTTTTTTTCTTTTTTTTTTTTTTTGTCTCAGAGTGTGTGTGTGTTTGTAAGTATATATGTGTACATATATATATATATATATATATATATATATATATATATATATATATATATATATATATATATATATATATATATATATATATATATATATAATATTTTGTTCTGATATGCCATTGATTGTAATCATTTTTTCTTCAGAACGTCAGAATTTCACAATCATCACAGACCCAGGACAAGGTATTCGACTTACAGCAGAGGATGTTAAAAAAATTTCAAGTGCTCAACATCAACATAAAGAACTGCTTCGAATTCCCAGAAGGTTAGCATTATCTTTTACGTTCTACCATTTGAGGTGCCCTTTGTGAACTTTTCTGTCACATTAGTTGTGTTTTGTTTCGTTTTTCAGAATAAAATAATTTCTCCTCAGCATATTTTGTTGAGATTCATTTTTTTTTTTACCACAGTACATCATGTTTTGATGGGTGAGCCCCCGGTGGAACATGCTAAAAAATCTATTAGAAAATAAGGGGGATAATTAATTTTTAATGGAAATTTGATCTCGCATGCTGGGTGGGGATCCTGACCTCCCATAGCGGGCAGGGAGGTACATACTGTGTCTTCTATCCCCTTATATCTTATCCAACAAGCTTTCTGTCTTTGTCTTGGAATGAGATTACTTAGTTTTTTCCGGGCCCTCGTCGGAGTCCTGGCTGAGAGGGAAACAGTCAAATGCATAGTTATTGTTTTGGGAGATGATATTTTTTTCCTTGTAAATCATCTCTCTGTTATGTATTATTATATTGGTTATTTTTAATGTATAATGTAAGCATTTGAGTGTATTCCTCTTTGTTGGATTTTGTGCTTGTGTCCGGATGAGACATAGGTGATCTCAAACTAAGTACATTGGTGGTATGCTCTTGGAATCTACATCTGATCCCTATTTGTTCCCATTCCCCTTTGTCTTACTTTCTCTTGGGTGCTTTAATTGTAATTCTAGAACTTTTTACTATCCCATTTTCTTCCTTTTTACTGGCGCTGATATAACCTAAATGTGTTGCAAGCGCCGTAAAACCCTTAAAAACAAAAACAAAACAAACGATCTCGCATGTTTTCTTCATTTATCAGAGACAGTGAACGAAATTGTTGGATTTTGTTTCATTGTTTATTTAGTTGTTGTAATTTTCTATTACTTAGCAAGTTTTTTACTGTGATATAAGAACAGAATATAATGACATGATCCAAATTGTTAGATTTGTTGTTTCATCAATCAAAGCTATGGCACTTTTTATTATTATTATTATTATTATTATTATTATTATTATTATTATTATTATTATTATTATTATTATTATTATTATTATTATTATCATCTGCTTTTTCTTCTTTTTCTTCTCCTTCTTCTTCTTCTTCCTTTTATTATTAATATTGTTATTACTATTATTATTATTGTTATTTTATTTTATTTTTGTTGATGCTAACTCTTTATAAAGTGTTCTAAAGGTTAATCTGAATAAAAATCATTTTGTTTGTGCTTTAGCTTTATAAAAAGTCCTGATTTTTAGAATTAAGTAATTGTATTTTTTTCATATTTTTATAGCTAACAATATGTGTTTGCTACATCATTCCATAACTCTATGTTTATCTTACTAGAAAGGCAAATCTCATATTTTATCAAGTTGCTGGATTCTTGCGGGTATCAGAATTGTGAAAGTCATTTCTTTATAAATCAGAAAATCAAATGTTTTTAAAGTAAGTTAGAATTATTTTGTTCAAAAGATTTTCAATTTTGGTTCAACGTGTATATCAGGATCTAAAGCATTTCTTATCTAATCATTTCACTACAGACCACACTGGGATGAATTTACAAGCAAGGAAGAGTTGCTGCTTTTGGAGAGAGACAGTTTTACAGAGTGGCGACGACAGCTTAATGAGTATGCTCTTGTTATTTGTTGAATTAAATTAATAAATAATGATAATAATAATTAAAAAGAAAGAAAATAATTGAAGGGTTTTTGGTTTTTTGTTTGTTTTTTTATATTATTTTTTTTTAAGCTCTGTATCATGTTAGAATTAAGAGATGCTAGAGTATTTTTTAATGACAGGGGCAGTTTTTCATTCAACAAATTTTGATTTCACTCAATATTTACTTTAAGGGGACCTGCATTGCCTTCATATTTGGTTGTCTGATATAAAAGGGGAGTAAGGACTTTTTTGTCCGTTTATTCCTTTGTATTTCATTTTCAGCACATGGTGCATCTTATAAAGCTTCACAAATTGTGGTTCCTGTCTCTCTCTCTTTCATTCCATTTTTTTTTTTTTTTGGTGCAAAATGATTTTGCTGACTGTGGTGTGAATATGTTGTTTGATACCAGATATGGCAATATGCACATCCACCGTGATACGTTCAAGGCTCACTTCTGCTTTTTTTATCCTTGAGCAAGACACTCAACCCTATTGCTCACTTGTTGGTGCCTGGCTGACACTTTGGCAATCTTTGTCTTTTTGCAAAATAAAAATTTTTACTTTATTTTGTTACGAGGACATGGTGTTTGCTGATAGACTTTCAGATCCATAGTTGTGATGACTTGGGATCAATTTTAAAATCTTTGAAGGCAATTCATTGGGAATGTTGTATTGATATTTCACATATTTTAATTGTTTTTTTGTTTTTTGTTTTGTTTTTTTTGTCTAGGCTTGAAGAACAGGAGCACATCGAATTAACACCCTATGAAAAAAATCTTGACTTTTGGAGACAGCTATGGCGTGTGATTGAGAGAAGGTTTGTGTTTTACTCAGCTGCGTAATAAGTTATTATTCTAATAACCTTGTGTTTTGGGGGTGGAGGGGGGTTGTTTGTTTTTTGTTTTTTTGTTGGGTTTTTTTTTTTTTTTTTGTGGGGGGGGGGGGAGTGGAAGGGTTTTAAAATGTCCAAGGTCTTTGCTTAATCACTCAATATTCTCCACAGTGTTTGATAGTCATTTGGTAATACTGCATTTTTAAAGATAAAGATGAACATTTTGAAAAAAGGAGATGTAGTATTGAAAAGAGAGATAGAGTTTACAGTGATAAGATTATCAATGGGCCTCACTTTGAGTGATCGTAAATTAGTATTACCAGGCAAATATCGCTGTAGAGTCCCAGTTAAATCGAGGGAAGAGATTCAGAACGCATGAGGTTGGAAATCCTTTGCCTTTGATCTGTAAGCTTACAAATTAGTGTCATTAATTTCATTCAAGACTGCATACTCTGCCTTCTACTACTTCAAAATCAAAATTCAATAACATCTAAACTTTTGGACTCTGATTAATAAAAAATATAACTATGTCTAATGAAAAATAAGTTAATAATTATATTTATGACTATCTCTGCCTAATCTGCCATTTTTTTTTAAATTGGGCCGTAGATCTTTATTCGTTTGTAATTTGATTTTTTTCCCCTCAGTGATGTTGTTGTGCAAATAGTAGATGCTAGAAATCCATTGTTGTTCAGGTGTGAGGATTTGGAAATCTACATCAAACAGGTGAACCACAACAAGACGCCAATGCTGCTTGTCAACAAGGCAGATTATCTCAATCATCAACAGAGGTGGGTGCCAGCCGATTGGACTAATGAGATCAGCATGTTTGGAGACTTTTGTCTTCAGTAATCTGCTTCAGAGTCATATAAAGATTGATAGCTACATATCTATATAACTTAAAAAGCAGCAATGATTATGAGTTGGTTTAATTGATTATTACTGCATTATAAAAACATTTTTCCTACAAGAACTTCTTGTTCTTGTTTTATGAAGAATACAATTTGAGACTTATTTCATGACATGAAACTTTTACAATTAGAGAGGATTTATCATTTTAGTGGTTTAGTTCATACCGATATATCTGCATCATAATATTAGAAATATGTTATACTGCAAAGGTAGATCTCATTCAGTGGCTTTAACATATTTCTAACCTCTCTATTATTTATTAATATATATTCCATAAAGTGGCTTGCATGGGTAACCTCTCTCTCTCCCTCTCTATCTCTTTCTCTCTCCCTCTCTATCTCTTTCTCTCTCTCTCTCTCTCTCTCTCTCTCTCTCTCTCTCTCTCTCTCTCTCTCTCTCTCTCTCTCTCTCTCTCTCTCTCTCTTTTTTTTTTTTTTGTAAAGAGTTATTTTGATTTTTATAAATAAATTATCATGATGTTTTATTAATGTTTATGACTTTCTAACAGAGAACAATGGGTGGAATATTTTAACAAGCAAGGTATTCAAGCTGTATTCTTCTCAGCAAAATCAGAAGCAGAGAAAGATTCAGTAAGTAGACGGATGAAAAGTTTATCATCTAAAGATTGGCAAGCTTGCATTTTTTTTTCACCTTAAAAACCATGAATATTGTCTAAACTTAATAAAAGATTTTTTTTTAAAAGTTTGAATGACTCAGCCTAAAGTCATAGCAGTCGTTAACAGCACACCAAAGCTAATCATTGTTTTCATCTTTGCTGTCTTATCTCCAATAATAATATTTTGATATTAAATAAGATTCTGAAGAAGTTGAGGTAAACACATTATGATATATTTGTTGTTTGTTTTTATAGGATTCAAGAAAAGACAGTCATGTACAGGACAAATTGGAAGAAAGTGAAGACACAGATGATGATGATGATGATGATGATGATGATGATGATGAAGAAGAGGATGATGAAAGTGCAGATGAATTGGAACAGATTGCAGAAGAGATTGACAACAATACTGACCCCATTGCCGTAACGTCATCTTCTTCTCTCCCTTTACCTTTACACAACACAGACACTTCGACAATTGAAAACAATTCCATGAATACCCCCGTGCATGCTAGCCCTAATGATATGGATTTAAAATCCTTGTCGATAAGAGGAGAATCAGCGTGCACAACTGATCTTGATTCAAATTGTTCTGATAATGAGAAAATGGGAGAAAATTCAACACGTAGTCAAGTCAGTCCAGAAAATGTTCCAGCTTCAACTACAGGAGAAAATGATAGCTCTGTTATTGACTCTTCTAGTGACAAGGCAAATAGTAAAACTCTTTTGCTTGAAAATAGTCCTGAAATTGTGACTGCAGATGAGCTATTGGATATTTTTAGAAAGTTGGCTCATCCATCCGTGTCAGCGCGCTCAGAGGATGTTAAAACAATTGGTATGGTTGGGTATCCCAATGTTGGAAAGAGTTCCACCATCAACGTGATCTTAAAGCAAAAGAAATTAGCTGTATCTGTGACTCCTGGACGAACTAAACATTTACAGGTAAAGATTTTCATGCGTTGTTGGCCTTTAAGTCGGTTTTGTTTAGATCTGATGTGAATAGTTACTAAAAAGTATTGTTACGAATGTCAAATTTGAAGGGTATTTCTATTGGAAAAATGCATCATAATTTCTTCAAAAGTAAAATCTAAGTTTATATTCGAATTTTCAGTGTTTGGTATTTGAAATACGATCAATAACTTCTTACTATATCAGCTGGTTATTTGATTTAAAATGGCTTAAGATTTTCAATTAGGTGTTTTAGATACAAGCCAATGATACAAAATATCAAAGGTCAAAATGATGTTGTCATGATTGTTTGTTATTCCTCAGACATTGTATGTTGATGATTCTATGATGCTTTGTGATTGCCCTGGTCTTGTGTTCCCATCGTTTGTCACCACAAAAGCACATTTGGTTATCAATGGTATCTTGCCTATTGATGAACTCAAGGACCATGTGTCACCTACCAATCTCATATCCTTTTTATTTTCACTGTGATCATTAGTAATCATTTAATAATCGACCGATGGTTATACGTTTAGAAATTAATTTAAATCAGAAATAAAGAAGATTTGACTCCTTGCTTTTTACCAATGTTGACAGACAGCTTTAGTAAGACATATAGAGCATGGGATACATATGTATCTTAAGCTTTAATTGTCTTCCGTCTTAGTCAAAAAGATCAAATGGTTTGAATCTTATCATTGCATATCATATATAGGTTACACTTCTTTTTAACTCTGATTTTACAATTATTGACTGTCATACAAGCCCAAGATTTATTGTTGAATCAGGGAAATAATCAAAGTATGAATATTTCAGTTTTGACGAAAGAGGTACCTTGAAATATCAAAAGATTGCTATTTTAAAAAGTCAGTTGGAAGGTAATTTGATTCATCAACTTTCTTTTGGGGATTGAAACGTCATCTTCATTTCTTTATTGCTATCGTCAGTTCAACAACTTAAATTTGTAATTGCACATGATTTTAGTATTGATTTACACCTGCAATGTTTTAGATTGTTATGAAATTATAATAACAATAATAATAGTAGTGAAGTAGTCCTTTTAGAGCCATAGAGGCCAAGTTTATCACAGTCTAGTTTCAAACGAGAAAACATAATTGCTTGCTATCCTTTGGACAGAAAGTTTATCTATGATAATTTCTATTTTATATATCGGACTACCCAATTGCTTGGCTAGCAAAAAAAAAAAAAAATGTATTGAAACCCATCCACTTGCTTGTGCCTTATGAATCTGCTGCTCAACACATTGTCTTATCAGGGCCTCAGTAATATATTAAATTTCAGTAATTCATAAATTTAACGGTGGACATTATATCTAAGCTATCAATTTCTTTTTCGATGTGTGATTGATCAATCAGAATTGTTTGATGCAACTATTTCTATATAGTTGTAAATTTTCAGACTAAAATAATTATTGTGATGAAAACAAATTTACACTTGATAAAGGTAATTGACTCTGTTGGGAACCATTGGTTTTTTTCCTTAACATCCTGTTCCACGTCTGTGATCACATACCCCGGAATGTCCTAGAGACAACCTATGGTATTTTGATTCCACGGCCCTCGGTTGATGAGGATCCAAATAGGCCTCTTAGAGCAGATGAACTTCTCAATGCATATGGAAGTAAGTGAAAATTTAATCAGATATGAGAAGTGAAAGTGATTTTCCAAGAATTTCAACCGATTATTTCTTGCCTGTTCTCGTTTTTCCTGATTTCCTAGCTGTTTTATCCTACAAATAAAAGTATGTATAAAATCACAATCAATGAGAAAGTTGGCCTTCATTTTGTGCATGCTGTATGGTAACATGTTGATAGATTTATTTATCATTTCTCAAAAAAAAAAATATATATTTTATTTTATTTGCTGTATTTATTATTATTGTTGTTATTATTATTATTATTATTATATTATTATTTATTATTATTATTATTATTATTATTGTATTACAGGCATGCGTGGCTTCATGACACAAAGGGGGATACCAGATGGACCCAGAGCCTCTAGATACATTTTGAAGGATTATGTCAAGGTTAGGTCATTATACAAATATGTGATGGTCTGATTAAAATGTGTTGTATGTCACACAAAATGTTTTCCAGCTAAAGGCAAACAAATATATATATTTTTTTTTTTTTCTTTAATTAAGATGCACTGAAATACTTGTAATTTTGTCTTTAAAATATTTTGAACATTTAGACTCGAGTTCTTCTCAGAAAAGATTGCTTTTTCCATTGGTATTCAGATTTTAAGGTTTTTTACCACGCATTTTTTTCTGCTTCTCAATGTCTGTTTTTATTGATATTATTATTGCTGTCCTCATTATTGCTATTATTTTCATGACTTAGATTTCTCCAATGAATTTGTGCTTTAAACAGAATTCATAATAAAATCATTATAGACTGATTAAAAATGTTTGTTTTCTAACAACTTGACAGGGGAAATTGTTATTTTGCAACCCCCCTCCTGGCATTTCTGCACCAGAATTTCAAGACAAAACAAGAATTTTTGAGATGGAAGCTGCTCGACCAGCTGTGAAAGCAGTAAGTTCGAAGAAGTTCTATCTTTGTAAATATTCAATCTATTAGGGGATTACATTTTTCATCGATTCTATCCCTTAGATGTGTCCATCACAGTGAATATTATTATAATGACAACTTAGATGTAAACAACTCATAGATGACAGTCCCGTTTGTTTCCATCCTTGAAATTATTATTTTGTTAGCAATCAAGGGCTGAACTAACTGAACTAGGTAGCAAATGCATTTACTAAATTGTTGTCAGATGTATGCAATGTGCTCTCTTTTTCCTTATTTTATATTAAGCTATTTTCTATTCATGGAAACCTTTTGTATAAAAAAACAAATCTATTACTCATACTGATAGAATTTCAAAAGCAAAGAGTGTTGTTGATTCTTGTCAAGGCTGGAATATTTTCATATATTTCAAAATAATCTTTTCATCCTACTCAACTGTGAGTCTGCTTACACATTTATCTATGTGACATCTGTTCGTAAAAGTGAATATTTTACTATTATGCACATTTCTTCGTTCAATCCATTTTTTGGAGTGGTGATGGATAGAGGGGAGGGTTGTTATTTATTTATTTACATGAATATTTTTTTAAAATTAAGATTTCTACAGTAAGGCAATATCTCTAAAGCAGTGTTAATATTACTCTTCCTTCCTTTCTCCCTTTCCTTAACGAGCACAGGTTAAAGGGCTTAGTATCTTTGGTTTGATCTTACAAACTAGGCACTATTTTTTAAATCACATCTTTTTACTTTTTCAGCCTCTGCCCCAAATAAAGAGTGCTATTGACAAAGAATTTTTCCAAAAGGTAAATTTTAAACACTTTTTGCACTTCTCTTGCCCTTTTCCTTAAACAAGATTATACAGAATGATAACAGGCAAAGGAAACAATAACAAAGCTTGAAGGCAAGATGTGGTATAAGGAGTTTAAGAATAAACTGTTTGTTATTCTAAGAATCTCGAGCTGAAATGCTATAAAATGCTGGCAATTATTATGAAACATAAAAATAGATAAAATTAAAATTGGGCGGTACAACAGCATAGTCTTAGCTTGACTTACAGATGGTAGCAAGTTTCCATCACATCCGCTAGACTGTTTGGTCTTGAATAAGAGTAAGACTCTTCTTCAAAGCTCATGGTATATTATTGCTTTTAAAATGGTCTAAAACTGTTCTGTTACTTTTGTGACATTACAGGCTCTTCCGGGAGAGTGGTAAAGCAATCAATATGACTTGAAACATCAACATAAAGAAGATACTAGAGGAAAGATAGAAGATAGGGGGATTCCTTGTAGGCTTCCCTCTAGACCAGGCCGATGCACCGAGGCAAGCCCAGATAGAGAAAGGAAAAGGGTAGAAGAAAGCCATGCTTCACGTTTTTATTTGTGCTCCTCAAGCCATATCTTGGGAAAGGCACAATATACTTTATTTTCATTATTATAATTATAACTATTGAAATAATAATTATTATTATTATTATATTATTTCTGTTATCTATATTATTATCATGAATACCATTTATCAGATTTCTAGATTTCTGATGATTATATTATTTTCATATGAACATTAATATTTATTCCTGAAATTCAACTTCCTCTCTCCACAGCGTCAAAGTAATGTCCATTCTTCAGGAGCCCGAGGTGTGAAAGGATATGTGAGAGTTGATTGTCTGAAACCAACATCCAGCATGAGAGACGCCGATGGAAACTCCATCGATGGAAGCATTGCTGGAAGTAGTATGTCTCTGAACAATGTGGGAGTTTGTGGGAAAAAGGCTTGGAAACAAAACAAAAACAAGAAAAAAGAAAAACTGAGAAAAATTCACAGGGATTTGGACACCCACTAGATCAACGTGAATTTGTGATAATAAGAGTTTTATTGTATGAGATGTTGTTGTACAGTTTTCCAAGTACTGTGAGACTTGTTTCAAAAGGACATTTAATGTCATCTGTGAAGCAAGCCCAAATTTATTTCAGCATTGATTAATTGAGAAAAAATGTTTTGTACATGGTCTGAATGATATAATCAAGTGGTATTGATATTAAATTTGAATGATTTGGTCTCCCATTATTCAAATTAATTTTCTATCCATGAATTTTACTGGGTGGGGTTCCCGACCTCCTATAGTGTGCAGGGAGGTACTTACTGTGTCTTATATCCCCCTATATCTGTTTTCCAACTTGATTTCCGTCTTTGTCTTGGAATGAGATTACTTGGTTTTGTCCTGGCTCTGGCCGGATACTCTGGCTGAGAGGGAATCAGTCAAATGTATAGTTTTAGGAGATTATATTTTTTTCCTTGTAAATCATCTCTCTGTTATTTTATGTATTATATATGATTGTTAATATTTGAATGAATTCCTCTTAGTGGGGATTCTGTGCTTCTATCTGGATGAGACTTTTAGGTGATCTCAAACTAAGTACTTTGACAGTGTGCTCTTGGAAGCTACATCTGTTTCCTATTTGAACCAGTTCCTCTTTGTCTTACCTTTTCTTGGGTGTTTTAATTGTAATTCTAGAACTTTTTACTAGCCCGTTTTCTTCCTTTTTACTGGCACTGATATGACCTTAATGTGTTGCAAGCACCGTAAAACCCTTAAAAACAAACAAAACAAAAAGCATATCCATGAACTTTGTTCCAACATAGTCCAATATCAATTTTGAAAAGTGGCACGTCTAAAATCTACTCCAGCTATGGTTTTGGTGCCCGTTTCTTAATTTCTGGATCATTTACCGGTGTTCACCTCAAGTAAATTGATATAAATTTGTTGTGCTATTGTTGCCATGATTCTTCAAGATAATGGTGTCTTTTTACAACATTCATGAAAACTAACTTTTGCCACATTGTGGACACATATACACCTTTTACACACCCACACCCAGTTTGTTTATCGTATTGACAAGATTGGTGGAATGATTAATATTCATTTCATTCTTGATGAATTGAGTATGTACCTTATTTTGTAAATACGGAGGTTTGGGTTAATAATAATATCGATGTCTATAATCTCCGTTTATTCTAAAATGTCTACAGGTTTTCGTATTCATGATTCAAGATTAGTTCATTTTGGGTATAATGATGGGTTTTAAAATTTTTCTGTTTGATACCCATAATGTCCAAGTGTTACTTTAGTATTTTAAAAATACGTAAAATTAATTTACTGAGACTCAAATTGCAAGAATGTGGTTTTGTGGTATGACACTCGCTTTCGGATCGGAGAGTCCTTGGAAAAGGCTCTTTACTCAACATTCTCTCACCGTAGTCAGGTGTAAAATGAGTACCTGGTCGTTAACAGCGTTGTCTCTGTCTGAAAAAAATGTAATATCGCCTAACAGGCGTCATGTTTCGTTCTACATGTTATGTGTTACTGTTTGTCAGGGACCCCTTGAAAGGCGCTTTGAGCACATTTAGTGGATATTGCTCTATATAAAAGCTCAAGGTTTTTTTTAATTAGTTCTAAAATGTTATAGGGCTTGACTTCAGTAGTAATATTCATATGTTGTTCACTTAAAACCCTGCCAGGTACCTTCTTAAGAATTTTGAATAATAACTGGATTAATGGAGCGTGGTTAAAGCTGGTTTCAGTTTTATTTTGGATAAATTTTATGGTGGGGGGGGGGGGGGTGGAATGAGAGATAATATAATGAAGACAATGATACTAATGCTAATGCAACCAGGGTCAGATATTGAGATGAAATAACTGTTCTAGGTATAATTGTAACTGATCGACGTGAGAGGAATGATCAAGGTGATGGTTTTAAGGGCTGGCTAAACCATTAAGTGGTTGGGGTATTTGGCAAGGAATTATATATTATACTAATACTATTAAAAATGGTCCTGAGGGCCATGGGCTGCTCTTGGAATAGTAAGTATCTGAGGTCTATTTTTATTTTTTTTTCAAAAGGACATCCATTCAAGAATTTTTTATTTTTTTTAATTGTATGAATTCATTTAACGTAATACAAAGTCTGGATATTTGGATATTTGACACGAAAAGAAGCTGCTGGACATGTTTCTGTTTACTGTTGAATGTTAATGCCTGATATTCATTTGATATGCATCAATTATTGGAATTAAATAAGATAATTCGTTGAAAAATAAAGTTGTAATTTTGTTATTGTTTTCTATATTATTTTGTCTTTTGAAAATTATCTCCTTGGGTGGCGTCTTTGACTTCCAATTGCGGGTAGGATGGTCAATTGCTTTATCTTCTATCCCCTATATCTGTTTTCCAAGTTGATTTCTGTCTTTCTCTTGGAATGAGATTACTTGATTCTATTCTGAATGAAGTTCTTAGCTGGGAAGGAGACAGTCAAATGTATATGTAGTTATAGCTTTGGGAGATGAATTTTTTTCCTTGTAAACTTTCTCGCTGTTATGTTTTTTTTTTGTTTTGAATATATCATGATTTCTAAGCATTTGAGTATATTCCTCTTAATTGGACCCGATACTAATACTTGTATCTGGATGAGATTTTTCGGAGTGATCTCAAACTAAGTACTCTCATATTGTGCTCTTGGATTTTACTTCTGTTCCCTACTTGAACCATTCCCCTTTGTCTTACTTTTTCTTGTATGCTTTTGATCTTAAATCTATTTTTTTTTAAATACTTTCCCATTTTCTTCCTTTTTACTGGCTCTGAAATGAGACAAATAGGTCGCAAGTGCCGTAAAATCCTTAAAAACATAATTCCATCTGGGTAAAACAAAATATCATCTGAGTGTGATTCTTTTGGTGGGATCTCATGCCGTCAGCTGTAGAAGATTGGTAACTGCTAGGGTTTCTTTTCCACTTTCCTTTTTAAACCCCGTTTCATTTTTATTTTGTAAAAAGGATGTATAACTTATGACCCGTGAGTGTTGCAAGCTCCAATACCCAATTTCTGTGTGGCTTCAAAATGGTGGAGTAACGCTTCCTCCTTGTCTTCACTTCATTGGTCAACAACAAATGAAGAACCGTCTTACAGAGTTTTTGGACATAGCCAAATGTTTGAAAGAAGAATCTTTGTGACAGATTAGTCTCTAAAACAAATTGGTCACTCGTGATACTTACGTCAGTAAGAACAAGATCTCTGACCTTCAAATTATCTATTCTCTTGACTGGACAATCTTAGCATACTGTCAAACTACATCAGAATCTTCTTGCTCAGAATTTGAAGAGAAAATGTGATGGTGCCTTGTCTAAATATATTACTCATCAGAAAAGATTGTTTCCTTGGTTTCTGGGTGGGGATCCTGACCTCCCATAGTGGGCAGGGAGGTACATGCTGTGTCTTCTATCCCCCCCCCCCCGTACCTGTTTTCCAATTGTTTCCTGTCGTTGTCTTGGAATGAGATTACTTAGTTTTGTCCTGACCCTGGCCGGAGTTCCTTGGCTGGGAGGGAAACAGTCAAATGTATAGTTATAGTTTTGGGAGATGATATTTTTTTCCTTGTAAATCATCTCTCTGTTATGCATTGTATTATGTTTAGTTTACATATTATATTATATGATTGGTAAACATTTGAGTGTATTCCTCTTAGTTGGGACCTGTGCTTGTGTCTGGATGAGACTTTTAGGTGATCTCAAACTAAGTACTTTGACAGTGTGCTCTTGGAATCTACATCTGTTCCCTATTTGAACCAATTCCCCTTTGTCTTACCTTTTCTTTTGTGCTTTAATTGTAATTCTAGAACTTTTTACTGTCCCATTTTCTTCCTTTTTACTGGCGCTGATATGACTTTAATGTGTTGCAAGCGCCGTAAAACCCTTAAAAACAACAAACAAAACATTTCCTTGGTTTAAGATGAAAATATCTCATTACAGGACGCATTTCAAGTAGGTCGTTAGTGGTCTCTACAGACGCCATAGTGCTGTGTCGTCCACGCCCATTGTACTTCTGAGCATCACCACTAAAGAGGTAATTTCAAGAAAGCTGAAACTTGCCGTATTCACCTGGAATTTCACGTTTTAATAACCATTTCTTCACATCATACTGATAAAGATTATTTTTGAATGACTCTTGTATCACCACAAAAGAATCACTATCTGAGTGGTTATATATCATCATCACGAACACCACCATGTCATAGTCTCTACTACGACAACCATAACGTCATTCCTTCCACTACTGTCCCATCATTATCAATGTAAATGGTGCTGCTCGAAGCTCGAAGAAATAAATAACAATGTGAAATTGAATGTAAGCTTAAATTTAATAAAGGAAAACAGATAAAATGGACGTTTCGGGTTTCCCCTTTATCAACATAACAGGATGAATGAAACACTTCAGACGAATGAGATAATGTGGTAGGGGCGTTGTCATTGTCACGATTTCTACCACAGCCAGCTTCGTATGAGTATGAGTTATGACTCCTTACTCTGAAAAGAAACTCGTTTTTAAGGGCCAGAAAACGTCCTTCAAATATCGATCGATCAATATTTGAAGGACGGGTTTTCTGGCCACGAGTCATACGCGGACTCGCGCTTAGTCTCTGACTTTAGTCAAAGACTTGAAAAAATCGGATTTTATGTGAGCTGACCAAACAAGTCCCAGAGCAGCTTAAGTCATTACATGAGGCCGGACTTCAAGTTTAGTCTGAGATCAGTTATTAATTGAGATACATCATAGCGTCGACAAGATAGCACCTATTTTTAGATTGAGAGAGCTTCGATTGGGAAGGAAAATACGTCGGTCACGAATGACAGCGGCAAAAAGTATCCTGTTGCTTTTGACACTGACATTAAAAAACTACTGTAAGTGCAGATCGTCAAAAGTACAAGTGAGTAAAAACCCGAAATCTAATCGGGCTCGCGAGTTGCGAGTGAACAGAGACTCGAAGTCGAAGACTTCGCTTCAAAGAACACCCAAAAAAACAAAAACATTAGAAAGTATAGCGGAGACAAAAGCTATTCTGCTGGCATTTTTAATTCAGAAAAGCGAGTGGAGCAGGCACTTATGTTGGTAACAACAAGATATGAAGTGAGTAGAAAAGTGCCAGAAGACAATAGAGAATAAAAATTTTTTTTTTCGCGGCGGTGGTGGGGTTTGAACCTGCGACCTTATTGGTACGACAACTCCGCCTGGCAGGTGAGAGCGTGGCTCTACCGTGTGAGCTATCCACGAACACAAAAATATTCGTTTCAAACCCAAAGTCATTTCTAGATCCCTCTCTCACCCACTTCTTGAGATCGCCGATTCGTTCGCCACCATCGCGAAGTAATTTTGACCAGCAGTTAAGCTTAATAGCCAATATTCTCATCACAAACATATAACATAGAAACGATTGAGACATTGAGTATGCTCCGGTGTATGGGGTGAATTTTTAATTCAGAAAAGCGAGTGGAGCAGGCACTTATGTTGGTAACAACAAGATATGAAGTGAGTAGAAAAGTGCCAGAAGACAATAGAGAATAAAAATTTTTTTCGCGGCGGTGGTGGGGTTTGAACCTGCGACCTTATTGGTACGACAACTCCGCCTGGCAGATGAGAGCGTGGCTCTACCGTGTGAGCTATCCACGAACACAAAAATATTCGTTTCAAACCCAAAGTCATTTCTAGATCCCTCTCTCACCCACTTCTTGAGATCGCCGATTCGTTCGCCACCATCGCGAAGTAATTTTGACCAGCAGTTAAGCTTAATAGCCAATATTCTCATCACAAACATATAACATAGAAACGATTGAGACATTGAGTATGCTCCGGTGTATGGGGTGAATTTTTAATTCAGAAAAGCGAGTGGAGCAGGCACTTATGTTGGTAACAACAAGATATGAAGTGAGTAGAAAAGTGCCAGAAGACAATAGAGAATAAAAATTTTTTTCGCGGCGGTGGTGGGGTTTGAACCTGCGACCTTATTGGTACGACAACTCCGCCTGGCAGGTGAGAGCGTGGCTCTACCGTGTGAGCTATCCACGAACACAAAAATATTCGTTTCAAACCCAAAGTCATTTCTAGATCCCTCTCTCACCCACTTCTTGAGATCGCCGATTCGTTCGCCACCATCGCGAAGTAATTTTGACCAGCAGTTAAGCTTAATAGCCAATATTCTCATCACAAACATATAACATAGAAACGATTGAGACATTGAGTATGCTCCGGTGTATGGGGTGAATTTTTAATTCAGAAAAGCGAGTGGAGCAGGCACTTATGTTGGTAACAACAAGATATGAAGTGAGTAGAAAAGTGCCAGAAGACAATAGAGAATAAAAAATTTTTTTTTTTTCGCGGCGGTGGTGGGGTTTGAACCTGCGACCTTATTGGTACGACAACTCCGCCTGGCAGATGAGAGCGTGGCTCTACCGTGTGAGCTATCCACGAACACAAAAATATTCGTTTCAAACCCAAAGTCATTTCTAGATCCCTCTCTCACCCACTTCTTGAGATCGCCGATTCGTTCGCCACCATCGCGAAGTAATTTTGACCAGCAGTTAAGCTTAATAGCCAATATTCTCATCACAAACATATAACATAGAAACGATTGAGACATTGAGTATGCTCCGGTGTATGGGGTGAATTTTTAATTCAGAAAAGCGAGTGGAGCAGGCACTTATGTTGGTAACAACAAGATATGAAGTGAGTAGAAAAGTGCCAGAAGACAATAGAGAATAAAAATTTTTTTTTCGCGGCGGTGGTGGGGTTTGAACCTGCGACCTTATTGGTACGACAACTCCGCCTGGCAGATGAGAGCGTGGCTCTACCGTGTGAGCTATCCACGAACACAAAAATATTCGTTTCAAACCCAAAGTCATTTCTAGATCCCTCTCTCACCCACTTCTTGAGATCGCCGATTCGTTCGCCACCATCGCGAAGTAATTTTGACCAGCAGTTAAGCTTAATAGCCAATATTCTCATCACAAACATATAACATAGAAACGATTGAGACATTGAGTATGCTCCGGTGTATGGGGTGAATTTTTAATTCAGAAAAGCGAGTGGAGCAGGCACTTATGTTGGTAACAACAAGATATGAAGTGAGTAGAAAAGTGCCAGAAGACAATAGAGAATAAAAATTTTTTTCGCGGCGGTGGTGGGTTTGAACCTGCGACCTTATTGGTACGACAACTCCGCCTGGCAGGTGAGAGCGTGGCTCTACCGTGTGAGCTATCCACGAACACAAAAATATTCGTTTCAAAACCCAAAGTCATTTCTAGATCCCTCTCTCACCCACTTCTTGAGATCGCCGATTCGTTCGCCACCATCGCGAAGTAATTTTGACCAGCAGTTAAGCTTAATAGCCAATATTCTCATCACAAACATATAACATAGAAACGATTGAGACATTGAGTATGCTCCGGTGTATGGGGTGAATTTTTAATTCAGAAAAGCGAGTGGAGCAGGCACTTATGTTGGTAACAACAAGATATGAAGTGAGTAGAAAAGTGCCAGAAGACAATAGAGAATAAAAAATTTTTTTTTCGCGGCGGTGGTGGGGTTTGAACCTGCGACCTTATTGGTACGACAACTCCGCCTGGCAGGTGAGAGCGTGGCTCTACCGTGTGAGCTATCCACGAACACAAAAATATTCGTTTCAAACCCAAAGTCATTTCTAGATCCCTCTCTCACCCACTTCTTGAGATCGCCGATTCGTTCGCCACCATCGCGAAGTAATTTTGACCAGCAGTTAAGCTTAATAGCCAATATTCTCATCACAAACATATAACATAGAAACGATTGAGACATTGAGTATGCTCCGGTGTATGGGGTGAATTTTTAATTCAGAAAAGCGAGTGGAGCAGGCACTTATGTTGGTAACAACAAGATATGAAGTGAGTAGAAAAGTGCCAGAAGACAATAGAGAATAAAAATATTTTTTTTTCGCGGCGGTGGTGGGGTTTGAACCTGCGACTTATTGGTACGACAACTCCGCCTGGCAGGTGAGAGCGTGGCTCTACCGTGTGAGCTATCCACGAACACAAAAATATTCGTTTCAAACCCAAAGTCATTTCTAGATCCCTCTCTCACCCACTTCTTGAGATCGCCGATTCGTTCGCCACCATCGCGAAGTAATTTTGACCAGCAGTTAAGCTTAATAGCCAATATTCTCATCACAAACATATAACATAGAAACGATAAAGACAAATTAGTATTCTCGTGATTGGTGAATTTTTATATTCAAAAGCGATGTACAGCACTAATGCTGGTACAACAAGATTATATGATTTAGAAAATTGCCAAACAATAAGAGATATAAAAATTTTTTTTTTTTTCGCGCGAGTGGTGGGTTTGAACTGACCTTATTGGTACGAAATCTACCTGCGATGGTGGACGATCGGCATCTCAGTGTGAGAGCTATCCGACACAAAAATATTCGTTTCAAACCCAAAGTCATTTCTAGATCCTCTCTATACCACATCTGAGACGCCGACGTTCGCCACCATCGCGAAGTAATTTGCCAGCAGTTAAGCTTATACCAATATCCATTCAAACAATAACACCACCACCGCCGCGAAAAAATTTTTATTCTCTATTGTCTTCTGGCACTTTTCTACTCACTTCATATCTTGTTGTTACCAACATAAGTGCCTGCTCCACTCGCTTTTCTGAATTAAAAATTCACCCCATACACCGGAGCATACTCAATGTCTCAATCGTTTCTATGTTATATGTTTGTGATGAGAATATTGGCTATTAAGCTTAACTGCTGGTCAAAATTACTTCGCGATGGTAGCGAACGAATCGGCGATCTCAAGAAGTGGGTGAGAGAGGGATCTAGAAATGACTTTGGGTTTGAAACGAATATTTTTGTGTTCGTGGATAGCTCACACGGTAGAGCCACGCTCTCACCTGCCAGGCGGAGTTGTCGTACCAATAAGGTCGCAGGTTCAAACCCCACCACCGCCGCGAAAAAAAATTTTATTCTCTATTGTCTTCTGGCACTTTTCTACTCACTTCATATCTTGTTGTTACCAACATAAGTGCCTGCTCCACTCGCTTTTCTGAATTAAAAATTCACCCCATACACCGGAGCATACTCAATGTCTCAATCGTTTCTATGTTATATGTTTGTGATGAGAATATTGGCTATTAAGCTTAACTGCTGGTCAAAATTACTTCGCGATGGTGGCGAACGAATCGGCGATCTCAAGAAGTGGGTGAGAGAGGGATCTAGAAATGACTTTGGGTTTGAAACGAATATTTTTGTGTTCGTGGATAGCTCACACGGTAGAGCCACGCTCTCACCTGCCAGGCGGAGTTGTCGTACCAATAAGGTCGCAGGTTCAAACCCCACCACCGCCGCGAAAAAAATTTTTATTCTCTATTGTCTTCTGGCACTTTTCTACTCACTTCATATCTTGTTGTTACCAACATAAGTGCCTGCTCCACTCGCTTTTCTGAATTAAAAATTCACCCCATACACCGGAGCATACTCAATGTCTCAATCGTTTCTATGTTATATGTTTGTGATGAGAATATTGGCTATTAAGCTTAACTGCTGGTCAAAATTACTTCGCGATGGTGGCGAACGAATCGGCGATCTCAAGAAGTGGGTGAGAGAGGGATCTAGAAATGACTTTGGGTTTGAAACGAATATTTTTGTGTTCGTGGATAGCTCACACGATAGAGCCACGCTCTCACCTGCCAGGCGGAGTTGTCGTACCAATAAGGTCGCAGGTTCAAACCCCACCACCGCCGCGAAAAAAATTTTTATTCTCTATTGTCTTCTGGCACTTTTCTGCTGGCATTGTAACTTAGTGAAAGAATGTGATTCATCAGAACACACTTTCTGTTGTTGTTATTTGCTTGTTTGTTGTTGGTTTTTTTAAATTTTGTTTCTTTGGGGGGGGGGGGGGGGTTGTGTATGCGTATCTTTTGTTTTGATTCAATAATTTGTTCAAGTTTCAATGTAACTAAATTTACGGTCGAACGACATTATTGCCTATTGCAGTCTGGCAGTCTGGTCAGTCGACAGTCAATATCACATGATTTGATCCATCATGGCAAAAGTAAGTTCATATATGAAACGGAACGAAATATATCTTAGACCGGATGTATTGCTAGCCTAATTTCCTCTTTGGGAATCCGTTGAAAGTATGAAGGCTGGTATCTTACCTGCCATCGTATACTAGAGAGCTTGATGTAACCAGCGCAAAAAAAACCGCCCCACTTCTAGGCAAGAGACTAGAAAACGGTCATAAAATTCGATTTTTAAGTCATTTGCTTCGCTTTGACTTAAGACTAGCAAGTAATTTACTAGACCACTAAATCTAGTCCGCTTTCATAAAATTGGACCCAGGGATATTGTATACGGCAGAAAGCATTTAGGGTAAGATAAATGCAGGCCGGAGACTGAGTTGGATTTTCTGAGGGTGAAGTCGGGTGTTTTACTGCTTGCTATCTCTTGACACCCTGTGCATCTAGGAGTCCAGCTAATCAGACTAACGGGTGTACATATTCCCTTAGACAACTTGTCCAAGGAAGAAATTGACACAAGCATCGAACCACTTCAAATTTGACGAGAAAAAGACGAACGTTAACTTGTGAACATGAAAATGCATGCGAACAGGAAAAAAGGGTTCTTTTGCAAACTAATCACAAAGAACAAGACACTCAAAGAGTGCCATGTTATCATTAATTTGCCAAAAATAGATGATTTACAATATTAAATATCCTCCCTCATCAAGCTGCTAATCTCAAGACTAGAATAATAATGCATTGTAGTTGTAGTGAAACAGAATACTAAAAGCTATATCCACTGTGATATCAAGTTATATCCACTATCATCATCGATCCACGCCAAGGCATATTATGGATCAACTTTTAATCCCGTTGCATATGCCTGAAGTAGAGCGATTATAGAATTTACCTGCAAAACAATGCCTCTGAGTTTTCCTTATGACAACCGTTGTTCAAATCATTATGCTGAAAATAAAAGCCATCTCTATAAGTCCATTAAAAAAACAATCATAAAATAAAATTGAAATCTAAAAACGAAAAAAAAGTATAACGTCGTAATTCTCACTGACTCCTTCACACAAACATCACCCAATAGAATATCAATCTAATATTGAACACAAAGATAACATCGTAATTCTTACTGAATTCCAAACCGAAACACCATCCCATTGAATTAAAATTAAACAATTTAACATTGCAATTCTCACCAACTTCTAACGACCCCACAACATGTCAATGGATCCTCTTCATCCAACCCCAACGTTACAAATATTATCCAAATTATTGATGAAATGGAACTGACTTAAAAATGAAACATTTTACAATACAGATATCATTTGGAACAAGATGACAGATAAACAAGAATAACAGGTAGATATGCTGTCGAAAACAACCCGAAAGAAATTTTAACATTGACAAAGAAATTATCAACTAAGGAAAAATCCCGAAAACACAAGAGCGGAATGAATGGGCAGTTAGAAAAACAGTCTGAAATATGTATAAAGTCACTGCTTTAGATTTTAATGCATAACTGAAAAAACTATGTTTTTAACAAAGATTTAAGACCTCCATATTTCTAGTCTCTCTAGTATTTTTGGAAGAAAAATTCCAGAAATGTGGTTCGAAATCAGAAAGAGATTCTCAAAAAGATCAATTTATATAGATTTGTTTCTGACGAAAAGTTTTAATTTTTCAGATGATATTCTCATTCAGTTTTGACGTCATACGATGATCTCAAGTAAATTCAGTTAAAATTATAGGAGTTAAGGGAATCATAGGTGTAGACAGGGGCTTTATCATTCCATATTGAATTCATTACAAAATTAGGTTGTAATGCGCTTTGAGCACATTTAGTGGATATTGCGCTATATAAAAGCTCAAGTTTAAGTTTAACACATGACGTCAAAACAGTTGGAGAAGAAATTTTAAGGAAATAGACGAAAGAGATTATAAAGAAAAAATTATGAATGAAGTGGTCATGAACGATTTGAGTTGGGATCATGACTGTTGAAAAGCCATTTTCATCCCACTTATCTTCCTTCCGTAGCACTCCAAAACAACCACACTATGATTGCCTCTTGTAAAAAAAAACTGATATAGAACAAAATAGAAACAAATGGACTTTCACTGGGGAATTAAAGAGCGTTAAAATCTTCAACAGCCACTTGGAAAATAGTGAATATTAGGGTTGGGTAGTTTTATTCACTTTCATCGATAATTGCAATAATACTCTCATCATTTGATAACGATATCCACACATTTGTTGAGGACGCTTGATTTTAACAATTCGAATGTTATCATCCCCTCTGAATGATGATAACCGAATCGAGAGGGCAAAGTAATCTGTTCAGTATGAACTCGTTTCCATAATGGTACGATTTATTATGATTTTGTGCCATGCTTTACTCCCATGTCAAGTTGAGTTTTTCTTGTTGTGGGTGAATCGTGGGCGAAGTCTAGTAAGTTAAATCGGGTCGAGAGATCATTAGAAATAATTAATTCGCTTTGGTTCTAAATTAAAACAAACACATTTAAGAAGCACAAAGGTTTGATTGAAATAATAGAGGACATTTATAGTATGTTGACATCTTATGGTCTAAATATATAATCAAGTCGTAAAAATAGCGGTTGGCTACACTATACTTCTCATTCAACAGTGGATTTCCACAAAGAAAAGGAGTAACTCAATACATAATAATAATAATAATAATAATAATAATAATAATAATAATAATAATAATAATAATAATAATAATAATAATAATGATAATAAATGATAATAATAATAATAATAATAATAATAATAATAATAATAATAATAATAATAATAATAATAATAATAATAATAATAATAATATATAATAATAATAAATTATATTATTATTATTATTATATTATTATATTATTATTATTATTATTATTATTATTATTATTATTATTATTATTATTATATTATTATATTATTATTATTATTATTATTATTATTATTATTATTATTATTATTATTATTATTATTATTATTATTATAACGATGATGATAATGATGATGATGATGCATGATGATGATGATAATAATAATAATAATAATATATAATAATAATAATAAATAATATAATAATAATAATAATAATAATAATAATAATATAATAATAATAATAAAATAATAATAATAATAATAATAATAATAATGATAAAAATGATGATGATGATGATGATGATGATGATGATGATGATGATGATGATGATGATGATGATGATGATGATCTTTGGCAGACACTACGCATGTAAATCGCAACCACTTTAAATTACACTACCGCAACAATACTCATCGGAAAATATACGTGGGAAGATTTAGGAAACGGTAATTTTTGCAGTTTCACATTTGACATGATATCACGTTATTATAAAAGTACAGGCTCATTACAGTTGGTGTGTATATGCTTTTTGTCACAGACAATGTCCGATGTTGTTTATAAAAATACTTCTATTTAATTTAGTGGTTGTACTACGTGGATTATTTTAGATTGCATGAAAAATCTACCGTACTCATGAAACATAAAACAACAACACGTTTTAAGAATTTTGATTTGAAAACTCCTCCTTCGATCGATTTAAATAATAATAATAATAATAATAATAATAATAATAATAATAATAATAATAATAATAATAATAATAATAATAATAATAATAGATCTTTATTGTCCATAAATATGGCAATTTGTCATTTAGTTACACTTGTTATAACGTTAAACGATAACTGTAACATTGAACAGATATTTCACTCCAACTTATTTTCTCTCTCTCTCTCTCTCTCTCTCTCTCTCTCTCTCTCTCTCTCTCTCTCTCTCTCTTTCTTTCTCTCTCTCTCAAATGACCATCATCTTGTCAAATACTCTCAAGGAGGAAATTTTAAAAAAATAGGTCCCAGAGTTTTTGACAAGTTTAGTGTCAATTAAATCGATCGATATCTGAAGGTCGAGATTTCTGGTCATAATCTTTTTAAATGTTGTTTCTTTTCAGAGTACGACATAAATGTGACCAGATGTTAAAACGAATATTAAAGTATTATGTGGAGTGCATGTGACCTTCAGATAGAATATTATATTTTGATTTTAAGATCTGAGCTGAAATAAAATCTTCATTGATGAAGATAATTTTTGTTATCTTCAAACTCTACAAAAACATTGAATGTCCGATGTCTAATCCTATTGACTGTAGATAATTCCATTTCCGTCGTGTAATTCATTCCGATTGACTTGTGATTAATTAGCAGATCTGATAACCAAAGGAAATGGTAGGCTTGATTTAACATTATTGTCCTTCACAGGCTTAAAGCCCGTGGAGCTGGAGTTTATTCCGGTTTATTCCAGTTTATGTAGCGTGAAACGGACAATAGCAATAGTTTGCTACCAACTTTGATAGAGCTCTAGAACCTAGATCAAACAGACCCAGCTACCCAATCACTGGTGTGTGGACAGAGGGATCAGAAAAAAAATAATTGGAACTCGGCCCCTTTGCATGTGAAGCGAGTGCTCTACCAATTGAGCTATCGGGACCCCCCCCCCCTCCCCCACCCAACAGTGTTGCGTTGTATGGACAATATTTTGCGTTGGTTTGAGAGTACAATAATGAACCCAATTAAGAACACGTCGATTCTGACAATTAAAAGAATGACAGGGTGGGTTACAAAAGCCATTTCAAAAATTAATTCTACACAATAAAGACACCAATATTGAATGTCTATTGTAATAAAACTATCAAAATTATTTGACTTTCATCAGGTTCCTGATTTAAATGCTAACAAATGACCCCCCCCCCCCCCCCCCCCCCCCCCGAAAATTAAAAAAAAAATTTAACCAAAACAAAAATATTGATTTTTAACATTTTGAGCGGCTGGCGCGAAAAGATTATCAGGAACAGCTTTTCTTTAAGGTACGTAACACAAATTTGGTAATTTAGTACATTGTCCACATTTTTGAACATTTTGAAAAACAATTCTCGTTTTTCTTTTGATGTCAGAACCATTAAAAACATTTTTGTCACAATAAAGACATCAAAATAAGAATCCTGCTTTGTAAAAACCCTTCCGTTTCTCTGATGTAACAAATAATTACGAATGACGAAAGAATAAAATGAAAAAGCAATTGAGTGGACGGCTCGATAAGAATGACAGGGACAACTTTTTCACAAGGTGACGAAAACGTGTCCACACTTTTTAACGATTTGAGAAGATATTCTAGCTGTTAGTAAAACCTCGTAGCCAGGACTCAACTGCTGCGCCTTACTAGAACCAAGGACTTCACGGTCCGAAGAAGGTGGGTGTCATATCACAAGACCACAAAACCAATAGATTTAGATCAAGCTCAAGCACCAAAAAAAAAAGCTTAGACTAACAGAAGACTAGTTCAACAGAGATCAGAAGTGGATCCAAAAGCAAGAAAAGCTCCTAGGTCAGTGTGCGAACCTGACACTTCCATAAAATGTCGTCACGATACAAGGCGACGAGCAACAAATAAAAAGAAAGCGAAAATTAGTTGTAGTTGTAGATATTCAATAGTTCAATCATTGAGATCATTAATTTGTTTCCCTCTCCATTGTGCGGCTATGTGGTCTAGTGGTATGACACTTGCTTTCGGATCGGAAGATCCTGGGTTCGAGCCTCGCTCGGCGCATAGTTGAGTCCTTGGAAAAGACTCTTTACTCACATTCTCTCACCGTACTCAGGTGTAAAATGAGTACCTGGCCGTTAACAGCGTTGTCTTTGTCCGAAAAATTGTAATATCGCCTAACAGGCGTCATGTCTCGTCCTACTTGTTAAATGTTGCTGTTGACCAGGGACCCCTTGTAAAGCGCATTGAGCACGTTAAGTGGATATTGCTCTATATAAATGCTCAATTTTTTTTTTTACTGTTCGACAAGTCACTTTTTTACTTTCTTTTTCTGTTGGACAACATGGGTGATTCCTGTTGACATCAGACGTTTATTTTGTAGTCAGAAAAGCGAGTGGAGCAGGCATTTATGTTGGTAACAACAAGATATGAAGTGAGTAGGAAAGTGCCAGAAGACGATAGAGAATAAAAAAAATTTCGCGGCGGTGATGGGGGTTTGAACCCGCGACCTTACTGGTACGACAACTCCGCCTGGCCGGTGAGAGCGTGACCCTACCGTACGAGCTATGGAAGGTAGTGAAGATATCAATGTCAACGCGTGCGCACAGGTTGTGGAACGGACTCTAGTAGTAATCAAAGGAACAAACGATCCCATTGGTTGAATTATTGAAGACTACAATAACTTACTTCATTTGGCCTTGAATTGTGACGTAACTTTTGACCAGTGCCAGGCCATGAGTCTACAAAGGTTACTTTGTGACTTGATAAGTTACCATGTCGCTCTCCTCCCCCCCCCCCCCCCCCCCCCCCTTTTTTTTTTTTTTTTCTCGTTACACACACTCTCCGATATATCACGTCTTATTTTCATGTACTCTTTCAAACTTCTCAAATCATTGTGTTCGATGCGGACCCCGAAGGTTATTATATGTATAAAATCAATATTGAATGATCGTTTACATTGGGAATAGGATCAACATTATTTTCTATCATCTGGTTATAATTAATATGACTAACGCAGTCGCTGAACTCAGTATTCCCCTGTTGCCTATTAGCTTCTCATATTACATGTGGCGCTTGTGTGAGGAGAAATTTATGCCCAAATATTTTGTCATAATCATAAATAAATCACGATAATCGCCGAATGTCGGAAATTGAGTTTAGCCAGCTTGTTGGAAATGGTTATCATTATTACATGAGTTATTGTTAACACGGGGCAGGGTTATCCAAGGGATAGTGGTGTTTGTGAACTGATACTCGTTAATAGTGAGAGGTCGAAAGTGAGAGAGAGAGAGAGAGAGAGAGAGAGAGAGAGAGAGAGAGAGAGAAATGATGATGATGATGATGATGATGATGATGATGATGATGATGATGATGATGATGATGATAATAGTGGTGGTGGTGGTGATGATGGTGATGATGAAGATGATAATGAGGATGATAATGATGCTGATGATGATGATGATGATGATGATGATGCTGATGATGATGATGATGATGTCAGTAAAGCACAAATGCATTAAATTTATCTAGCTATCCTTAAATCTAAAATTTAAACTGAAATGTGGACCGATTTGCAAAAATATTTTGATGAAAAGTTGATGTTGCAGATTTATTGGTGCAATTGCTTTTAACAATGAAACTTGAAAAATAAAACCACTTTTAAAAAAACCAAAAAAAAACAATAAAAAAAAACAACCCAAAAACAAAACAAACGAGTCTTTCAATGGCATCATAATATTAACATTCTTCAGACATTGAATCGGTCTTTTTTATGGTTGGATTTTACTTAATCGCTGTGAAAATATACATGAAATCATCTATAACAAATATGAATAGAGTTTTCATCTGTTTGTTCGTTTATATGAGTTTAATACCAGCTTCATTTCTAGATCATAATAGCACAGGAATTATATTTCAATCTCAATGACATTTATAAATGATTAAATATATTTCAAGACCATTTCACTCAGGAATATTGTTTCATTTTGTGCATGTTTCATTAATTATTCAACATAATAAAAGGTTTGAGTATTGAGTCAAGGAACATGTTAGAACAATTACATTATGTTGACAAGAAAATAAATCTCTTGAGGAATGACAT
>NC_088363.1:24604992-24647492 GCF_034508935.2 Berghia stephanieae
ACCTGCTCTAACCCCAATTTACTTTTTTTTTATGGGGATAATATGTGAAGAGCAGATTGTTTAGAACTCCCGTGAGAGATATACGTCTTCTTCTTCTTCTAGGTTCCATGCCTGGTCCAGGCTTCGGATACTGCATGAATTATCTCTCTCCATTCCTCCCTGTCTCTTGCTTTTTCAAACAGCTCTTGGATTGTTAGGTTGGTGAAGCCCTTCAGTTGGTCTATGAGTGTTTTTCTTTGTCTCCCCCGGGCGCGTTTACCAGGTATTTTTCCACAACTTGCCAGGTATTCATTCTTATCTTTCCTTACTATGTGTCCGAAAAAGGATAGTTGTCGATCCACTATTAAGGGCATTAGTTTCCTTTGTTGGTATGTTTGTTTTAGCACTTCTTCGTTCGTTTTGTGTGCAGTATACGATATTCTCTGCATCCTTCTCAAGCACCACATTTCAAAAGCTTCAATGTTCTTTTGTGTTTCTGCATTTGTAGTCCAGCTTTCGCATCCGTATAACAAGATTGGCCACACGTAGCACTTCAAGACTCGGAATCTAATCTAGATATGCGTCATTTGAAGATAAAAATAAGAGAAGTCGTTCGGTCTGTCACATTTCATGCTGCAAAAGATGTGAGACGAACTGGAGAGACGCTTGCGGCTTGTCATTCAAAATGGTGGTGGTCACGTGGAGCATTCGACAGAGGACGCAGTGCCCGGCCATCGGGTGTCAGTCTCCGGGGTGTGCTAGCCCTTATAATAGCAAAGTATTCCCACAAACCCGAATAACGCAACATCAAAAAAAAATCATCTGCTGAGGTTTTGACTTGTAACAAATCCAGACCTACCAATTCCTAGTAATTGTACTGGAGCTGGAAAGGTGAATGTGTGTGTGTGTGTGGGGGGGGGGGGGGTGTTGCTTGGAGTTCTAACTCAGCTTCAGACATGTTTAGATTTTGTTTAAATTGTTTGGAGGCTAGAATATTTACCCATTTGACCTGTATTTATTACACAATGGTATTGTGTCGGGATGATTTAGGTGCTCAAAATTGAATGTCTAGTGTGGCTATGTGATCTTGTGGTTTGACACTCGCTTTCGGATCGGAAGGTCCTGGGTCAGAGCCTTGCTCGGCGTAAAGTTGAGTCCTTAGAAAAGGCTCTTTACTCACATTCTCTCGCCATACTCAGATGTGAAATGAGTACCTGGAGGTTAACAGTATTGTCTCTGTCGGAAAATATAATTGTATTATCGCCTAACAGGCGTCATGTCTCGTCCTACATATTAAGTGTTGCAGTTGGCCAGGGACCCCTTGTAAAGCGCTGTGAGCACGTCTAGGCGTCATGATCATATTAGTATTACTAACGTGCAATGATATCAAGTGTGCAATAATAAGTTGTGACATCAGATCATCAAACGTTAAATTTCACTAAAATTAGATTATAGAAAAAAGAAGTATCATTTAAACATTTTTGAAATGTCTATTACTCAGAGATGACGAAATCGGAATCGATTGAGGGGTAGAATGAAAGATTTCTTTCACTCTTGAGTTTTGGAATCCGAACTTCGTTCCCAATGCGCACTCGCAAGTTCGTGCAGCGGTTGGGAACACGTCCGGAATACCAAAAAGCAAGAGTGTATGAATCGTATATTATTCTACAGCTCCCCATAGTAAAGCGTAATTAGAATATCAAGTTTACAATAATAAAATGTGACGTCATATTATCAAAAGTTATATTTCACTAAAATTAGATTTGAATAGCAGTATTGTTTAAGTATTTTTGCAAAATGTCTTTGAATTAGAGATAACGAAATTAGAATCAATTGAGGGGTAGAATGAAAGATATCTCACGCTCTTGCTGTTTTGGAATTCCATCTTTGTTTCCAATGCGCAGGTTTGTGCAGCGATTGGGAACACGCCCCGAAATTCCAAAAAGCAAGAGTGTAAGAAGCGTTTATTCTTCAGCCTTATGTTGAAAGCCTTCTTTGTTTATTTTCGCCAAATACGTTCCGCTTAGGGACCCGCAAGTATCAAACTAAAAAGGTAGACCTTCAGAGCCACGCTGCCGTTTACCCCTGTTTCTATAGCGTGAAGCTGACAATAGCAATTACTTGCTACCCTCTGGGCAGAACGCTAGTCTATCGCAAAGTACTTGCCGCCAGATCTGAAAGACCCAGCTACCCAATCACTTCTTAGTGGACAGGTCCGGGGGGGTGGGGGGGGGGGTCAGGAAAATAATCTCGACCATACCTTTGATCGATCTCGGTCCCTCTGAGTGTGATGAAGCGAGTGCTCTACCAACTACCAATTGAGCAATGGAAATCAGCAAGTATCAAGCATTTGAGCAATATTGAACCATTTAAATATGCATTACAGACCAACAGGAAGTTAGCAAAATTGTCATCTTTTAAATTTTTTCGCTTTTTTTTTTGTTGGATATTGACAGTAGTGTTCATCAGTCTGAGTGACTAAGAAGAAAAAGAAGAAGAAGAAGAAGAAGAAGAAGAAGAAGAAGAAGAAGAAGAAGAAGAAGAAGAGAAGAAGTGAAACGGGGACCGAAAGAGACGTTGCGTAGGAGATAGAGAGAGAGAGAGAGAGAGAGAGAGAGAGGGGGGGGGAGCGAGAGAGAGAGCGGAGAGAGAGAGAGAGCGAGAGAGAGAGAGAGAGAGAGAGAGAGAGAGAGAGAGAGAGAGAGAGACAGAGCAGAAAATTGCTTCCCTTTTCTATGTGGCTTGCTAACTGCTTGTGTTTATTGACAGTATTCCCACGAGGCATAAAACGATGTTATGAAGACATGACAAATTCTAAAAGCTCTAAACAACCTAAGCTGTTCCATTGGTTCTTACTCTAGTCACAGTTTAAATTTGTTTTCACTCATCCCCTTCCTGCTCCACTTTTTGTGCATCCGGGACTGAAATACAGAGAATGGGAACTTTGAGAGTGGCAAAACGGTTGTGCCCTGATCTTATGAAACATTCTCAGACTTAGGACTCCATGGAAGAATGCATGGAAGTCCCAGGTTTAAGAGTTTTTTACAAGATGAGGGTCATTTTAATCGATCAATATAATTTGAAGGACAAATTTTCCGGCCAAATATTTTTTTCAGAGTATCTACTGCAATAAACTGATAAGGACTTCCTAAATTGACTTGATGGTGAAGGGGTGATCATTGTACCACCCGAGACTAAAATGATAATAATATTGAGACATGAGACAAAAGGTTTTCAATGTCAAGTCGGTAAACATAGCATTCGAGTAATGATGGCATGTATTTGAGTAAAATATACACCGCTATATCAAAATCATACAAATACACATGCTATGTAAACTTTAAAAGAAATAATCTGTTCGGGAGAATTTCGTGATAAAAAAATCACCCAACTGAGGATAGAAAGCTGCAAAAACCCGTGCCAAATTTAAGTTATGTTACAAATAAACACTATGAGCGATTAGAGAGGATGTTTACCGGCATGACATGGTCTGATCAAGATATACATCGTCTGCTATTAAAATCCTATTACTACTCAAGAAGTTTCATGTCTCTGTATATCAGTCTCGGGTCCTAGCCTTTCGTTAACCTACAGCCTGACACAAGGACCTGTCTTTTGACATCACTAATTGATTAGTGCAACGCTTAATGAGTTGTCTTTAGTGCTCAAGGAAGCAAGTGATCCCATTGGTTGCACTATCGAATACCTACAACTCAGGATTTGTTTCACTTACTTTTTCTTTTCTTTTTTTTTTCTTTTTTTTTTGCGGGGGGGGGGGGGGGGGGGGGGAGGGGGTCAATGGCAGGCTGTAAGTTAACGAGGGCTACGCTAGGATACCACGATACAACACACTATCTACTATCTAGTCAATGTCAAAATAATACAAGACCGACGTAGTGGATCACAAATAAATACGGTCGCATAATGTGACGTGGGTCTAATGCTGTAACAAAATGTGACTCCCCTGGCATAATATCACAGATAATATTATTCCAATATTATTGTGCGGACGCTGAGTTGTTCACTAAAAGACTCTTGACATTCACCCACCCAGAAAACAACCAGTTCGCCAGGGACAGGAGTCATTCGAATTATTTTTTTTTTTTTTTTGAAAGCAAAAACAACAACAGATTTCAGGCTACATCTCTGCAACAACAATTTACTTCGATGCAATTCATGAAAAAAAACCATACAAAGTAAAAAAATAATAATAAAGGAAAACTCCCAGAATAAGACGACTATTCTTTTTCTTCTTCTTTTTTTTTTTCTCTGCAGTCAATTTTTTAGGCGATTGTCAACTTTCCTTCAAGTCAGTCATACTTAAATGACTTTTTCCCCCCGAGACACACACATACACACACACACACACACACACACACACATACACACACAGAAAGAGAGAGAGAGAGAGAGAGAGAGAGAGAGAGAGAGAGAGAGATAGAGAGAGTATGTTATGTATGTTTATTTGTGTGTCTGATAGAGAGAGAGAGAGAGAGAGAGAGAGAGAGAGAGAGAGAGAGAGAGAGAATAATATAATGTATAGTAGAGTTTAAGTGTACTTAAGTGAAGTTGTTATACGCATAATATTATATTAGATAACCAAATAAAGACCATAGATGGAAACACTATTTCAGACGTAGATATTTAATTCCCAACCTTCTCGTATCTACAACGATAAATTAGGACGAAAATGTTGGTTCTATCAGATCGATTAAATTAGAATCGCCGATGTTATTTTTATACTTTGTTTCCCATTTAAATCTAACTCATCTACAATGAGACAAGAATAATTATATTAAAAACTTTGTTTCCCATTTAAATCTAACTCATCTACAATGAGACAAGAATAATTATATTAAAAACTTTGTTTCCCATTTAAATCTAACTAATCTACAATGAGACAAGAATAATTATATTAAAAACTTTGTTTCCCATTTAAATCTAACTCATCTACAATGAGACAAGAATAATTATATTAAAAACTTTGTTTCCCATTTAAATCTAACTCATCTACAATGAGACAAGAATAATTATATTAAAAACTTTGTTTCCCATTTAAATCTAACTCATCTACAATGAGACAAGAATAATTATATTAAAAACTTTGTTTCCCATTTAAATCTAACTCATCTACAATGAGACAAGAATAATTATATTAAGTGCAGGTTTCCCAAATGCTTAGGAATGATTGATTTTGTAGCAAATGTGACATATCGTCTCAAAACGGTATTATTTCGGGATGAAAAGTGAATTTAGAAATAAAATGATGATAAGTACAATCTTCGAGTATTTTTCAATGAGAGAAACAGAATTTATTCCCCACCATAAAGAATTTAAATTTACCCCAAGTTTCACATAATTTGGGGCTATACCTTTAGTTTCCAGCACCCAATTATTCCCGACAAAAAATTCCGCTTTAGTTTAAAACGTGGGTCACGTCACATATGTTTAAAAAGTTAATTTTTCATGATTATCAACAACAATATGCTCTAAACCATCGTGTACTTATTTATTTACAAGTCTGGCCAAAATGCCAAAAATGTTGTTGTATCGTATGCTGTTATTGTGTCATTAAAAACAATAACAAAGAGCCGAGCGACGCCATTCATATTCATTCTCTACAAAATCATAATTATAAAACAATCGGTTTTTCAATTAATTAATTATAATTAATTAATCGTTCCGAGATGAACACAATGTCTGGCCCGGAAATTGGGTTACAGTATGTCAGATGAATCGATCAAGGACTTCATTTCAAAGTAATTAATTTTATCGAATAGATGATTTGTATTAGAACATTTCATTAAAATTGTCGTAGGCGGCAAAACTTTAAATTAGAATTAACAGGACATTCTGATGAATTATGGTAACTAATTCTCTTGCATAATATTGATACTATGAGTTTAGGTAAAATTCTCACAACATCCGGCATCCGATATACCGTACCAACACATAAAACTATGTTTATCCCAAACGTTTATTGTCTGATCGATGGAGGTTAAATAAATAAAATAAAATTCCATACATTCATCCCCAAAGGGAAATTTTTCTTTAGGGTCTATTCCAAGGGAAGACTGGAATAACCCTGGCGTTGGCAGCAGTGCAGCGCGGAAAAGTGAGCTAGGGCGAGGTGACTTTCTCAAGGCCACACAATGAGGTGGGTAGTCGAACTCGATACCTTTTGGGTACGCAGCAAAGATCGCACCGCTGATCAACGTTGCCCCTATAATAATGATTAAAATGTCTGTCTAAAAACAATAACAGAGAGCTGAGTGACGTAAATTTCGTTCCATCTATAGAATACATCAGAAATATAACCACAAATTCCCGTTTCTGGAACTTGTATGCCTTCCATGGCACAAACGAACATTATAGAGAAAACAGCCGTACTCTGAGAAAAATCAAAACACGGTTTTAATATTTTGGTCAGAAAATTCGCCTGTCAAATATTGATTGACTTTAATGACCCTCAACTTGTTAAATAAAACCCAAAGTCTAAGACTTAAAAGAGGTCTAAGGTCTAAGTGTGTTAAGTCTCAGGTCTGGGAGTTTTTGACAAGATGAGGGTCATTTTGATATATAATATATATATATATATATATATATATATATATATATATATATATATATATATATATATATATATATATATATATTGATTCCTTTCAACATTTGTTAATATTCACTTGGTTTAAAATTGCAAAACAGAACGCGAGCATGCTGTTGTGTCGTTTCAGGTTAATCCAATGTCTAAATTGATGTTGACATCTAATCTACATTTCCTTAAATGGATTGTTGCTAAGTTCGTCGGCTGCATGTCTCGTACTGTGTAACAATTCTGTTACAATTCGCCGGACTGATAACCCAAGGAGTTATGGGCTCAGTGCTGTTTTGGAACTAATCTCATACCAACGAAAAATATTGTCCATTCCAGCAATGCTAGATAAAGCCGATATTTGGGTTAGGTTATCACACCTGTAAGTATAAAATGATTAGTCTGGGTTGTATCTAAACATTTGAACGCCAATTCCCGCTCTGAGCCGCGCATAGTTGAGTCCTCGGAAAAGGCTCCTTGCCCAGTCTGTCACCGCACTAGGTGTAAAATGAGTACCTGGCCATTAACGGCGTCTTTTTTGTCGAATAAAACAAATATATATAATCGCATATAAAGTGTATGGTTCGTCATGTTAAGTGTTGCCGATGACTAAGGACCCCTTGCAAAGCGATTTGAGCACGTTTAGTGGATATTGCTCTAAAAAAAAAGTTTAAAAAGAGTAATGGAGAAACGTTTTGAACAGTAACTAGAGTTTTGGAAGAAGACAACCCTTCCACAATCCTTTAAGAATTATTGGTCATTTTTAATGAGTAACAGTTCTGATATTTTTAACTGCCTCGTAAATTTACTGAACTGATAGCGTTAAAATATTCAACGCAGCTCTTGTAGCCATTAATAAAAATGGCTTCAAAGTAATGGCTGCCTTTTACCGGTTTAAGGGTTTGGCCGACGTGCCCTTATTTGCATAATTGTACACGTCGGTTTTTGGCAGATTCCGGTGAAAAGGGAAGAATTAATTGTTTTTCTTCTTTTAAAACCCGTTTATTATGTATTTATCTATTTATTTATTTTTAATCTAGATATCTTTTATTTTAAATTGCATGATTATTTCACGTGCATGGCTTCATTCACTATACATAATATATTAACCTTGAAATAATATAAAGTCTGCGGTGATAAAAAAAATATATAGAAAATATCCGAACAATCAAAAATGAATAGAGAAATAAATTAATTTTAAAAACTCTTGATTACCCTGGCCTTCGACTAATTTGACCCCTCTGGTATAATTTGGCTGCAAATACTACACAATACTAAAAATGATGCAGTGAAAAACAACTGTAGGTACTTTAAAATGTTCAAAATGGCCACAAACAAATGAATACTGTCTGTGTTTATTTTTGGGATACAAGAGATTGGCGTTAAAATGTTTTGTCTAATGAATGGCGTTAATCCTTAAGAGACTAATTTATTGTAACAGTGCATTATTTTCGATCGATCAACAGTTGAGACAAGAATCTTACCGAGAAGACTAGACTATTTAATTTTTGAAATAAATAATAAATATGGTTGCGCAGTCTCTATGGACGCTTGCCGTGAATATGTGCGTCACTTCGAGTTTGTCAGTCTGTTTCTATTATCCAGTTAGTAATCTGCTCCATAAATCTCTTTCTAGTGCAAGTGATTTAGCTTTAGAATGTCATCATGTGTGTTAAGGTGCTGAGGCTGTTGGTTATTTCCTTGTGTTGTTGAAATCAGTTCTTCGGTTGTTGTTTCTAAATGCATTTGATATTTTTTTTGAGATCATGTAGGTATGCCCAACGTTGCAAAAATATATTCGATATGCATGTAGGTAAGGCCAACGTTGCAAAATTATGGCATGTAGCTGGGTCTGTTATATCTGGCGGAAAGTACTTTGCGATAGACTAGCGTCCTATCCAAAGGCTAGAAAGCAATTGCTATTGTCAGTTGTCTTAATGGCTCGAAGAAACTACTTTTTTGCCATCGTTAGACTAGCAGTTAGAACAGTTCTTGAGACGTCCAAAAAAAAAACAACGTGCATTTCCATTGTAGATATTTGCCAATATGGTAGCTAACCGCTTTTTAATCAGTTAACTGCAGTAGTCTGGATAAACTCGTATTTAAAATGTGGCCAGAACACTTGATCCTCATCTTGGCAAAAACTCTCAAACCTGGGGCTTCTACGAATGTCCAGCTTTTTTGGTTATTTTTTGCCAAATCTTTAGATAGGGGGCTACGTGTTGTTTTTCAGTTAAATAGTTAAAGCAAAAAAAAAAATCTTATCTCTCCTTCTCAGTTATAAGGCAGCGAGGAGTTACCATAAAGCTCTCATTTTGATATACGACATAATCACTTCCAACTATTCTCATGGGTAAAATTATTGCTGTCTGGATAATGAGATACCAGAGTGGCCATATCAAATATTTACAGAATAGTTTTCTGTGACTTCTTTTTTTCTGGCAAGATTTCTATGTAGTTGTCAGAAATGGAAATGTTTCTACTAGAGGCTCGAATAAGTAAAGAAACAAAAAACAACGAAAAAAAAAACCCCAACACAACAGCAACAACAACCATAGCCCCCTCCCAAATAAAGATAAAGAAAAAAAACGACCTCCCTTACCCCCCCCCCCCTCCCCAATAAAACAGCAACAACAACCAAAGAAAAAAAAATAAACTACTACGACAGCAAAATCAATAACTCCTCCTCCTCCTTTTCCTCCTCCTCCTCCTCCTCCTCCTCCTCCTCCTCCTCCTCCTCCTCCTCCTCCTCCTCCTCCTCCTCCTACTACTACTACTACTACTACTACTACTAATACTACCATAAAAACTACTACTGCTACTATTATTACTGCTACTTATTCTACAACAACAACATAAACAACAACAACAACAACAACAACAATAACAACTACTACTACTACTACTACTTCTACTACTACTAGTACTACTTCTCTACTACTACTACTACTACTACTACTACTACTACTACTACTACTACTACTACTACTACTACTACACTACTAACTACTACTACTACTACTACTACTACAAAAACTACTACAACTACTACTGACTACCACTAAACTACTACTACACTACTACTACTACTACTACTACTACTACTACTCTACTACTACTACTACTACTACTACTACTACTACTACTACTACTACTACTACTACTACTACTACTACTACTACTATTACTACTACTACTACTACTACTACTACTACTACTTCTACTACTACTACAGACTACTACTACTACTACTACAACGATTATTTGAATATAAATACAATAATTCAAATTTTATAAAATGGCATCTGAAGTTTTCCATTTTATTTACTTGGCTATGATGTTCGTAACAATGTTAATACGTTTAAAATGACTGCCTACTTTTTCTTTATTAGATTAGCTCGCTATTACAGATTAGATTTCACTAGATTTTTAAACTCTTCATAGTTGATATTTTGTTCTTTTCACATTTTCATCCGACGTTTGAACGGATTTTAACTTAATAACATATCATTATGAGGTTGGGAAAATACGTTAATGAATTTTGCAGATTGTCATTCAATACAGTATTGTGTAGCCAGCTAAACGGATTACTTTACTACTGGCTTTAGGCATAATGCTCTATTTTGCCATTCTGATATCTAAAGAAAATATTTGTGGGGCCCCAAAAGATTGTAAATATTCTTTTTCAATGTTGTTCTCTAATGGTAGAAAAAAATCAGCTTTGGAAGTGTGGACCCGGGCTTCGATTCCCGCTCTGGAAGGCGCAAAGTTTAGTTTTTGGTAAAGACTTTTTAATTATATTCTCACCGTGCTCATGTGTTGAAAATAGTTCTTGGACGGTGACATTGTTGTCTTTGTCGAAATGAATTGTGATACGCCTAGCAGTCTCGCCGTATTGTCCTACACAATAAGTGCTACTGTTGGCTTGGAACCCCCACTGTACAGCTCTTTCCTCACATTACAATATTGTTCATCTTTTAAATAAATAAATATATCATAAATCATTTTTCACATAAGTACCATGAATAAATATGTTTTTTACCCTCTATTTTTGCCACCTAAGGCTAAAATAACAGGAATATATAAACAAACAAGGTTAACGTGACGTATGCTACATCTTCTGTGCAGAAGGTGAAAAAAGTCACCGCTATAAATCAACATGCTACAATAGCTTCCGATTGGTCTTCAAGGCTTGAGCGTTTTTGTTGGAGAGGAAATGATAATATGCTGGAGTTATAACTGCAAAAGACTCATTTCCTCCGAGAAACGTATTTCTAATTACAGTAAGCCATGCTGCTGAAAACCATTAGATATATCGATGACAACACACATGTACTGCCACGTGCCATTGGTCATTCATCATAATTTGTCGTTAACCGAATTCGTATCTTGGCTGATATTTCTGATTTGCGACCAATTGTCTCAAAATGGAACCTATAATGTTGGTGGAGGCTGTGGGGAGAGGAGAAACGGTGTAATTCTAATCGCAGTGTATAAACTTTGAGTTAAAATGAATGTTTTCATTGAGGAGAGAGACTGAGTATTATTTCTTTAACTTCAAAACGACTTGAGGTATGCCAAGCGCCTGGGTTCTAATCTAGCTGTGAGCAGCGTATTATGTTCGAGTCCCTGGAACAGACTCTTTACTCACATTCTCTCACCGTTCTCAGGTGTAAAATGAGTACAAGATCGTAAACAGAGTTGTCTTTGTCGGAATTTCAGTAAATACATATGCCAATCAATCAGAACGCATACTACTAAACAACCCGATAACACTGAAATCAGCAAGATGGAGATAAGAATTCACCTCAGAGCTTGCCTTTGTCTCAAAATATAAATAAAATGGAAACCCAATACCTCCAATAAGAGAGGTCCTTGGGGACCTTCCACATAGCCAACGTCGCCCCATCCTGATAATAACAGGCATTCAGATCCCCACGATACATTCAATACAGAAACCCAGATGGAACTTTCCAAAGGCTGACTGGGATGCATCCTCTAAAGCCATTGATTGACAATACATACTTGCCAAAGAATAGAACCACAACACGAAAATTATATACACCAAACTTATTCTTGGTACCTCAAAGAAACACATACCAAGGGGTTTCCAAAAACAATATATCCCTTGCTGGACAAATTGTAGTACAGAACTACTCTAGAAGTGTGACACTCATGATGAAAATATAGCGGAGGAACTACTACAGTCTCTATATGACAATCGTAAAGAAAGGTGTAAAGAAAGGTGGATTGAGGTGGGAGAGAAATTCGACTTGAGTCACTCGAGCCGCCACGCGTGGAAAATAATAATAATAATAAAAACACAACCCTGAGTCATCCCAAATAAGAACAGCGTCATCAATATCTAAAAAATAAAACAAAGAGGAAAAGCACATAGATACCAAACCACAACTTTTGAGAATAATGTTAGGAAACAGTACCAGCGCATATTTAAAAAACAAAAACAAAAAAATAAAATAAAAGCTCAAAATGTGTCCAGGGCGTTATTACACGGGGTTCCAAGCCAACAGCAACACTTACCATGTAGGGCGACTTTTTTTTTTTTTTGGGGGGGGGGGGGGGGATGGAAGCAATGCGATAAAAGGCTGAACAGATCGTACACAGTGGAACTCGCATAAAATCAACACTCTTGAAGTAAACTTCTGCTCAAAGTTTCCTCTTAGTGGGGACCTGTTCTTGTGACTGGATAAGACTTTTAGGTGATCTCAAAATAAGTACTTCGATAGTATGCTCTTGGAATCTACATCTGTTTCCTATTTGATCCAATTCTCCTATGTATTACTTTTTCTTGGGTGCTTTAATTGTAATTCCAGAACTTATTACTATCCCATTTTCTTCCTTTTTACTGGCGCTGATATGATCTTAAAATGTTGCAAGCGCCGTAAAACCCTTAAAAACAAACAAACAAAACTTTTGCTCAAAGTCAACACCTCTTGTTGGTCCTAAATTTTCTATTCTTTATGTAAGCGTGTTATAGTGATAATGGATAAAGTCAACTTTGCACAATGTCAATCAATCTTACTGGTCCGGCGGTGTTGAATTTATCCGAAATTTGCACTTGATCATGATGAGAGACTGTGAGTTAAGACCTTTTACAAGGACTCAACTTTGCCCCGTCGACAGCGGGACTTGAACGAGAGACCATTTAGGTCAATAAAAGCCGAGTGTCAAAACACAAAGCCCCGGACAACAAAGACAGAAAATTTAAAGTCCATTACCGATCATTCACCATCTTGATCGTTCTTGTCATCATCATCTTCATCATCATCATCATCATCATCATCATCATCATCAGATGAAGAAGAAGAGGAAGAAGAAGAAGAAGAAGAAGAAGAAGAAGAAGAAGAAGAAGAAGAAGATGAAGAAGAAGTGATAACGATGAGAAAAAGGAGAAGGAAGAGAGAAAGTCCAACAGAATATATCGAAATTAAGTCAATTCTCGCTTGAAAACCTTACCACCAACCACTGAGCCTACTCACGAGTTCATTATTAAATAAATCCTGTAACCCTGCGACTCAAATAGTATCAGCAATTCCAAACATTGCCGACAACAAATTGTTTCATCTTTCCACGATTCTCGATTATCCAGTCAGAAGTTAAAAGAAAACAAAGAAATAAGATAAAAAAGAGGATTGCTAAATCGACTAAAGTAAATATAAAAATAAGCATGGTAGAAACACGCTTAAGTTACGCGACTTTTCCCCCACATAAACAAGCCAACTGACGAGGAGAACAATAAAATACTTCGTAATGAAGAAACATTATTATTATTATTATTATTATTATTATATTATTATTATTATTATTATTATTTATTATTATATTATTATTATTATTATATTATTATTATTATATATTATTATATTATTACAATTATATATTAATCATATATATTATTATATCATATATCATTATTATCAATATTATAGTGGAATATAATCAAAGCCAAAATCATATAAATGAAAGAAAAATAGCTGATAGTATTTTTCAAAATGATCAGGATGTTGATAATCAACATTATGACAGTTGCTATTACAGCTAGTCATGCATCTTCTTCTTCTTCTTCTTCTTTACTACTACTTCTCTACTACTACTACTACTCTTACTTACTTACTACTTCTTACTTCTATACTACTACTACTACTACTACTACTACTACTACTACTACTACTACTATACTACTACTACTACTACTACTACTAACTACTACTACTACTACTACTACTACTACTACTACTACTACTACTATCTACTATACTACTACTACTACTACTACTACTACTACTACTACTACTACTATACTACTACTACTACTACTCTACTACTACTACTACTACTACTACTCATACTACTACTACTACTACTACTACTACTATACTACTACTACTACTATATACTACTATATACTACTTATTATATATTATTATTATTATTATTATTTTATTATTATTATTATTATCATTTATTATTATATATGGATAGTAGTAGTAGTAGTAGTAGTAGTAGTAGTAGTAGTAGTAGTAGTAGTAGTAGTAGTAGTAGTAGCAGTAGTAGTAGTAGTAGAAGTATTATTATTATTATTATTATTATTATTATTATTATTATTATTATTATTATTATTATTATTATTATTATTATTATTATTATTATTATTATTATTATTATTATCATCATCATTATTATTAGTCAATATTATAGTAGTAATTTTTACTGTCATTATCATCATCATTATCATTTTCACCAACCTCATCATTATCATCATCATCATCATCATCATCATCATCATCATCATCATCATCCTTATCATTTATAAATATAATATATCAATACATTCGTTTAATTCTTGATATGACTTGCAACAACATCAATGAGTCGATTCTCATAGAGCTGGAACGCGAGCGATCAGCACCTCAAAACCGATCGTACTCCTCCCTTTTACGATCTCTTGTGTCCTTAGACGATGGAGGGTTTCGTTGCGAGGGACGCCAACAACGGCGGATATAAAGGTGGTATCAGGGTTAAGCTACGAATCAAAACAAGATCAAACTATTTTTTTTAGTAACAAAGCCGTTAAGTCCAACGAAGTAACAGCCGTGAAATTCTTGGATAGGACTTTGATTCCAACAGTCTTTTTAAAAAGAAGAGGTTTGTTGTCGTTGTTTCGTGGGTTTTTTTTTTTTTTTTTTTGTGCGTCTTTTCAAATTTTTGTTGTTGTATATTCCTCTATTTTACTAGGGGTTTTTTTTCTTTCAAACTTTCAATATCTTCTTTTAACGTATGATGGAGCCCCATTAAAATTTATACTACTTATGTTTGTATCACCTAACATAATGTTACGCTCGGAATCAGACATTTAAAACAAAACAATAAAAAGGCAACAAAATGCTGGGGTTTTTAACCCTATTTAATTTGGTTAAATCGCGTTTTTCTAAGTAATAATATTAGTAGTCCTTCAGAGCCATTGGGCTCATAGGGCTGGAGTTTATCCCGGTTTCTATAGCGTGAAACGGACAATAGCAATTGCTTGCTATCATTTGGATAGGTCGCTAGTCTATCGCAAAATACTTTCCGCCCAATCTAACTGGCCCAGCTACCCATTCACCGCTGGGTGGACAATGGGGGGGGGGGGGGGCAGAAAAAAATATCGACTGCACCCGCGATCGATCTTGGTCTCTTTGCTTGTGAAGCGAATGCTCTACCAACTGAACTATCGGGACCCCTCATAATATTATATGACTTTAATAAAAACAAGGATAACTGCCTCAAATACCTTATTCGGGGTGTCTTTGTCACGTTTTCAAGATTAGTTATTCATATTGAAATGTTTGTTTTAAATAAGTAATTTAATAATAATAATAATAATAATAATAATAATAATAATAATAATAATAATAATAATAATAATAATAATAATAATAATAATAAAAATAATAATAATAATAATAATAATAATAATAATAATAATAATAATAATAATAATAATAATAATAATAATAATAATAATAATAATAATAATAATAATAATCATAATAATAATAATACTATGGATCAAGACATGAGGTTAACACAAAAGGTACCCATAAATGTGAACATATTTGCAGGTCTGATCACCGGACGCCATTATGGGCTCGTTTTAACGTTGTTGTAATGGACAATATTTTGTGTTGGTTGGAAAGTATTTTCATTAAACAATGAGACCATAATAATTTGTCAGACCTGCAAATAAGTGCTCGTCGGATCCATTATTGACGCTTTCTTTCAGACAATGCAAATAAAACCTGGCAATTTTAGATATGTGAAAAATGGGGTAATTTTGCAATATCAGACTACCAATGTGAATTGCATTCATACTCCGAGCAGAATCATTGAAAGTTATATTTCAGTATCACACAATTTTTAGTAAGTAAAACCAGATCTATGACATATTTATCAAAAGAAAAGTATTTGTATGCACGTGTGCGCGCGCGCGGGTGTTTGTGTGTATGTGTGTGTTTGAGTGTGTTTGAAGGGAGAGGGGGGGGGGGGGCATCTCAATACAATTTATTAAGTATAAGAAATTACCAAGATTTACATCAATTTCTTTTCTTGAGATTTGAACATTACTTTATACAGGGTGTCACAGAAGTTTAGACCCAATAGGAAAATAGTTTACAGAGAAACAAACAGTACAGCTAAGCACAGGATCTTAGCGAAAATTAAGAGAAATAATTCAAGTTTTGTTTAGCGCAAACCAAAACTCGAAAAACAACTTAACATATTTTAAACATTTAAAAAAAATACATGTATGTTTAATGGATTTCAACGTGTCCACCATTTAGTGTGATCAGTACTTTGATGAGTCGCTCAAGTTCTCTCAAAGTGTTTTAAACATTTCTTTGCTGACTTATTCAATTGCCATCTTAAACGTGGCAATAATGAAAACTTGAATGATTTCGTTATGAACTAAAACAGATTTCCTAATGATATCTCCATTACTTTCCGAATAAATACATTTGTTATCGGTTGCAAACTTCTGGGACACACTGTATTTCTACGTCCAGCATGAAGCTTTAGCTATTTTTTCTCATGAGTGCAGAATGTAGAAATAAGATACCAAATGATTCTACAATGCAATAAAATTTATAATTCACTCCTTTGTGCAAGGTTACTCTGGCCAACGTAATCCATTCATTCTGTCGGGGTTTTTATTTTTGGTACAGAACACAGTGTGTGCTATTTGGTTAACATTGCATACACTGTGTTTTTATAAACAACGGCAGAATTTTTGTGTAACTTAAAACACATTAGACGTCTACGTTTTAATTAGGAAAGATAGAGATCTGAGCTAAATAATCGGTTTCATTCATTTCTGTCCATCCGGATTGAATTCGATATTTTCTGTCAAATTCCCCATGTTGCAAACATGTGAAAATTAAGGTAGAGTTGTGCTTTGGTTTTGTTTTTCTCAAAAAGATTCAATCTTTCTTGTTTTTGTTTTGCTGTTGTTGTTGTTGTTTTTGTTTTTTTTTTTTGTTTTTTTTTGCTGCATTTATCATATATACATCGAATAAGGGGGGGGGGGGGGGGGGGGGGGGCGTAGCATGGCTCAGCGCTACGGTCTTTACTTCGTATCCGAAAGGTATCCCGCTGCCCTGTGTGGTCATGAGCAAGTCACCTCGCCCTAGCTCAATTTGGGGCGCTGCAGCAGCAGCTGACGCCTGGGTTATTCCAGTCTTCCCTTGGAATAGACCCTAGAGAAAAAATTTCCCTATAGGATGAATAAAGGGAATTTTATTTATTTTACTTTATTATTTTTTGATAATATATTAGCACTATGCTGTCATTGAATATTGCTGCTTTGGTTTAACAAATACCAGGGTAAGGGTTGCTTAGGTCAAAGGCGATATGAACGTATTTGCAGGTCTGATAACCGGACGCAACTATGGGCTCGTTTTAACATTCTTGAAATGGAGAATATCTTGTGTTGGTTTGAGAGTATTTCCATTACAAAGATAAGACCACAACGATTTGGGTTATCAGATCTGTAAATAAAAACACGTCGCTCAAACGCCTCTAAATATTATATATAAAAAAAAGGAAAGGTTCATGTAAAACAATTTCTGATATGATCATTAATTATGATCATCACTTACATCATGAATAATCAAAAGGATATCAATTAAAATCTTATTCATCAAATTCATATTGTAAGCTATAAGGCTCCTTCTTATGATTGCATTTTTGAAGTAATGTACACTTTTGGAGTCTTTGGTTATATTTCATTCCAGCCCGTTCCAAGTATTAGCTGACTGTTTAATAGTGTTGAGGAATCTACTTTTTATAATATTGCGTCAAAATTAACAATTTGTTTAAAAAATGGGTAGGTACTCAAAATTGTCAACCACCGTCTAAAAGCGATGATGTTATATCGGAATGAATGCGACTCTACGTTCACACGTCATCTGATCGCAATTATGGGCTTGATTTATCACGGTTGTATTGGACAATATTTTGCGTTGGTTTGAGAGTATTTCTATCATATAATACCAAGCCCATAATGATTATGGTTATCAGACCTGCAAATAACGTTACATGGGTTGTAATCGACAATATGTTGCTTTTTGGTTTGAAAGTATTTCTATTACAACACCAAACCCATAATAATTATGGTTATCAGACCTATAAACAAGTGATCTTCTTGTTGTTATTGTTGTTATTAGGATTATTATTATTATTATTATTATTATTATTATTATTATTATTATTATTATTATTATTATTATTATTATTATTATTATTATTATTATTATCATTATTATCAACATCATCAACATCATCATAATCATCATCATCATCATCATCATCATCATCATCATCGTCGTCGTCGTCGTTGTCATCGTTTTATCAATAGATTCAAACAGATCATGGATCACGTTTTATGGCAAATCCGATTAATAAATTTCATGAATGGAATAGGATGGCATATCTTTTGCCAATTTCGCTGCATTGGAAGGTAGCCCTTGACAATTGGTTTCGAATTTTTAACAGCGTGTGTCGCAATGATACAGATATTATAGAAATTTACATGGGACTTTATCAGTGATATAATCCCAAAAAATCCCAAAACAAACAAATAAAAACAAATAAACAAACAAACAAGCAAAAAATCTGGACAATTGGTTTCGAATTTTTAACAGCGTGCGTCGAAATGATACGGATATTATAGAAATTCCCACGGGACATTATCCATGATATGATCACCAAAAATCTCAAAACAAACAAACAAAAACAAATAAACAAACAAATAATCAAAATAAAAATCTCTCATACAGATACATACACAGACACACATATACATAAACGCATATATATATATATATATATATATATATATATATATATATATATATATATATATATATATATATACAAACATATAAACACACACCCAAGAATAAAAGTTCACTGTGTCGTAATGATATACGAGAAGTCTTGAAAACTCCGCGGGATGTTATTAATGATATGCTTCGACGTAGATATGTTCAAAACAACAATTAAAGATTAATCACAATGGGTTTAACTATTTTTGACGAGTTGATGCTCATTTTAATCCATCGAATTATAAACATATAAGTCATTTGGCCAAAATTTATATAAATATACTTTTTCAGTGTACGACAGAAAGACAATGATCCTGTCTACAAAGGTTGTTTCAAAACAATTCAAACTCACAGGACTGTTACTTATTAAATTTCATAGTTTTGTACACGAAGACAAGGCTACACGCTTGTTTTTTTTTTTTTTTTGTTTTTTTTTGTTTTTTGTTTTTTTTTTTTGTTTTTTTGGTGTCGTTCACCACAAACAAGTTATTTGGAAAAATTAAGGGGAAAATTTGCTCCACCATCTTTTCTGGGTTAAATAATGAAAAGTAAAACCAAAATCTGATTATCTAGCATCAAAACTACTTTAGTAATAACTTTTTAAAAACGTCTTTTTTATATATATAACTATCAAAACACATTACTGATGAAGAACAGTTGAAAGTGAACATTACGCACTTTCAACATTATTTTGATTGCGAAATTTATAGAAATAGCTTGCGTTTATGCCAAAGAGGATTACATAAATCTAATGTAAATTGGTCAAAAGTAGAAATTCATCAATTTATGATACATTATTATTATTGTTTCCACAACAAATGTGTACATGTGTTCAGCAATAACAACAACTACAACAACACCATCAACAACAACAAAGATATACTGGACTCATCAATCATCACATTCTAATGACGAGGATGAGGAAAAGGAGAAATGAAACGACTATAGAAAGATTTCATGGCATTACTCTATCCAATGAAATGTAATTTTCCTCCAGTTTGCGAAGGTTGGAGCATGCCTTTTCCTAGTCTTCCATTGTTATATCACTTGCTTTATCATTTATTGCCTCGTCGGTGAGAATAAATTTGGTGTTCCACCTCTCATCTTTCCCTTTCCTTGGCCCAAATGAGCTCGATTGGATTGACCTCAGAATGATAGTCTCTACCTTCCAGATTATGCAGAAAAGAAAAAAAAATGGTATGGCATTCTTCTAAATACCCGGTTTATCACCACCTGCAAGAATATCAATGATCCTCCGTCCAGAACTCATGGATCTTTTTCTACCCGAATTATCAGACGTCCATTCCTTTGTCGGATGTATGTTTACGTTCACCCAGTTCCATCCATCTTTGGATGATATCCATATCAAAGTTGTCTTGGATCCTTTTCCTATCACGTCGTTCCACACTGGTGGGCTCTCCGTCGTATTCTGATAATCATCTTCTCGGGGTTGATTGTGAAATTCCAATTCCATAGCCGTCCTCATTAATGGCTTATTGATAGATACAAGTAGATTTCTTTTCGTAGCTTTACGAGAGTGTCGTATCGTGTCGTATAGTTTAAAAGCGTATATGTTTTAAACGCCTTTAAATGCTCTGTTAAACGTTCTTGCATAGATACACTTTTTCAGTTATATAAACCGAATTCATTGTTAATATGACAATATTGAGTATATTATAATCAGTTTTTCAAACGATTTAAAACTAGGGGTTTCATTTCGGTAATTGCGACAGGATGTTGTTAATAAGCAATAAATCATAAATTCAAAATTTAAGGTAAACTACATAAGTTGTAAGTTAATAACAATTAAAGCCAATAGCATTCAATAGTCTGATGTCACGTCGCCCAGCACCGAGCAGCTTGGTTCTAAACAAAGAAAATCGGTACTTTTTATTCTCCATGCTGGCTAGAACTTTTTCACGTGTCATGTGATCAGAATGTATAAAACTCATAACATGATCAGATTTATAATGTTTTTCTCCTCTGGACACACTTTTATGCTAATTGGAGAAGTATTTCATAAGGTCGTCCGCCATTGTTCCGATAGTTTAGAACCAGTTGCTAAGTTATTATGCGTCATTACGAGGGAAGTGACGTCACGACGGTTGAAGGCTATTGCTTTTATTCGGAAACAAGTATGACGTGAACTCATAATCATTAGCCGGAACTACGTGTCCGCACGAGCTTTTTTTTTTTTTTTTTTTTTAAAACGATGAATTCATCTCATTCTTTGTGGTGCGTAACTTGTTAACAGTTTTTACAGTGTAAAATCTCGAATTTTATGACAGCGGTTTTTATAGTAGTTTTTTATAGGTCTTAAAGAAGAAAACTTTTTTAATATGAAATCAACACGGTCCAAAATTCTATTCAGTTAAGACAAATTGATTCAAAGGTTGACACAAATTTTTACAACTTTTAATAGAGGGACAGCTGAGATAAACCAGAAAAACATGCGCCATTAATAAAAAATCTAACTTAAATTATAATGCCGGACGTCACAATTATGTGAGCGACAACAAAACGGACCGAAAAGCCGATTGATTCTCTATAACCGATATAATTTTTCTCGAATCTTAATTGAAAAGAAAATGCCATCCATTTTGTCGATATTAAAAGTGCGTTTTTGATAGTGCCATACGATAAATGAAAAGTGTCTTTCAACCTGGTGCAGAAGCGAAATCATGATAAACAGTTCTATTAAATTTCTCTAAACTCTTTGGAACAAATTGAGTGATTGTCACTAGCTTTTCTGTACTAATGTAAAAGGGCAGTTATTTTCCTTTCAAAACAAAACTTTAAATTTAGGCTTGCGCAACATCTATTACAAATGACACAATAACTCTCGAACTATCATTTTTTTAAAAAATGTTTTGACAATACGAGCGAACTGGCTGAGTTTTCTAACATTGATAATTAGGAGTTGTACAATTACTTATACAATTACATTCAGATAACAACCGATACCTGATTCGATTACAGACAATGTGGCTGGCATTAGGCAACTAGCCGATATAATGTGTACACATCCGTCCTCATGGTATGTTTGTAACATAATGACAATCTTTAATTAAAGATAATAACGAGTGTGAAAAGACGTAAACATGAATCTATATCCGATTCCTCGCAGATGGTATTTTGTCTATTTATCACAGAAGGGTGATTTATACCGGGTATTTACTATTTACCTTGGTTGTTGACATTTCAAATTGAGAGTCAGGTTAATGAAATCTATCAACTTGTAAGAGATAATATATATCATACAGTCTCAAAATGGTTTTAAATCTGAGTGAAACCCATCCCAAAAGGTTGTTTAAAACAGAGATGTCTACTATTACAAAACGTTCGTAGAATTACGGAATTTCGGCATCAATTAATGAACTTCATGAGCATTTCTAGGTCATTAAAACTTATTAAAAATGAAAGTTGATGCTAGACTACAGAATTTTGAGGATTTTGAATTGTTCTTTGTTCCGTGCAGGGAAAATTGTGGATTTTTACAGCTAACTATATGCGACTTCAATTTGTATCTCTCGAGAATTACGATTTTTGAAAAATGTTCAACTTGGCAGGCCTAGTTTAAGTTAAACTGATCAGAAATATGACGGCTGGTGTTTATGTACTTTAAAAATCTCTATATCTCCTCAATAAAACATATAGTAAACGGAATACAAGTTCATCTATTTTAAAACCATAAATTCAATAGATACCAAGTGGAAGGGTACATAACCACGCCCCGCGGACAGTCCATCGAATGTAAACAATGGCAGTTGGTACGAAACTTACGGACTACATGGTACAGATAGTATGCACTTGGCTAAGAAGCTCACAACATTGTCATCCGGAAGTATAACGGACCAATACACAAAACTACGTGTAACCTTAAAAGTTTATAATCTGGTTAATACAATTTAGTGAGAATTACTCGTAAACGAGGATGGCAAAAAACAATAACAAAGACTTGAGTGACGTCAACTTCATTCTGTCTATTATACCTGCCGGAAATGCCAGGCAGCTCCAGGGACCACCGATCACATCGTCCTTCAATGTCCAGTTACTAAACTTGCAGGTGGATATGAAATAGTTCTTCGAGCGGAGGAAGACTTCCAAAGCTGGTTGACGAAATGAATTTGGAGTTGTAGCCATACGCTACTACTATTGACTCGTTCCATTTTTCTATAGTACTCCGAAAGGTGTTTTCATTTCTTTTATATGATGAGAAATAAGCTAAAATCGAAGTTATTGTTGTTGTTGTTAGTGATGCTATTATTATTATTATTATTATTATTATTATTATTATTATTATTATATTATTATTATTATTATTATTATTATTATTATTATTATTATTATTATTATTATCATTATTATTATCATTATTATTATTGTTGTTGTTATTATTATTATTATTATTATTATTATTATTATTATTATTATTATATTGATTACAATCAACAAAAGATTGTCTGTAAACGTGGTGGTCGACGTAAACAACATGTAATTGAAACAACAGTCCCGCGACGTCCAGTGAACTGTCATCGTTCAACTCGACCACCACAGACGTTAACAAAAATATTGACAAATGACACAAGACCAAGTCATGGAAATCATAACATTGTATTGGCCATATTAACGCACAGTCATCGAGAAACAAGACATTCGATATAATCGATGTCATAGATCAACACGATATCGATATTCTATATATAACTGAATCATGGTTGCGTCAGTTCGGTGATGAACCTATAATGAAAGAAATGACACCTCCCGGCTACAAGATGGAATCGTTCCCAAGAAATGGACGATCAGGAGGGGGGATCGCCATCATATACAAACACGCTCTTTCGTCTAAAATATACAAAACAGGCCAATTTCGTTCAAAAGTTTCGAGTGTGTCCAAACCACATTGACCTACCCTCAAATTTCATTTTTAATCACTTGTATCTACAGACCACCCCCAAGCAAAAAGAACAAACTGAGACAGAATGATTTTGCTGACGAATTTTTAGATTTTGTATCAAAGACACATCAAATAAGCGAAAGATTTATATCGGCGATTTTAATATTCAGTTTGATGTTGATCAGAATAGTCTCGTTAAAATTATAAAAAATATGCTGAATGAACATGGCCTCACTCAGTTAGTGACCTCTCCAACTCAAGATTGGGGCACATCTTGGACTGGTTCATCATTGACACACCCTCGCTTGTTGAATCAATTAAAAATATCAAAAAAGAAATTTCAGACCACAATCTGATTCTGGCAACTCTCAAATGCATCAAAGAGAAAGCAAAGAAAGTCAAGATAGTGTCTAGGGATACCAAAAAAATAGACATTAGTTCCTTCAAAAACAATCTGTCAGAGGAACTAGGAAGAATGGATATACCATCAGCACAGAAAACAGACGAGGTACTGCGCAACGTCATCGACAGGCATGCGCCAAACACAACTAGAATAATAAATTCCAGGAAACCGTCTCCGTGGTTTAACCAGAGTGAAAAAACTGCCAAAAGGGAAAAAAGGAATGCAGAGGCATCGTGGAGAAAATCGGGCCTTGAGATTGACGGCTGATATATATAGCAAAAAAGCATAAGTATAAAACCACCTGCAAAAGAGCAAAAAGAAACTATTATAACACAAAACTGTCATCAGTGAGGGACACTAAGGAATTTTTCTCTGTTTCAAAGGAACTTTTAGGGAAGAAAAGGGCATGTGTCTACCCACTAATATCCGGTAGAAAAGCAGCCGGATGCATTTTCAGATTTCTTTTCGGGAAAAATATCGAAAATTCGGAACAATTTGGACCTCGTGCAAAATGAAGATATAAATTTCCACCCTTTTTCGGGTTCACAGGGATTCTCTTGTTTTAAAGAAACAACTGAAGAAGAAATTTCTAAAATAATTTTTTCATCTTCCTCGAAGTCATGTGATTTAGATCCTTTACCAACTAATATTTTGAAATTATGTCTTCCTGAATTGTTACCTTGCATAACTTATATTATAAATCAGTCACTTATCTCAGGACAAGTCCCAGATATCTATAAACATGCAATTGTAAAGCCTCTCATAAAAAAGCAAAATCTCAATGTAAATGACCTTAGTAACTACCGTCCCGTCTCAAATCTGCCATTTCTTTCTAAAATCCTTGAAAAAGTTGTACTCAGACGTCTTTCACAACATCTCCATGAAAACAATCTATGGGAAAAATTTCAGTCAGCTTATCGTTCTTACCACAGCACAGAAACTGCTCTGTGCTGTGTTGCGAGTGATTTGCTTGATGTTTTAGATAAAGGTTCTGTTTCTCTTCTGACATTGTTAGACCTTTCGGCGGCGTTTGATACTATTGATCACGGTATTCTCATTAAACGACTTAATATAACCTTTGGCTTGTCTGGGACTGTCTTGCAGTGGTTTGAATCTTATTTAGATGGCAGAAAGCAACAGGTTATGATTTTAGATAAACTTTCTCGTCAACATACATTGTCTTTTGGTGTTCCTCAAGGCTCTGTTTTGGGTCCAATTCTTTTTGTTTTGTATACTTCTCCATTATCTAATGTCATCACTGGTCATGGGCTGCGCTATCATCTCTATGCAGATGATACGCAACTTTATGCTACTGATAAAACTAAAAATCTCGAAAATATTGTGAAACGTGTGGAAGAATGTGTGACGGATGTGAAAGAGTGGATGGATGCAAACAAGTTGAAAATGAATGAGTCAAAAACAGAAGTGATGATTGTGGGAAATAGAGGGCAGTTGAAGGTAAATGATGGTCTTGAGGTGTTGATTGGGGGTGAAAAGATCAAAGTTTCAAAGACTGTGAAAAATTTGGGTGTCTATTTTGATTCAGAAATGAAAATGTCAGCTCACATTTCTGCTCTCTGTAAATCTTTATACTTTCAATTGAAGAAAATCAGTTCGATCCGTCAGTATATTGCAATTGGAACATGTAAAACATTGGTTGTTTCCCTCATTTTTTCGAAACTAGACTATTGTAACTCGCTGCTTGTCAACTTGCCTCAGGCTTCTATTAAACAATTGCAACTACTGCAAAACAGTGCAGCAAGATTAGTTTTTGGCAAAAAAAAATTTGATCATGCAACCCCTTTGTTGGCCTCTCTCCACTGGTTGCCCATTGAAAAGCGCACATATTACAAAGCAGCGTGTCTTGTTTATAAGTGTTTGGCTGGTATAGCACCGGCATATCTCACAGATCACGTGGTCATGTGTAAATTTGAAAATTACACTTTAAGATCATGTAATGACCAAACGAAAATTTCGGAAAAAAGATCAAGAACAAAATTTGGTGATAGATCGTTTGCTTGTTTCGGCCCCAAGATTTGGAATGAACTACCACGTGGTCTGAGGGAGTGCAAGTCTTTACCTACTTTTAAAAAGAATCTCAAGACACATTTTTACTGTATTTGTTTTTCTTGACTCTATATGAATCCTTGATTTGGCTATGAATTGTTATTGTTGTTATTATTTTATTTTTTTATTTTTTCACTTAAAATTGATATTTATATTGTAAAGTGCCCAGAGCTTGTGTTTTACACGAGAATGAGCGCTATATAAATGTGTATTATTATTATTATTATTATTATATTATTATTATTATTATTATTGTTATTGTTATTATTATTATTATTATCATTATTATTATTATTATTATAATTATTATTATTATTATTATTATTATTATTATTATTATTATTATTATCATTATTATCATTATTACTATTATTATTATTTTGGGCAAGGGGGCGGTGCTTTGTCTTGCAACAAAATGGGATTCAACGGTAACAAAATCTTGGACCTTGTCTTGTGCCTTGCGCCCTTTCATAACCCACTCGATTCATCTCTGAAGCAGTGCTTGGCAAATAGATGTATTATTGTAAGAATACAAAAAGAGGCCTAAATGAAATAATGAAATAATAAATTGTTAATCCCATTTAAGATACCACTGAAATATCACAGACCTCAGCATGTCAGCATGGGTGAGGTTCCTGACCTCCCATAGTGGGCAGGGAGGTACATACTGTATCTTCTATCCCCCTATATCTGTTTTCCAACTGCTTTCTGTCTTTGTCTTGGTCCTGGTCGGATTCCTGACTGGGAGGGAAACAGTCAAATGCATAGTTATTGTTTTGGGAGATGATATTGTTTTCCTTGTAAATCATCTCTCTGTTATGTATTATTATATTTGTTATTTTCAATGTATAATGTAAGCATTTGGGTGTATTCGTCTTTGTTGGATTTTGTGCTTGTGTCCGGATGAGACTTATAGGTGATCTCAAACTAAGTACATTGACGGTATGCTCTTGGAATCTACATCTGTTCCCAGTTCCCGTTTAGCTTACTTCCTCTTGGGTGCTTTAATTGTAATTCTAGAACTTTTTACTATCCCATTTTCTTCCTTTTTACTGGCGCTGATATAACCTAAATGTGTTGCAAGCGCCTAAAACCCTTAAAAACAAAAAACAAAACAGACCTCAGCAGCAGTGCAGTGCCACAAAGTTATTCGTAAATTATCTAATTTCTTTTTTTTTTCTTTCGTTTTTTCTTTCTTTCATGCTTCAAGAAATAAGATGCCGAAAGTAGGGGTTGAACCCGAACGAATCTATGTTTGTAGATTAATTGTGTCAAGCTTCACTTACTTACTTATTTACTTACTTACCCATTCACTTACTTACTTACTTACTTAATTACTTATTTACTTAGTTACTCACTTACTTATTTATTCACTTACTTACTTACTCACTTACTTACTTACTCACCTACTTACTCACTTACTTACTCACTCACTCACTTACTTACTTACTTACTTATTTACTTAGTTACTCACTTACTTATTTACTCACTTACTTACTTACTCACTTACTTACTTACTCACCTACTTACTCACTTACTTACTCACTCACTCACTTACTTACTTACTTATTTACTTAGTTACTCACTTACTTATTTACTCACTTACTTACTTACTCACTTACTTACTTACTCACCTACTTAATCACTTACTTACTCACTAACTCACTCATTCACTTACTTACTCACTTAATTACTCACTCACTCACTAACTCACTTACTTACTCATTTACTCAATCACTTACTTACTTACCTATTTACTTAGTTACTCACTTACTTACTTATTTACTCACTTACTTACTCACTCACTCACTTACTTACTTACTTACCTACTTACTTACTTACTCACTCACTCACTCACTCACTCACTTACTTACTTACTTACTTACTTACTCACTTACCCAATCACTCACTTACTTACTTTCTTACTCACTCACTCACTCACTTACTTACTTACTTACTTACTCATTTACTCAATCACTTACTTACTTACTTAACACTCACTCATTCACTTACTTACTCACTCAAAATTGAAAGAGATCGTTGTGAATCATCTTCGTAATTTTCATATCGCTCCTGTCAGAATCACGAGGCTGGGTACCCAATGTCATTCTCAACTTCACTTAACAAAGACCGAGATAAAACTTCCCAAACTCTCCCTTAGTTCATAAAGCTGTGTTCCCAAGATATTTGAGTATATTTGACTTGATAAATTGTTATTTGGAGAATGACAATTTATATCATGTTTTTTGTTGCTGTTGTTGTTATTGTTGTTGTTGTTGTTGTTGTTGTTGTTGTTGTTGTTGTTTTTATTGTTGTTGTTTTTTCACATGTTCTATTTGTTGTCATGCCACCCACTAGTTAATTGAATCTCATATGCTACCTTTGCTAGTGCTCGCTTTATGAAAATGAGTAGGTTCTCGGTTTAAGGATAGAGATAATGGGAGGATGCTATGTGTTTCAACATCACCACCAAATTAAACGCACCAAACACACTACTGTGTAACTTTTGATGTTTAGTAAGAATTAATCACTAACAGACTGTCTAAAAATAATAACAAAGACATGAGTGACGTCTGCTTAGTTCCTTATATACTTTGAAAGACATTCATTCAATTAGAGGGTTAATTATTTTTAATTTATTTTACAAAATTGTCCACTTTTATCAAAGCTCTTTGTTCTGTTTGGTGTCAACATTCTGAGCCTTCTCAGGAGAATCTTCCTCTTTGCATTATGTCTGTTGTTCTGATCGACTTCTTGGTTTGTTTTCATTATTCAATCCTTACGTTCAAAATAGATTCCATCAATATGATTAGCCAGCTTTGTTTGATATCCTGCAAATACCTCTCCCCGGTGGGTGTCTCTGGGATAATCAGTCGCAAGGTGAAAATCACCAGACAGAGATATTGACAATTTTAGTCAAGAGGTCATTTTTTATGGAAAATGAGTTTTCATTTTTTTAAAATAATTAAATCAAACATTTTTCTACATATTGATGAAATATTTTAATTGAATTCTAATATGAAGGTAATTATTATACTTAATACCAACTCTTGCCAACTTTCGAAGCGATTTTCTCAAAATTAGTGTTTCATACCCTAGCCCATGCTTATGACCATAACTTCATGAAAAATAAAGATCAAAATGCTCAGGAGACATTGGGCTTTTCAAAAAATGAAGAAAAAAAATGCAAACAAAAATGTTATTTATCCTACATAGGACTAACGGAAAATAATTTCAAAACAAGATACAATCTCCACACCTCAACCTTTAGAAACACCAACAAAAAATACATCCACAAAACTCAGCGAACATATTTGGAAATTAAAAGACAACAAACTAGACCACATCATTTCATGGAAAATTATATCTAAAGCAACAGGATACACACCATCATCAAAACAATGCAGTTTATGCCCAAAAGAAAAATATACTAGAATCAAACACCCTCATGAAGCCACACTCAACATGAAAAATGAAATGTACAACAGCTGTCCAGATAGAAGAAAACATCTACTAATCAACTACAAACCTACGGAACCACTTCAACAAGCAACAACACACAACAAACCAAACTCATGTAACACACAGTCCTGACGATGGCTGAAGGGCCTGAAACATCGATGTAGACTGACTCCAACATCGCGGTAAATAATAGAATAATAATTCGCTCCATTGTTACATGTCGAGTACTATTCGTACCAGATTTGTATCCAACACGATTCAATATATATCTATCTATATATCTATCTATCTATCTATCTATCTATCTATCTCTCTATCTCTATCTATCTATCTATCTATCTATCTATCTATCTATCTATCTATCTATCTATCTATCTATCTATCTATCTATCTATCTATCTATCTATCTATCTATCTACCTATCTATCTATCCATCTATCCATCTCGTAACATGAAGAACGAGAAATGACGCCTGTTAGGCGATATTACAGGGGGGGTTTTTCTACAGAGACAACGCTGTTAATGGCCAGGGATTAATTTTACACATGAGAACGGTGAGAGAATGTGAGTAACGAACATTTTCCAAGGACTCAACTATGTGTTGAGCGAGACTCGAACTCAGGACCTCCCGATCTGAAAGCGAGTGACATACCACAAGACCACATAACCGCATATATCTGGCAATATTGGAATAAAGTTAGTTTGTTTTTGTAAAGTTTTGGATGCATGGGAGTAAATATTAAATATATGTTTCATTTATTTATTTGTGTGCTTATTTATCTGTCTATTGATTTACTGATTTATTAATTTATTTATTAATCTGTATATTTATTTATACATTCATTTCTTTGATTATTTATCTGTTAAATATTTATGATTTATTTATTCATCTATCAATATATTTATGTATCTATCCATTTATTCATTCATTCATTTACTTTTTTATCTGTATAGTTATTTATGCATTCACTTCTTTGTTTATTCATCTGCTATATATTTATCATTTATTTATATATTTACTTGTTTTTATTACTTAAACAATTTGTACTGAGTACACGAACCCGGCAAGAAACCATATTGTTGGATGATATTGGAAAGAAGTTTGTTTTTGTAAAGTGCTGGGTGCATGCTAACAAATCTGAATATATATTTTAATTATCTATTTATCTATAATTTATTTATTTTTTCATTTATCAATTATTTACCTAATTGTTGTAAAGTTATATAATTATCAATTGTTTATTTTCTTATCACTTAAACACATTTTGAAACGTACTTGATTCAAAAACGTCTAGGTCGGATGATATTAAAATATAGAAACTGGAGCAACATGACCATTGACAGCTCTGTTCAATAGATTACACAGAATTTGAAATTCCACTCTGTCGTGGTTGGGATAGAAGTTGATCGTTGAGACTGGCCGTTATATTGAAGCAGCTTGTCTTGAAGTATTTTTAATATCAGTTTGTTTTGTTCTTGTAAAGATGATCTGAGGAAAATTAAACATTCTATCTGATTTAGTTTAAGAAATTATCACAATAACAACTTAAACACAACGAAATTAAATGTAGGGTACCAAACGGCACTTGGAAGATAATATTTGAATGGAAGTCAAATATCATCAGAGAATAGGGTTTATTGTCTTAAAGGAGTATTAAGCGCATACCATTTTTTCAGATCCAAAACGATTTATAAAACAATTTTAGAAATATTTACACTTGAGAAGAATTAAGTTTAACGTCGAAGTTATCACAATAAGGAAATTAAAGGGTTTTTGCAGTTTTAGAAACAAACAAAAACACGAGGAGTTATATATAACAATATCCACTAAAACTACTCAAAGCGCTATACAAAGAGTCCCTTGCCAACAGCCACACACACACACACACACACACACACACACACACACAAACACACACACACACACACATACAAATGTAGGACAAGATATGATGTCTGTTAGGCGATATCACATTTTTAAAACCACAGCGACATTGCTGTTAACAGTCAGGTACTAATTTTACACCTGAATTTGGTGAGAGAGTTATTCAACCATGCGCCGCTCAGAGCGGGACTCGAAACCAGGACAAGTCCTGTCTGAAGGCAATGTCATACCACAAGACCACATAGCTGCACAAAAAAACTCAGTCTCTTCAATAATGGTTTTTCTTTTAACTTAAATTCTATAATTTTAGCTTAAAATATAATGTTAAGGGGCAGCGTGGCTCAGCGGTACGGTCTTCGCTTCGTACCCGAGTTAGATCACCCGTCGTTGCGCTGGTGGCCTTGAGCAAGTCACTTCGCCCTAGCTCAAATTGTGCGCTGCACTACGGTTGGCGACTGGGTTATTCTAGTCTTCCCTTGGAATAGACCCTAGAGACAAATTTCCCCTATGGGATTAATAAAGGGAATTTTTAAATTCTGTTTTAAATATCCAAGACATCCCAACATAATACTGTTTTGAGACGAGAGTCACAAATTATTTCAATTCATTCTCATCTCATATAACATTGGCTAAATTGAAACATTAATCCGATTTGTGTTATAGAATCACATGTTGTTCTTCAATGGCACGAGAGAGGCTATGGGAATTAAAGATATCGTCGAAACAAATTATGAGATCATTTTTTTTAAAAAGTGATAACAAAATTGAATATAACGGCTTGAAAAAAAGAGCAAAATACAAAACATGAAAGAATATAGAAGGTAAAATTTTCAATTTCTAAATAAAATACTGTAAATGATTGTTATTCTTGATTAAACTGTCGTACAATCGTATGATGATATCAAATCCCGGCAGACTCCGCTGTTTGTTCCTTTCTATGTAACTTGACTGAAGGAACATCACTTATCTTGAGCCAGTATTGATCTAAATTCATTTTTATCATCTTCAGTAGAGAAAAAAAATCTTTTTCCAGAGCAATTTGTAATCATTATACTGAGAAACAATGTCAAAACTGCTTCTACGTAAGGGAATGCTGATTGGATATGGTCGTTAAAATCAACTTTTAGTCTAGAAAGATCCTGATGGGTCAGACAATCGTTTTGCTGAACCAAAGGCTTTCCCTTGACATGTTGATGCAAATGCTCGACTTCTCCTACAATTATCATATTCACATCTTCGATATAATATGTTTGGGATAAAACATTAACACCATCACGAATCACTTTCTCTGAAGCATTTAATTATTCTTACGAATGATAATTTTGCAAGATCATGGAATGCTGAAGCTCTCTGTAGCAGATTTGTCCCAAAATGCACCAATCACAGGTATAAATGTTTTGATTCTGAACCTGTTTCTTGGCCCAAGGCCTCTAAAACATCGCCTTCAGAATCGGTATCTTTTCTGCTACTTTCGATTTTCTTAAATTCAACATCAGGGAATTTTTCTTTGACTTTTCCTTCAAATTGATCAAACATATACATAGTTTGGAAGTGACGCGTACGGTTTCAAACATACATCTAAACTAATTTTGGGATCTAGGAGTGATTGACTAGTCTTGTGAAATTAAATCAGCAAGTAACTCCACAAATATAGCATCACCATAATTTCCAACCTCCATTTTGTTCAAAGTGTTTTTGATTAGATTTCTTGTTTCGCCTCTCTCCGTAGTGTCAAGACACTCAAGAGCTTACTTGGACAATAATGGGGAGGGGGGGGGGCTACAAGAGGGTGGGCCTAAGCTAGCTTATAATAATGTGTGGAAATAGATGAAATAAATTGAGTTGAAAGCCACATTTTAAAGAATGAGGAAATTTAGCTTTTTGTAAGTTGGTGAAACGAAATTCACTCTCCTCAATCAAAGTATAATATTTATTATTGCTCAGATGTGATAAGTAAAGGACAAAATCAAATACATAATACCATTTGGAGACGATTGGACACAAATGTGTGAAAACAAGTATAGATGGCGTCTTTTAAATGCGTTTTCTATTAGATGATTTGCTTTCTTAATCAAGTGAATTTTTAAAAAATTAAGAATGAGCTATTACAGATCTTTTTAACATAAGTATCCCATGTACACGATCTATCGCTATATATTTTTTAAGTTTTGCAAAAATCCTTTAAACGTGATACGTTTTAGAGTCACATGATTTTAGCTATCATCATCCCCATCCTCACCATTATCATTACCATCACCTTTATAACATTATCAGAAGTCATTTTCAAGTATCGACGTACCAATATTACACCAATAAATCCATGTCTGGCTAAACAGATTAAAAGTTGTTCCTGCTCAACTAGAAACATCTCTGGAGACCGTGTTTTGTCAAAGGAGTGACAATTGGAAGGATCCTCAAAGGACAGAATATCATTTCGACAGCAACTAGTACGAGTTCGTGAAAGGTCTGGGTGGTGAATATGACCCATCGTGTCAACCGGGTAATTTGTCGGAATGAAGTGGATCCTGAAGTTGATCTGAAGTTTAAAATAATCAGCGTATGAAAGGTCTGTTTAACTCTCTCCTTTTCCGACATTTTCTGGATTTTCCCCAAAACTTCACACCCAACTAACACAAAAATAGATTTTTTATCTCTCAAACACAATAGCAGTGAGTTCTTGCGGTACATAATTTCTTTAGCAAAACATGCCCTACAACACATTGTTCATTTACTTTAAATTTTATGATGTACAAGAGAAATTTGAATAAGAAAAATGTTGGTTTGTATTTTAACGAATTTGACGATTTTCCTATAGTTGGTAAGGAGAGGGTTAATCTAGGTTCTTACACTTACACTCTTGCTTTTTGGAATTCCGGACGTGTTCTCCAACCTCTGCACGAGCTTGCGAGTTCGCGTTGAGAATAAGTTTAAATTCCAAAGCGGAATAGTGTAAGAAATCTTTTATTCTATCCTTCAATCTATTCTGATTTCGTTGTCTTTGACAGTCTTAGACATTTACAAAAAAGAAATACTCAAATGATAGATAAATAGATACTCCTTTAAAAAAAAAAGAAATAATTTTTTTGGTGAAATTTAACGCTTAATAGTTTGACGTCACAAATTATTATTGTAGACTTAACAACATTACGCGTTGTCATTTATGGATGGACTTTAGGAAACTATTTTGATGCAATATTGGTACACCGATGCTTGAAATGGATTATCGATAAAATGTTATAATGAAGTTTTGAGGCGGCTATGTGGTAGGACACTCCCTTTCGGACTGGAAGGTCCAGGGTTCGAGTCCTGCTCTCAACGGCCCAAAGTTGAGTTCATGGAAAATGCTTTTTACTCAAATTATCTCACCGTACTCATGAGTACCTGGCTGTTAACAGCGTTTTCTTTGTCGGAAAAGTAAATTGTTATATCGCCTTTTATGCGTCATGTCTCGTCCTACATGTCAATTGTTGCTGCTGACTAGGTATCCCCTGTATAACGCTTTGAGCACTTTTAGTCGATATTGCCGTGTATTAATGCTTAAGCTATTATTTTAAAATACTTTATTAAACACTTAAAGATAAATCAAATTTCATAATATTTAACTATAGATTAACTTTCGCCATTAATATCACTCCGATATGCAATCTGGATAAGCAGTGACGTCCCGAGTTGGAGAATTTTTTCCAAGATTTAGGCTCATTTTCATTGCTTGATATTTTTGAAGGACAAATATTAAATACGTGCTTTTCCAGAGCATGGCATAATACTGTTATTGAGACGCTGGTGGATACAACCGCGACTTGAAAAAATCGCTTTTAGTGAGCACTTGTCACCGTAGATGAAATCGTAAACGTTGAGAATGTGTGACTATTATTTTGTTATGGTTTTTGCTTGCATTGATGATAGAATTGTTAGAAGCAGTCAATGGAATTATTCTGAGATATCTTCTTGTTCTTGTTCTTATTCTTATTCTTATTATCATCCATCGTCATTACCATTATCATTATTATTATTATCATTATGTTATTATTATTATTATTATTATTATTATTATTATTATTATTATTATTATTATTATTATTATTATTATTATTATTATTATTATTTATTACTATTATTATTATTAGTATTGTTATTATTATTATTATTATTATTATTATTATTATTATTATTATTATTATTATTATTATTATTGCTTGTTTTTTTTAAGCTATAAACGATTACTAAGAGAATGTTATCCCTTTATTATTATAATTGTTAGAATAATTTGTTTAGGGAGATGTAATGACTATTGTCCAATGGCCTAAAATTAACATTTGAATTGAATTGAAGATATGCGCTGACAAAGAGAGTCACAGCTTAAGTGTTGGTCGTGTGTTTGATGTCTCGCTCGGACTAGAAACTCTGATACCGTTATGTCAACAAAATGGCAGCCATTTTTTGTGAGATTCAGAGAGCTGAGATTCGGAAGGATAATGCGTCGGTTATGAATGACAGAGGCAAAAAGTGTCCCGTTGATTGATATTAACACTGGAAATAAAAGATTTGCTAGACAATTACAGATCACCGAAAGTTAACATATAATAACCCCCCCCCTCCCCCCTCACCCCACAAACAAAAAAAAAACCAACAAAAAATACCCCAAAAAGCTGAAAACAAAACAAAAACAAAACGAATTTGTTTGGGCTCTAGGGGTGTGATTACTCGGGACTCGAAGGGTTCTCTTAGAAGGAAATAAATCGAATAGAAAGTATAATGAAGATAAAAGTCATTCTCCTGGCTGCCAGTGACTGAAATAATTTGTAAATTGTTGCGATTCATCTGAAACACACTTTCTGTATTTGTCTACCTAGTCAAAGACGAGAAAATGCTTTAAAAAAAAAACGATTTTAGACACTTGCTTTCCTCAGGCTTAAGACTAGTAATTATTTTACTTGACTGGTAAAGGACTAAATCTAGTCACTCTACATAAGAATCGGCCCAGGTTATCTCAATGGTGCGTTGGTGGAATTCTGACATTCTCGATCACATTTCCCAATATTGACCAATTACATTAACATGAATTATAGATCCATAAAAATAGCCCTCACATTGTAAGAAAATCTCAATTTTAAGACTTCTTTCATGACATTTAAAAAGTCTAAGTTTGAGATTTATAGACAGGCTGAGATTTATTTAAATTGATCGATATTTAAAGAAAGTGTTTTATCAGATTACGGCAAAATGACAGTTGCAATACCAAGTCACGTCACCCAGTCGTAACTTAATGGCAGTATTTATTTTGTTCAACCGTATTTAAATACTCGTGGTCTTGTATATGCTGTTTTCTTTACATAATCTCATAAATGAAATGCGTTCATTGGCTGGTGTATTGTTGTTGAAAAAGACGCTCGGTGTTTTGTATCTTAAACTATAGATATGAATTACACATCATTGATAAATATTAATGTATTTTCAATATTTTACTGAGTAAATGTTAATATTTAATAGAAATTGTGGCATACACCAATCGCTCGATTTGTGTCGTTGTAGAAGTTATCAGATTGTTTGTTTTGCTGGCGTATTAATCTTTTAAAAATTAGATTGCATTAAAAAAAAACGTACTATGGTAATTGGATTCAGTAGTCTGATGTCACGCGCCCGGCAACGGCGGCCATCTTGGTTCTAAACAAAGAAAATAATTACTTTTTATTCTTCATGCTGGCAAGAACTTTTCATATGTCTTGTGATCAGAATGTGTAAAAGTCAAAACATGATCAAATTTATGTTTTTCCCCTCTGAATACACTTTTATGTTCGCCGGGGAAATATTTCATACGGGCGTCCGCCATTGTTCCGATAGTTTAGAGCCAGTGTTACTAAGTTACCATGCGTCATTAGGAAGGAAGTGACGTTACGACTGTTGAAGAGTATTGGGGAAATTCAGAGATGGCTCTATTAACTGTTTTTTACACTGACTTCATTGCAAGCACGCAGCTGCTTATATTTTACCGGTTAGAGGGACAACTTTTTCTTTTTAAATTGATGGTAGGAATCACTCAAAATCACTTCCAAGAGTTGTATTGTGGTTCTTTTATTCACATATTATTTTGAGCTCAAAACGCAGAGGGAAATTGACTCTATAATAGCCTAAAAGTGTCACAAGCGCCGTAAAATCATTAAAAACTAAACTGAACTGAATAGAACGAACTGATTAGTATTTCTAAAATTAAAATAAAAGAATTGAGCTTTATATAGCGCAATATCTACTAAATGCGCTCAAAGCGCTTTACAAGGGGTCCTTGGTCAACAGCAACATTTAACATATATCACGGGACATGCCGCCTGTTAGACGATATTACAATTTTTCGGACAAAGACTACGCTGTTAACGGCCAGGTACTCATTTTACACGTGAGTACGGTGAGAGAATGTGAGTCAAGAGCCTTTTCCAAGGACTCAACTATGCGCCGAGCGCGAGACTCGAACCCAGGACCTTCCGATCCGAAAGCGAGTGTCATACCACAAGAACACTTAGCCGCACAGACCACATAGCCGCACTAAATACAAAAGGGTGACAATCCATTACATTTTATTTCATCTCTGAATTAAGTATAATATTGATGAAAAGATCATCTTTTCAGTTTTAAATCTTGTTTACATTCTTTTTCATCATTTACTTTCTTTTTCTTGAAACTGAGGGCACATAATGAGCTTACTGTCTTTAGTTTCATTTTAATCAAAGGGAAATTTAAACGAAACCAAAATGTGGAGATGTAAACATTATTTTTTTGCTCGCTTAATTTCTTATAATAAATCATATTTAACTCAAATATAATGTTTAAGCTAAATAGCGAAAATACGCTGTGGAATCAATAACAAAAATTTCCGTTGAATCGATTGGGAAATGTGAACGATGGTGCCTCTAGAATTAATTTTATAATTATTATGTTACAATCAATGCTATGAGTTACAAGACAAAATAATTAATAACAAATGTACACTGTAATAGACGAGAAGGGAAGCGAAAGTAGTAATGGTTTTGATAGTAGTAATACAGTAGTAGTAGTAGTAGTAGTAGTAGTAGTAGTAGTAGTTGTAGTAGTAGTAGTAGTAGTAGTAGTAGTAGTAGTAGTAGTAGTAGTAGTAGTAGTAGTAGTAGTAGTAGTAGTAGTAGTAGTAGTAGTAGTAGTAGTAATATGTAGTAGTATAGTAGTAGTTAGTAGTAGTAGTAGTAGTAGTAGTAGTAGTAGTAGTAGTAGTAGTAGTAGTAGTAGTAGTAGTAGTAGTAGTAGTATAGTGTAGTAGTAGTAGTAGTAGATAGTATAGTAGTAGGTATAGTAGTAGTAGTATAGTAGTAGTAGTAGTAGTAGTAGAGTAGAGTAGTAGTAAGTAGTAGTAGTAGTAGTAGTAGTAGTAGTAGTAGTAGTAGTAGTAGTAGTAGTAGTAGTAGTAGTAGTAGTAGTAGTAGTAGTAGTAGTAGTAGTAGTAGTAGTAGTAGTAGTAGTAGTAGTAGTAGTAGTAGTAGTAGTAGTAGTAGTAGTAGTAGTAGTAGTAGTAGTAGTAGTAGTAGTAGTAGTAGTAGTAGTAGTAGTAGTAGTAGTTAGAGTAGTAGTAGTATGTATGTAGTGTAGTTGTATAGTTGTTGTTGTTTGGTTGGTGGTGGAAGAAGAAGAAGGAGAAGAAGAAGAAGAAGAAGAAGAAGAAGAAGAAGAAGAAGAAGAAGAAGAAGAAGAAGAAGAAGAAGAAGAAGAAGAAGAAGAAGAAGAAGAAGAAGATGATGATGAAGAAGAGGAAGAAAAAAGAGACATTAGGAGAAGGAGGTGGTTGAGGAGGAGTAGAAACATGTAGAAGAAGGTGTATATGGTTCATTTGCCATGTTTTAACAACTATTAACATCTCCATAATATATAAATCAGATATATTATTCTTTAAAATTGTCTCTTAAGAACACTGTTTTATTGTTTGCTTTTAGAGAAAGTCACTACTTCAAAACTTAATGCAAGTTTGTCACCAGTCCTCCGGATGAAGGTTATCTGCAAAGGTTATATATTGAATCATACGGTTGCATAACTATTTTAGTAGTAGTATGTATGAGCAGCGTCTTAAGATTACGGGGTGTAAATGAGCGAGGATAGATGATCTTTGTTGACGACCATCATTAATTTAGACTAGAAGATATGGTGACATCACTCTAAAACCCTGAGATCATTTCTACCGCCCTCTGGAAAAACCCATATTTTAAAATTTTGGCCAGAAAACTCGCGGAGTCCTAGGTTTGACAGTTTTTGCCAAGATAAGAGTCATTTAAATCGAAGGACGAGTTTTCTGGCCAAATTTTTAAATATGGGTTTTTCCAGAGTACGGCAAAGTTGTACAAGGCATGTAAACAGGATTCAGAAGAACCAGAAATACACGCGCCATTAATTAAGAATCTGACTATAGTTTTACGTTATCTTTGTAATCATTGTTAAAGAATTGACTTGATCTCAAGCCGATTGTCATGAGATGAAAAAAAAAGATTGTTATATCATGTAAATGACAAGGAAGTCGGTAAAATTATACTAAACATTTTATTTGATCTTCTTAGAATATAAGAAAGGCTGTGCCATTTTGGCCAAATGGAAAAGAGGAGAGAATAAATGAAGAGTTAATGCTTATCTCAACTCGTTTTTATCAAGCACCATTTGAAAATGTAAAATGGGGTTCATTACCTGAAAATATCAGAAGAATTAATGGCCAAATGGAATTCGGCCGAAAAATAGATAAAATCAAAATGAAGGCCTAGGTATGTCCATGTGTCCTCCCAGCACTCACAGTCGGCTGCGAGGAGTTGCAACTTGTATAATTGAATTGACGTTGAAGGGTGTGTCATGAATTTGATGAGAAGAGTTAGAAGTTGAAAAAGAGTAGGAATAAAAAGTACAATTTTTTTAAAGAGGAAGGAGGGGGGAGTCGGAAGAGACCCTGATGACTACAATGTCATCAATATCACTGGTTTCTGTACGAGAAGTCCCGTAGTCAGGAAAAACATAGAGCAGGACAGTTAGAAGGGACTACTGGAGCGTGTTTGTGTGTGATGACAGAAAATTTCATTTTGTACTGGGTGGATGGTTGGAGCCATCTAGAATGAACCATTGTTTTAAGAACTTAGGCCAGATCATTAAACGCTAAGATGGGTTTGGTTGTGTCAACATTAGTGTTTCACGCTTAATAGTCACCGACAGTCACGTATTTTTCTGCTTTCGAAGTGTAGTTGTTTTATCTAGCATGTATGATTTCCCCTCCTGTCACTCTGCGCCTAGAGATGTGGCAACGCGGGATTGACGCTATATTATCATTATTATTATTATTATTATTATTATTATTATTATTATTATTATTATTATTATTATTATTATTATTATTATTATCATTATTATTATTATTATTATTATTATTTATTATTATTATTATTATTGTTATTATTATTGATTTTAGATCGGTAGTTGGTTGATTAGGTCTCCCTAAAAATATCAAACAGACTATAAACAGTTTAGGTCACACATAGTAGTCGTGTGTTCAAGTTAAACGCATAGCATCAAATATTTATATTAAAATGGGGATACAGTACTTTGAATATAATCATCAGCTTGTATTTTCTTTTGAATGTACCGAAAATGTATCCAAATGGTAATGTAAAATCGAAATTACATTCATAGACTACTGAGGTTATTGAATATTGTTCATTATTAAATAAATAAGAGGTGTGCAATGCTTATAGTATTATGGAAAATAATCCTACAAAAGTTACATTTTTCACAAGTAAATTGCAGAGAATTTAAGTCTGGCAACTTTGATTTTAATTTGTTAAAAATAACCTGCATTATTGATCTAAAACAAAGACTATTCCATATTTCACTTACAGATAATGAGTTCTTTCTTACTTTATTTGCTCTTGGAATATACATGTGTTCCCTATGTAAACCATTTTCTCTTTGTCTTAGTAGTAGTAGTAGTAGTAGTAGTAATAGTAGTAGTAGTAGTAGTAGTAATAGTAGTAGTAGTAGTAGTAGTAGTAGTAGTAGTAGTAGTAGTTGTTGTAGTAGTAGTAGTAGTAGTAGTAGAAGTACATGTGATTTTGACAAATGTATACTTTTGACGATCACATTTTATGTATTTTCATTGGCGTTGAAATGACCTAACTGTGTCACAAACAATACAAAAGAAAACAATCTTCCTTGAAGTACACAAGAGCGTTTCTCTCTATATCAGTGCTGACATTTACTTAAATTACTTCTAAAGGATTCGTGATTTTGTCTTTGAGAATCGATTCTTGTTGTATTAATGTAGCCAGTTTTCACAGCATTTCTTGTCCATCGTCATTTTCAAATGAATTAAATTTGACCCAAGAAAAATAAGGAAAGAGGAAGAAACAATCACAAGAACATTAAGAAGAGTTGTACGTTCTTCAACTTTGTGCATTGGCGCTTACTTTTACACTCGGTGAAATTTTGGATGTTTTTCAATCATGCTCCATTTTTGTAATCACGTATCTTACTCAATTTCATGTATTATAACTGGAATTCTTTTAACTTTCCGGTGGTGTATGGATTATGTCACTGTGGCACACAGTAATAAAGTTTTGGGTTGTTAATCATTGGCAAGTTCAAGTTGGCGCTCAGTGTATTTATCTAAATAAAAGAAAGAGCAAGTCTGTGTCTTTGTGTGTATCGACTACAGGGACTACTATCAGTAATGAAAATTAGCCAATTCGTTAATATTTTTACCCTCCCGATTTCAGTCGTCGAGAGTTTTGCGATTAATGTCGATTTTACAATAGCCATATCATGGCCACAATGTTTAATCAATTTTA
>NC_088363.1:24654992-24657492 GCF_034508935.2 Berghia stephanieae
CCTAGGCGACGATATCTTATGATATCGTAGCGAAAAAGGCATAATATTTAATTTTTTTAAAAATGTATATATATATAAATTATAAAAACAAAAACCATGAAATAATAGTGCTCAACATTTTGATAAAAGGAGCTATTTATAAAACATTTCAAGTATAATTACGATCAACTTCTAAAATATTGTTTCAAGCGTTAGCTCTCATATTATATGTATGTATATATATATATATATATATATATATATATATATATATATATATATATATATATATATATATATATATAGGATGCGAGAAAATAAAAACGGAATATTTTAATACGAAGAAATACACAAAAATTTACAAGCAACAATAACAAAACTTTAAGTTAATTATTGAAAATTTTAATATAAAATGACTTATTGGTTAAGAAACTATTGCGGATATACCAAAGTCGTATAAAAATCACGATATCGAAGTTTCGAAACTTGCATCTTGTTTAAGCAGTGCAGTGTTACTAGTGTAAGAAGTTCCGCACCTGTTTGAAAAATAAATGACCGATCGGAATAAAGTCTGGAATAAGTTCCTTTCTTACGAACAAAAAGGCTTCACAGTCAAAAAGCCAATAGGGGAGGGGAGGGGGGGGGGGGTTGTTGACGGATCACATCAAAATTTAAGAATTACGTCAAAATCTTCGAAATGGCAAATTTGCGATGTGGCTATTAACACAATCATCAAATTAATATTTTTCAATTTATTTTCGTTATAATCAGTTAAAGTCTGACAGTTACAAGCTTCTTAACTTTTCCATGTTTTTGTCTTGCACCCAATATTTCTTATCCAAATGTTTTCTTTTTTTACTACGATAGGTTCTCGAATTTAACTAGACTATTTGAACTTAAGAATTGTGACCTTAGTCAGGATATTATTACGTTTTAAATTCTAATTTTAGTAAAACAGGATACGTAAAGAAAACATCATTGAACTGCTATGTTTTTATAAAGGAATACAAATGCTGCTGCTCGAAGCTCGAAGAAATAAATAACAATGTAAAATTAAATGTAAGCTTCAATTTAATATACGAAAACAGGTCAAATGGACGTTTCGGATTTTCCCTTTATCAACAAAACAGGATAAATGAAACACTACAGACGAATGAGATAAGGTGGTAGTGGCGTTGTTAAGATGGCACAACTCGAGTTGTTTTCCCCCCTTAGCAGACTCTACTATAAAGGGTGATAACTCAACCAAATATTGTTTGTTTCGATTGTAACTTTTTACGTTTGGCCCTGACATCCAAACGAGAAAAATTTATTATCTGATTAGTATAAAATAAAGAATAATTTGCAATTTTTTATGTTTTTTTTTTTTTTAAGAAGAATATTTTTATTCATTTAAAAATCAAAGCAAGGGCAATAACTCATACAAATTGAAAGGAATATTGACGAAGCTGTTATGTACCATTATTTAACACAAACTAAAGTTGTTTTGTTTCTGTTTTTTAATGTCGTTTCGAATGTTTTATAATATCGATAATTAACAAGTAATTAAATATTAAATGTAGTTGATTTTATCGAAACTTTATTGACCTCTTGATGGTCTTCAAGTTGTTGAATGAATATTCAAATCGATCCAAAAATGTAAGGATATCAATCATACCAACTGAGAACAACATTTAATTTTAACACAAATGTGAAACAACTCAAGTTTCTTTGACTGGGCAGTGACTCTACTACGAGAAACAAAATATATTCTAGCGTTTTAAATTTTAAAAAATATTTAAAAAACAAACAAATCTACACATCTCAATTAAGCAGAAAATACGTCACGAGGAAAACATGTTTGGAATTCAACCATTTTAACACCAACAACAACAATAATAACAAATGGCATGTGACTGGTTACTTGTAATTTTTTTAAAGACTTTTTTTATCAATGAAAATCTTTTGACTCTTTCTTGTGAATGGGCAAGTCCGTAAATGTGATCGGAGCCTCAAATCTGTAATGTCTGACTCACCGCATCATAACGGCAACAACAAGAGATGAAGTAAGTAGGAAAGTGCCAGACAAAAATAGAGAATTAAAAAATTTTGAACCCGCGACCTTGCCGGTGAGAGCGTGACTCTACCGTATGAACTATCCACGATCCCATAACGGCATTACGTTGGGTTGAATTCGGTGCTGAAATGTTGGGTTCTACAGTCCAAAATATTAGAGTTGGTTTATTTAGGGGGCAACGTGGCTCGGCGGTACGGTCGTTGCTTGGTAACCGGGAGATACCGAGTTCGATCACCCGCCTGCGTTCTGTGGCCTTGAGCAAGTCACCTCGCCCAAGCTCAATTTGCGGTGCTGCACTGCGGTTGACGCCTGGGTTTTTCCAGTCTTCCCTTTGAACAGACCCTCAAGACAAATTTCCCATATGGGATGAATAAAGGGAATTTTTTTATTATTTTTATTTACTGTTTTACTTTAATACAAGAGATTCATTTTCTAATCGTCCATGGTTGCATAAAAAAGAAAATG
>NC_088363.1:24662492-24687492 GCF_034508935.2 Berghia stephanieae
TTTATCTTTTTTTTTTTAATTCATGACGCCTGTTAGGCGATATTACAATTTTTCGGACAGAGACACCGCGTTTGACGGCCAGATACTCATTTTACACCTGAATACGGTGAAAGAATGTGAGTAAAGAGCCTTTTCCAGGGACTCAACTATGCGCCGTGCGAGGCTAGAACCCAGGACCTTCCGATCCAACGCGAGTGTCATACCACAAGACCACATAGCCGCACTTCAAGGTTCATATTAATAATAATAATAATAATAATAATAATAATAATAATAATAATAATAATAATAATAATAATAATAATAATAATAATAATAATAATAATAATAATAATAATAATATTTAAAATAAAATTAAAATAAAAAATAATAATAATAATAATAATAATAATAATAATAATAATATTAATAATAATATTGTTATCATTATTATTTTGATTATTACTATTATGATTATGATTATGATTATTATTATTATTATTATTATTATTATTATTATTATTTATGCCAAAAAGGATTACATAAATATAATGTAGACTGATCAAAAGTAAAAATTCATCAATTTAAGGTACTATTTTTCCATAAATATGTACATGTGTTCAATAACAAAACAACAACAACAAGAACAACCAAGAAATAATGGAGGCATCAACCATCATATTCTGATGACGAGGATGATGAAATGGAGAAATGGAACGACTACGGAAAGATTCGAAGAATCACTCTATCCAATGAAATGTATTTTTCTTCCAGTTTGCGAAGGCTAGAGCATCCCTTTTCTCAGTCTTCCCTTGTTATATTATTGCCTCGTCGGTGAGAATAAATTTGGTGTTCCTCCTCTCAATCTTTCCCTTTGCTGAGGCCCAATGACCTCGATTGGATTGCAATCACAGTGATATGGGAGAAGTCGGGCAACCTCGTGTCAAAACTCCCTGATTAGACAGTCTGCTTTAAAAACCGTTTCTCGTTCGTTTCATTTTACTAATGAGTATAGTTTGCTCTTTGATAAATGGTCAGAATATGTAGTGCTGCCTGATTGAAACCATGAAATTTAAATCATGTTAGCTTTTATATTTGTCAAAGCTGGAGCCTTGAAGTCATCATGGACCACCGAATGGTAGCGTTGTCCAAATACAATACAGCTGGGTGCTTCGAGGGAAGGTAGCAAACGGTATTTAGCCAGTCTTCAAATACATTTGCATTGACCCCGGAATGATATTCTCTACCTTCCAGATGATGCAGAGAAGAAGAAAAAATGGCATATCAGTCTTCAGTAATTCTGACATGATGCATGTCATGGTCTCAAGTGAGTAAAGAGCTACTCGACTATGCATAAAGATATGTATAATGAGGCCCCAGAGTTTACTAGTTACTATAAATGAAAAACAATTAACGATTTGTTTAAGATGAAATAAAAAGAAAGATGAAATTTAATTAAAAGAGATAAATAGTGATTGTAGTAGTTACAAATAGAAACGTGAATATATTACGTGACTTATGATGATATGTCAGGTTCGTAAGGTTACGTTTCCAGGCAGTTGACAGGCGTGGTTCTATATTCCTCCGATAACGGGCTCAGGCTCATAAAGTTCCACTTCCAGGTAGTTGGGAAGGGGTTATTGTATAGTTCTTCGACAGCGGGCACAGGTTTGATCCTTGACGATTATACAGTCAAAGGTAAAAGCTCCGGCGTCTTGCTGGTGGAGATGAAATATCCCAGCATGAGATATTTTTGGAAAAATGATGAATTCATCTCATAATTTGTGGTGCGTAACTTGTTTACATATCAAACAGTGTAAAATCTCTATTTTTATGACAGCGGTTTGAGAGAAGGTCTTTAAGAAAAAAAGTTTTTTGATATGGCATCAATACGGTACACAATCTATAGTCAGTTAAGACAAATTGATTCATAGGTTGACACAAATTTCTAAAACTTTTGAAAGAGGGACAGTTTTGAAAAGCCTGAAAAACACGCGCCGTTAATAAAAAAAATCGGACTATAATGTAAAGTGATATGAAAACTAGAGCTTTTATATAGCTCAATATCCACTGAATGTGCTCAAAGCGCTTTACAAAGGGTCTCTGACCAACAGTAACAGGCAACATATAGAACGAGACATGACGCCTGTTAGCGATATTACATTTTTTTTTCGACAGAGACAACGATGTTGACGGCCAGGTACTCATTTTACACCTGATTACGGTGAGAGAATGTGAGTAAATAGTCTTTTCCAAGGGCTCAACTATGCGCCGATCGAGGCTCGAATCCAGTACCTTCCGATCCGAAAGCGAGTGTCATACCACTAGACCACATAGTCGCACGAGGTCTACAAGGGCCAATGATTACCCACTCACATGAAAATAATAATTTATTTTTTAACAGCAATGAAAGGAGATAACATTCACAAACAATAAATAATAATACTTAAGAAGTTGCAAGTTCCACTTCCAGCTATAATTGACAATAACATGATACCTAGTCAGATTTATACTGATTTAAATATACATCGGGTGGTCACAAAAAACGCACCGCTTTGTCGACTTGTATATCTGAGAATCTTTATTAAATTTCTTTCAAATTCTAAACACAAATAAAATAAATCCAAATTGTAGATTGTCAAAATTTTATGAATATAAATTGAGAAACTAAAAAGATACAGTGATTTTTCAATATCGTGGTCAGAAATACAATATCACAGAGTAAAATGGCGATGATCTGAATTTTTGTTGCCATTTTATAGCAAACATTATTTCCATCATAATTCTCTTCATAATTTATGTAAGAAATTGTCTATATATCGCATTCATATACCTATTTTGGTCCAACGAAACAAAGCTGGCACTTTAAGTGATAAATAGTGGCCTAACGTAGTCCCTTTTTCCAACTTGAAATGCACTTCCGAATTTCCTCAATGGTTTTCTCCTTCCAGCATAATATAATTCTTATGGTGTTGACATATGTAACTGGTTGTGCATAGAGTTTTCCAGGCAAAGAAACAAGTTATTTCGTTTAAAAATTACAACGCGCCAATGCCACAATAAATTGCGTCATATTTCGCCAATATCGAAATTTTTTAGGTGGGTTTACAACCGCTCATTTAATTATTTTGATATTTGTAATTGTATCAAAAACGAATAGTTCTAAAAGTAGATCTAGTGAAAATCTGGAAAAGATATTTAAATCTATATCTTTTTACAAAAGAAGAGATAAACAGCGGCGCGTTATTTTGTGTGCGTGTGACCACCTGATTTATGTACGTATTTACACAGTTTGTTTTATTTCCTCATTGAACACGTAATGTTTGGCCACTTTATTTGTTTATTTGCACTTAAGTTGGGTGGAGTCCAAGTTTCATAGACTGATTCTGTTCGTCTCTCTGAAACGTTCATGCTTTCTTTGTGCTGGGTTCCAGCCCAGGGAGAGATCGAATTCTGAATTTATATGATAAGATGTATAGGGCTTCAGATTTCTTCGTGTTAAACTTCCTGGCCTGTCTGAGGGCGCTTGTGCCCTGAATACAATAGTCTCAAAGGAAAGATAAAAGGTAAAAAGAATATTGGTAGACCAAAAAAACTATGAATAGTTTGAACAGCTGGGCGACAAAGAAAGAGAAGAGTAATATTAGTTTTCTGAGGTCATCTGATTAGAGAGATGAATGGCGTACCATGATCACCGATGTCTGGCACAGACTTGGTACTTAAAGAAGAAGACACTGAATACGGCGAATAACATATAAATGGACAGGTTAAAACAAGGCTTTTATTGTCGAAAGTGACAAAAATGACTGATTTGTACAGCCTCAAAATATATAATAATGTGTTTTGTTAACTTTTTATCAGCCGATGAATACGGTTGAAACAGTAAATACCATAACCCGATGTGGCTGTAGCAAGAATTTTTGATATTCTTGATTCTTCTTTCCCCTAATATCTTTGCTAAGATATATAAGATAAAACAGGAACCAATTTCAATCATCTATCCACAGATCAGGAGATTAGATTTATAACCTCCTAACCAATCATGGTTTCTTTGCAAAGCAAGTTCATTTTAGAGTTGATGATTGTTTTGGTTGTGTTACAATTTGCAATGCTCTACGCCAAGGCAGTAGAAAGTGACGTGACTAAGGTGAGTACATTCTGTTAGTATCAATTGCGCAACACTTAGCAGAGCAACACTTAACAAAAAGGTTAGTATCGGTGTCATTTATTATTTTTAAAAAAAGATTCCCTTTATTCATCCCCAAGGGGAAATTTGTCTTTAGGGTCTATTTCAATGGAAGACTGGAATAACCAAGGCGTCAGCCGCAGAGCAGCGCCGCAAAGTGAGCTAGGGCGATGTGACTTGCTCAAGGCCACACAAGGCAGCGGTACAAAGCAAAGACCGTACCACTGAGCCACGCTGCCCCTAATAATGATACATTACATTACATACATGGCTAGGTGGCTCAGCGGTACGGTGTCTAGTCTTGTCGGAAACGCCAATCGATATTCCGCACTCAAGGTGTAGATGAGTACGTGTTATAGGCAGTGTCGGATATTTAAGAGTGTTAATACGAAAAGTACAAAAGGACGCCTCACAGGCGAGTGGTAGTGTAAGAAATAGGAGTACGGCTCAACATGGCCTGCTAAGGGAGGGGGCGGGGGGGGGGGGGGGTAAATAAAACATTGTGAAGCACATTGGGTGTGGGAAATTCGTGGAATGCCCTATATAAATATTCATATTTATCTTATTTTATTAATCAATTAGATGAGTTAAAAATGATTTCGCATATTACAGATGTTTTTTGGAAAAGCTACTTTTCATAACACCATGTGGACACAAAATATTCCTCAAATTTTTTTAACACACAACCTGGATATGATCTTTTGTTCCTTGTGCGGCGATGTGGTCTTGTGGTATGACACTAGCTTTCGGATCGGTAGGTCCCTGGTTCGAGCCTCGCTCGGCGTCTAGTTGAATCCTTGGAAAATGCTCTTTTCTCACATTTTCTCACTGTACTCATGTGTAAAATGAGTACCTAGCCGTTTACAACGTTGTCTCTGTCCGAAAAAAAAATGTAATATCGCCTAACAGGCCTCGTGTCTCACCATATATGTTAAGTGTTGCTGTTGGCCACGGACCCTTTGTAAAGGGCTTTGAGCACGTTTAGTGGATATTTCGCTAGATATATAAAAAAGCTGAAATTTCAATTTTTCCCGAAATGTGCAGAGACGCCACTTTGCTTTGTCTTCTATCCCCTCTGTTTTCCCGTTTCCTGTTGCTAACTGTTTTTGTTCTGGATTATATATTACTAGGGTTTTTTCTGGTCCTTTTAGGGATCATCACATATGGGATGGAGAGAGTTAAATGTATAGTCCTTTATAATTATTTTTTTGAAGGACGATACGCTCTCTTGTCAACCATCTCTCTTTAAATACTATCACTTTTATTGGTTGTGAGTATATTGTTCTACTTAGCAAACACTTGAATATATCCTTCATAACGGGATCCTTACTCACTGAACCCTAACACCGACTATATCCGTAGTTTACCCGGGAGACAAATTATAGGCTAAATATCAAAGCTAATGTTTTTGGACTTTACATGTTAGTGGTAGTTCAATAAAACTATCTCTGTACGTGCTCATTTTAATACATTTTTTCCAATTTTGAAAAGTAGCAAAAATCTCTAGGATTGAGTGAGTTAATTCAGATCTACAACTTTCCTTGCATTATCTTTTCTTCCACTTGCATTGAACTAGCCTGATGGTGTCGCTAGCGCCTTAAAATCACTACATTCACAAACAGTAAAATAATCGTGAATGTAACAGGTTTGCCATAATGTTAGCATTGAAGTGGGCAAAACACTGCTTTGTATGTGAAGGATGTGATATCAATTTACAGTTCCATCTGGGAGACAAGAGAAAATTAATCATATGTGTCACGACAACAAAAGGATGCTACTGATAGTTTTGTGCTCAGCTCATAAAATGGTTTATAGATAGATCGAAGTTGACGTCACTCCGGCCTTTGTTATTGTTTTTGCTATCCGCGTTTATGAGTAATTCTCACTAAACTGTATTAACCAGACTATAAACGTTTAAGGTTACACATAGTTTTGTGTGTTGGTCCGTTAAACTTCCGGATGGCAATGTTGTGAGCTTCTTAGCCAATCGCATACTATCTATATCACCTTGAACATAATATTTGCAGGTCCGATAACCAACGACATCATGGACATGACTTAACATTGTGGTAATGGATACTGCACGGCTATGTGGTCTTGTGGTATGACACTCGCTTCCGGAAGGTCATACGTTCGAGCCTTGCTTCGGGGCATAGTTGAGTCCATGGAAATTGCACTTTACTCACGCACATTCTCTCACCGTACGCCGGTGTAAAATGAATACCTGTATGAAAAATATTGTGATATAACCTAATAGGCGTCATGTCCCGTCCTAGATGTTAAGTGTTGTTGTTGGCCAGGGACCCTTTGTAAAACACTTTGAGCACGTTTAGTGGATATTGCGCTATATAAAAGCTCAATTTTTACTTGTGTTGGTTTAAGTTTTATTTCAATTACAACAAATGAGCCCATGACAATATGGTTTATCAGACCTGTAAATAAGTACACGTCGGTTTATAGAGACGGTTCCGGTAGAAACATCCACTTATCCACTTAAACCATGACAATATGGTTTATCAGACCTGTAAATAAGTACACGTCGGTTTATAGAGACGGGGTCGGTAGAAACATCCACTTATCCACTTAAACCATGACAATATGGTTTATCAGACCTGTAAATAAGTACACGTCGGTTTATAGAGACGGGTTCGGTAGAAACATCCACTTATCCACTTAAACCATGCCAATATGGTTTATCAGACCTGTAAATAAGTACACGTCGGTTTATAGAGACGGGTCCGGTAGAAACATCCACTTATCCACTTAAACCATGACAATATGGTTTATCAGACCTGTAAATAAGTACACGTCGGTTTATAGAGACGGGTCCGGTAGAAACATCCACTTATCCACTTAAACCATGACAATATGGTTTATCAGACCTGTAAATAAGTACACGTCGGTTTATAGAGACGGGTTCGGTAGAAACATCCACTTATCCACTTAAAACTCATTGTAAAGAGGGTCCCGCAATTTTGTTCGACACTGCACACTCACGGTCTAGAGAAGACGAGCATGGAACCCGAACACGATTGAGAGCTGACCTTTACCAAGCGGATCGATGGGATTGGGCTTTTAGTATAACCATCAAGCTCATTTGCGGTCTTTCAGATTGAAAAGTATGGGTAAGGTACAATCAAATGACTTGAATTTGAATTATAATTTTGAGAATTTGTTGAGTTCGTTATTCTCGACCTTCTTGCAATCAGTTTCCTTGTTAAAAACGATATTAAATACCAAAGGGAATTAGTACCTAAGAAAAACAAAGATGCAATAATCATCCATGACAATTTATGTTACCTTAATTCAGTCTTTTTAGAATATTGAGGTCAGTGCAGTTTTTTTATTTCTTAAATGTATGACAGACCTCAATAACCGTGCTAGTCTAATACAAACAACTTTTCAATAGATAAACAGATCCAGTTACACAATCACTGCTGGTTGACCAGAAAGATGCGGCTATCTGGTCTTGTGGTATGACAATCGCTTTCGGATCGGAAGGTCTGGGTTCGAGCCTCGCTCGGCGCATAGTTGAGTCCTTGGAGAAGGCTCTTTACTCACATTCTCTCATCGTACCCATGTGCAAAATGAGTACATGGCCGTTACCAGCGTTATCTCTGTTCGAAAAAAAATTGTAACATCGCCTAACAGGCGTCATGTCTCGTCCTAAATGTTAAATGTTGCTGTTGGACAGGGACCCCTTGTAAAGCGCTTTGAGCACATTTAGTGGATATTGCTCTATATTTAAGATCATTTTTTAAAAGGTCAGTTTAAACATATTGAGCAATTCCGGGATAGAAAATGGTCCCATTGAGACTCATGTTCTGTGATAATTGTGTCGCGCCTTGAATTACGGAGCTTTCCCTCTATCTATGTTAAACAATCTATTAGTTTAACCTTGCCAAATGATTTTATAGATATAGACCTCCTGATTTAATAATTTTAAAACATGTTATTATCCGTCTTGTCGCTTCAATCCGGTGTTATATAAAGGTAAATCAAAAGAACAAAAAGTGAATTTAATGCTATTATGATTTTAGATATATTAAAATTTTTGCTCCTTAAGAACTAATATCACTATTTTATTAAAAATCAAAAGTGTTGGGACAAGTCTCATCTATGTGGCTATAATTTCAATTATCACCATGTAAACCGTTACATCCCTATCTAATAATGTTTTGTAGCGATGTATCGTATATGGTGTCCTTTTAAAAAACGGTGGTGGAATATGAAGCTAGTTTGTCTATTTTCTTCAATTTTAAATAGCTTATTTAGAGTAGAGGGTTTGCGCGTTTTATTTTTACTAGCTACTTCATGGATGTATTTATAATAAAGGAGATTACTCAAAAAGTGGGAAAGAGTGTGTGTTGACTAATTTTTGCCATGAAATAAAAGATGGCCTGTTTAATAAAATTCTACTATTAATCGCACGGATAAGCCAAATTCAAAACAGCATTAGATTTAATACTTATTAGTTTTTCTTCTGATGATGAACTAAAATTCTGACTTAGGCTGTTTCGATAGATTTAACCAACACCCTTTTCACAACATTAACTATCAATTACATTTGACCGTTCACTTAACCTACAAGTTTTATTAAATCAGGGAATCTAGATAAATCCGCCAAGGACTCACGAACTTCAAACCGGAATGGCTCAAGTTGCTCTAGTTATTCTAGTCCATAAATGAGAAATAAAAGTATCATTTGGTATACGCGCCCAGCCGTGCCCGTGATTTTGCAGAGGAAATGTTGTTTTAGTTTTCTTCCAATTTAACATATTATTGCAGATTTTGAACCAGTTTTAGAGTTATCGTACTTGATTGATTAGCAAAAGCAAGAGCAGAAGCAAATAAATAAATTTTAAAAAATATTTTTAAAAGCAGAAAGACAACTGCAATCACCCCCCGAAAGCAAGAGTTCTAACTGTCTGCATTGTTTAACATAGCTTTCCACGGAGTAAGTAAGCGCCAGATGACTGATCATTATATTGTGTAAAAGATCTCTGTTCAATGTATTGTGTAAAAAATCTTTACAAATTCAATCACAACCGGGCCACCAATATGGTTGTACAGTTGACTCAAGCGGATGTTTTATGAACTCTCCCTTTCCAGCTCACTTCAATGCTCTTTCGCTTGCTTTTTTTCAAAGAAGGTCAAAAGGTGAATACATGTCTCTTAACATCGTAGACTCAATCTTTAACAATCATAGTCAATAATACTTTGGTTTCATTTTTTTCTGTTCAGTCTCACTCATCGGCAGATCCCATTTTTAATATGATTGATCAGATGAACCAGGCGATAGGTGTTTAGTGGACAACCACAACAGAAAGACCTCGTTACCCACCGTGCCCCTTCGAAGCGTCTGATGTATTATGTTAGAAAATAAATAGACTGGATGATAACCAGCTGTTGATAAGTTAATTCTGGTAAAGAAATTAATATCTGGAGAAAATATTGTAAAAGCATGATTTTTCTAAAATAAAACAACAAAAAGGAAGTACTTATCAAGATGTAGGTTGCTGTTGCTGTTGTTTATTTTCAAATTAAAAATAAAAGACCATTCCCCCTTTCTCATTAGTATTGTCTTCATCATTTGCTTTATAATTCCTTTCATTGCATTTGTCATCCCCAAACTCTCCTCTTCAAAAACGAACTCATCTCAATCCACTCTTTTCAAGATTGCCTATCTGGGTAATATACTTAATATTTAATATTCAAATAATGCCCAGCTATATTTTGCATTACCTCTGACTTCTGACTGTAAAGAATTAAAATTTCCCAAATCAGATAGATATCTATGTTTTGTGTCCTATGCATTTCGAAAGAATATAAAATGGTCAAATTAAAAACGTAAAGCCTCCAAACAAGGCAAATTTGATAATTGTTTTTTCTCATCGCAAACTTATTATATCATTGTAATAGCTTGGCGGGGTTTGTGATTGATTTGAGTTCGTATCCATCTGATAATTTTAATGGTCTGGGTTCAACCTAACCTGTGAGCTATAGTCTGTCGTTACGAGCTGCGCCACTCAATCTGCACCAAAAAACGGCTCAGGTTTAATCTACTGATGATTAAGAATAAGCATAGGGTCCCTTATAAAATACTTGCAATAATGAACAAGTAGGCCAAGACAATACTAACACCCAATACAATAATAACCATTCAATACAAAGCTTTAATAAGATAATTAACAGGAAAAGATAGAGAGATAATGACGTTCAGGGCCCGTTTTCATTAACGCAGGCTAGATTTAGTTATCCACTAGTCCAGTAAATGACTTGCTAGTCTCAATGCTGAGCAAAGTAAGTGACTAAAAAAATTGGATTTAATGAACGCTTTCTTGTCTCAGACTAGCAAGGCCTAGAGGTGGGCGTTGTAATGACGTTGACTATTTCGGCTATTTTGTGCTGGTTACGTCACACTAGTACCAGCCTTCATACTTTCAACGCAAAAGATTTCCAAAGAGGAAATTAGCAACACGCCCGATATAGATAATATTTCGATCCTTTTCGTATTTTAACTTACTTTTGCCGCGATGAATCAAATCACGTGATATTAACTGCAATGCTGATCATGGTCGACAGTCAATTCTATATTAAGGCCAATGAAAGTTCCATTGAAACTCAAACAAACTGATCTAAAAAAAAAAACAAAAAAACAAGCAAATAAAAGAGAATATGTGTTCTGATGAATCACATTATTTCAGTCAGTTACAATACCAGCAAAATAATCTTTGTCTCCACTATACTTTCTAATAGGTTTTTTCTTGGTTGGTCTTTGAAGAGAACCCTGAGTCTTTGAGTCTCCGTTCACTCGCAAATCGCGAGCCGATTAGATTCGTGTTTTTTAAATAGTTTTTAATCCCAAAAAAGTGTACTATCGACGATCTGCACTTATCTTACATTTTTCTAAAGCTAGAAGTAATAGCAACATGACACTTTTTGCCCCTGTTATTCGTAACCGACGTATTTTCCTTCTGAATCGAAGCTCTCTCAATCTAAAAAATAGCTATGTTGTCGACGCTATGATGTAGCCTAGTAACTCGTCTTAGACTAAGGTTGAAGTCCAACCTCAGCAAATGACTAAAACATGGCGAAACTTAGTCCGAAGGTGCCGTGATTTTAGTCTGGAACTTGCTTAGTCAGCTCAAATGAAATCCGATTTTTTCAAGTCCTTGACTAAAGTCAGAGATAGTCAGAGACTAAGCGCTAGTCCGCCTTCGTGAAAACGGGTCCAGAAATACAATATCAGAGTAAAATGATGCAGCATTACAGAGAGTAAAATTGCGATCTTAACTTGTTTGTATTGATAGCATAGAAAGAGATCTGCCCCTGCTTATTACAGTTTCCTTTCTTCAACGGTTCAAACAGTACAGAATAGTTCATTATTATTTTGACAGTAGTACTAGTACGTGTAATCGAGAGTTTTTTCCGAAACAAGCAGGAAAAGTAGAGTTTGTACAGAGTCTGTACATAAGAGCTAAATAAGGGAATATTCCGATTGGTTAATGCTTAACAACACACGAATCGTTAATTAAACTTGTCCCACCTATCGGGAACCTATGTGGTGTAATACCTACACGTCTGACCGGTAATAAGAAGGTCTGAGGTTCGATCACCAGTTGAAGAAGACTCATATTTTGGGATAGTTTATTTTTCTTGTATTATTCTTTCTTGCTTTGTCTGGAACCATCCATACATAGTTGTTAATATCTTTGCGGTAAATATTATAGTACGACCCTGTCACTAAAAACGTATAGGACATGATATACAATTATGGAGCATTAAAGGAATAAATTTTGAAGTTACAACTTCGCTCGTTATCAATGTTTAATTATTTTTTTTTAGATGAACAACAGATATCTCAAAATATATAAATTTATTCTATTGTTTACATAGTTGGAAAATAAAGATAGTTGGTACGCAAGAGTTTGTAATATGCAAGTTCTAAAACATTAATTGGTAGGCAAGATGGTGCTTTGATGACTCGTGAATATTCAATTATCTATACAAATAAAAAGTCCATGAATAGGACATTAAACAGAATAACCATAAGCATCCATTTCCTGCAAGCTGTTGTGACATTCAGGCGTTTGACCGACAGTTGGTTAACGAAGAAAAATCATCTTCAACATTTAGCGATTTACTTGACTTTAGGGCCGTAACCCCAGTCGGAGCATTGTCCATAGGGTTAGTAAGATATGGAATCTGATTACAATTTGGACCATCTTCTCCACTTGCTTCTGTACCTACCTACCCTTCCTCCGACGTATTTTGTCGCCAACTACCCGAATGTCTTGGCTTCCCAAGACTACTTATTCCTACCTGTCGCTCCTTGCTCTTTATGATTTGTATGTTTAAAAGCAGCTTTACAAATATCTACATTTGTGACTTAACCCTTCAACGATGCTATCAATCATTCTTAGTCATTTATTTATATGTCTGAAATGTGTTGGTGATAGACCACCAACGATATCAGGTCAAGGACAGAAAGACCATTGATATGCGCCAGGGCCCTCCTCATGTCAAGAGGAGCAAGATGATGACAACTGAAATTTATTCTCTCAGTCATTCTAAAGATAGATCGAAGTTGACTTCACTCTGGTCATTGTTATTGTTTTTTGCCATCCACGTTTGTGAGTAATGCTCACTAAACTGTATTAACCAGACTATAAACGTTCAAGGTTTCACATAGTTTTGTGTGTTGGTCCGTTATAACGGATCAACACACACAACTCTATGTAATCATGAACTTTTATAGTCCGGATTTTACAGTTAAGTGAGAATTACTCATAAACGTGGATGGCAAAAAAAATAACAGAGACCCGAGTAACGTCAACTTCATGTTATCTATACGGTTAAAAAAAAAAAAGTGTTATGTGGTGGGGGTGGAGTCTAATACCTATGATTGTGGGGGTTTGTGTGTGCGTGTGTGTGTGTGTGTGTTTGTGTGTGTGTGTGTGTGTGTGTGCAAATGATTCTGTGTTTATGTGTTTCCTTTATAGATAGTATGCGCTTGGCTAAGAAGCTCACAACATTGCCATTCGGAAGTATAACGGACCAACACACAAAACTATGTGTAACCATGAACATTTTAGTCTCGATAATACAGTTTAGTGAGAATTACTCATAAACGCGGATGGCAAAAACAATAACAAAGGCCTTAATGACGTCATCTTCGTTCCATCTATACTTTATATGAATTTTTGTATGTGTATGAAAATTGTTTTAGTTTTTTACTAGCCTTTACAGATGAGATTGAGACATGGGTGATGTATCACCGTCGAATAATAAATGTATGTGTATTTCCTTTGAAAAAGGCGGATGATGTATGATCCTAGCATGGTAAATTTTGTATATTCTTTGAAAAGTATAGATAGTATGCGCTTGGCTAAGAAGCTCATAACATTGCCATCCGGAAGTATAACGGACCAACACACAAAACTGTGTGTATCCATGAACGTTTATAGTCAGGTTAATACAATTCAGTTAGCATTATTCATAAACGCGGATGGCAAAAAACAATAACAAAGACCTGAGTGACGTCATCTTCGAACTATCTATAGGTGATGTATTTACACACCAATTATGGTAAATTGTGTATTTTTTAAAGTATGGGCGATGTATCACCTACGAGTGGCAAATAAGTTGTAAAAGCTGGACTATAATGCTGAATTATTTTTTTTTTTGGTATAAATCACCAATGAGAGTCATCGCAGTACAGTATTTTTCTTTATGTAAATGAGGCTTATTCAGCACATGATGGGAGGTATTTGACGCCTGTAATTGGATTCAATAGTCTGATTTCACGTCGCCCAGCAACAGCCAGAAGTGTGGTTCTAAACAAAGAAAATCAGTACTTTTTATTCTTCATGCTGGCTAGAACTTTTTATATGTCATGCGATCAGAATGTATAAAAGTCAAAACAAGATCATATTTATGTTTTTTTTCCCTCTGTATACACTTTTATGCTCGTCGGAGAAATATTTCATAAGGGCGTCCGCCATTGTTCCGTTAGTTTAGAGCCAGTTACTAAGTTACCATGCGTCATTACGAGGGAAGTGACGTCATGACTGTTGAAGGCTATTAGGCGGACCCTCCATAAACCACATACAGCGAGCACACGCCGTTCAACACGCGAAACAAACGAACCTAACAACAAATTAGAGAAACCCCTCTCAATGGTCCACACGACACAAAACTAGTCTGTCTCCATTTTTTTTGTTACGTGCTTCCTCGAGGGCGGCTAAAGAACGAATAGTGTTGAAGTTTGCTGATGGTGAGAACTACTCATAACAATGGCTCGCAAGAAAAAAAGTCTACAACACACGAGACAAACGAACGAACATCAAGAAATAATTGAAGCCCCCTCCATAGACAACACGGCACAGCCTTTACCAAAAACTACCGTGTCGCCGTTTGTAGCATTGCTCGTTTTTTGTATGGCGTGTGATTCAAGATGGACAACAACAAATAAAAAATAATTGAATATGTGAGAGACCGGTGTACCACGCGAGAATGACTCTACCAAAAAAAAAAAAGACTCTAGAGGCTTAACCCTCTTCCGCACTAGGACAGGACTGTCCTGGGACCGTCCTGTCCCAAATCTGTAACATATAGAATTTAGAGAAATCTTCCGCACCTCTTGGGACGGGACAAAACAGTCCCGTTGTGTCCCAAGCCGTTGTGAAATGCTACAAAATCAACGGGACAGGACTGTCCCAGTCCCGTATTCATATCGTTTGTGATAGTAGAAAAATATAGTAGACTTCCGCACTAGGACAAAAAAGTCCCAGACTTGGCGGCCCCGTGTCAAAATTGAAATGCCTGTCTTTATTTTCTGCATCCCTACTACTACTACTACTACTACTACTACTACTACTACTACAAACTACTACTACTACTACTACTACTACTACACTACTACTACTACTACTACTACTATTTCTACTGTTGCTTCTGCTGCTGCTGCTAATGCCACTAATGTATTAATACCTACACCCCTTACATTTTGTATTTATTTCCAATTCCATTGTATTTATTTTCCAACAATAGTCCACACTTTATTTTAGTTCACTGTCTTCTATACTGCATTACACAGTTCCTACCCGCCTCCCCTCTTTTAACATAACTAGTAAAAAGCCCGCAATTTCGCGGGGAAAGAACTATTTTCATTCGATACTGTACTCACCATCAATTAATGAGGGCAGATTGGTAAACAACGTTGTCTGTGTAATTTGGTATATCTTCGGTTGATTTTTCTGTGGCCCAATAATATATTTAATAATATATTCCCTCAACTAACCCCAAGAAAAAATTAAACCTAGTACCTTTAATTAACCCCAATAGGAAAAACAAACACCCTAGCACTTTAATAATACTTATGACTAACCCTAATAGGAAAAAAAATCATCCGATCTCGAGCTAACCCTAATAGAAAAATCATGATAAATTGAATAAATAAACGCCTGACAAAAGATCAAAGGTGAAAATACAAATTTAAAGAATACTGGGGATGTAGGAGCTTTCGGAATGTATTCCCTTTACTTAACTTATGGAAAAACAAACTTCCTAGCACCTTTAATAAGACTTATGACTAACCTCTCGAGCTCACCCTAATAGAAAAAAAAAACAACTCTCGGACTGCTTTGCAATACCTTTCAATATTTAACAAATCAAAATGGCGGCTGAAAATCAAAACAATGGTCAAATTTAGAAATTTTAAACTTTCACAAATCTATCAAGGTTTGTTCTAGAGTTTTTAAAATACTTCTAGATATAATGACAAATTGAATAAATAAATGCTTGACAAAATATCAACGGTGAAAATACAAATTTAAAGAATACTGGGGATGTAGGAGCTTTCGGAATGTCTCCCTTTTACTTAACTTATGGAAAAACAAACATCCTAGCACCTTTACTAAGACTTATGACTAACCTTAATAGAAAAAGAATTATCCTCGATCTCGAGCTAACCCTAATAGTAAAAAAAAGAATCAAAATGGCGACTGAAATACCTTCATGTCATCAAGTGAATATTGGGCTTTTAACGAAATCGGGCAGAACGAGACGCCGAACGCCGAACCCGAACGGATCTAGCCTTCTCACGTGACCATGAACGAGATCTGGATAGTGAAGACTCTCAAGCGGTATGCAGCATCGGATCTAAGGTCACGTGATAGAGGATAGCTTGGGTTGCTGTTGGCTTCAGCTGACAAGAAACGGAGAAGGAAAGAATGGAGACTACCTCAGCCTCCCCCCCCCCTACCATGTGTTAGGGAGGGGCAAGGTCAGTGTCATTCAATAGTATATAATTGTGCATGTGGCGCTCTACCCTAGATACGGAGAGAAAATTATAAATTGATTACGGGGGAAGGTGGGAAGAAGGGGGGGGGGGGGTTGACCCACAAACGACCGAGGTGTTGGGCTTCGGGTAGACCATGATACGAAATCAAAGAGAAAAGGCCGCTGGTACTTGGATGGTGGAAATGGTTGGGGGGTGGGAGGTTGTGACAATCAGCATGGGATGTATACACATTAATAATAAAGGCAATAGATGACCAGGATGTGTAATGTGTGTGTATTGTTTGTATATGTTTGTGTGTGTGTGTGTGTGTGTGTGTGTGTGTGCGCTTGTGTGTGAAAGGGATTACACAAAAACACCTTTCTCTGTAGCTTCCAAATGATTACGTATACGAAAAATTTGAAAACCACATTGTTTGAATCAGCTTGCAAAAAGGAGAACATTTATCTTTGTTTCACAAAATAGGCTTAAAATAACAATTGTTTTTTAGTAGATTGATTTTAAAATAAATATTGCTCAAATTTTTTAAAATTTAATTATAATTTCTTTATTTCCCGGTCGATTTTCTTGATTTATATCTCATTTCTTAATTCTCAATGCGACAAGCACACTGATGTATCTCGTGTGATCCAAAAGCGTTTAAAACACCAATTACGTTGTTAAAAAAAATAATAAAAAAAATATATATATATATATATATAATATATATATATATATATATATATATATATATATATACTGAGAGTCCTCCTCACTAATTAATTCCTGAGCGTTGAGACGGTGACGCAACTATTACATACAAGACCTTGCAGTCGAGACGGCAGGGCTTTTGGGTTACACAACCACTATTTACCCATCGGTCAGCGGTACTCTCTGATGTATACAACACTCACCGCCTTTACGCAAAGCCGCCTGTCCATAAATCAAGAGATGATCTCCTAACTGTTCACAAGCGAACTGTCAAACGAGCAATCGATGATTGGATAAGAATCTCAAGATCTCATATAATAAGGTAAGTTTTGGAGAGGTGATATCCCCCCAGTCTGTGTATCTCCCCACCCGTCATCGGACAGAACTTTCATTGCGTTATATCATATAAGCTCCGCCTCCTCTTTCTATTCTTGAGTAACGAGATTAGACGAGAGGACGCGAGAAAAAACTGATCACGTGTCCGTTCAGTCGTTCGTTCGGTGTTCGTTCGGTGAGCAACGGAGTTATAGTTAGACACCGAAGCTCGCCTAACGAACGACTTGCCCAACACGTGACCATTTTTTTTCTCGCGTCCTCTCGTCTAATCTCGTCACTCCGGAATAGAAAGAGGAGGCGGAGCTCATATGATATAACGCAATGAAAGTTCTGTCCGATGACGGGTGGGGGGATATCACCTCTCCAAAACTTACCTTATTATATGAGATCTTGAGATTCTTATCCAATCATCGATTGCTCGTTTGACAGTTCGCTTGTGAACAGTTAGGAGACCATCTCTTGATTTATGGGCAGGCGGCTTTGCGTAAAGGCGGTGACTGTTGTATACATCAAAGAGTACCGCTGACCGATGGGTAAATAGTGGTTGTGTAACCCAAAAGCCCTGTCGTCTCGACTGCAAGGTCTTGTATGTAATAGTTGCGTCACCATCTCAAGGCTCAGGAATTAATTAGTGAGCTGATTCAAACAATGTGGGTTTCAAATTTATCGTATACGTAATCATTTGGAAGCTACAGAGAAAGGTGTTTTTGTGTAATCCCTTTCACACACACACACACGCGCGCGCACACACACACACACACACACACACACAACAACATATACAAACAATACACATCCCTGGTCATCTATTGCCTATATTATTAATGTTAATATATATACATCCCATGCTGATTGTCACTACCCCCCCCCCCCCCCCCCCAACCATTTCCACCATCCAAGTACCAGCGGCCTTTTCTCTTTGATTTCGTATCATGGTCTACCCGAAGCCCAACACCTCGATCGTTTGTGGGTCAACCCCACCCCCCCCCCCCTCCCCCCACCTTCCCCCGTAATCAATTTATAATTTTCTCTCTGTATAGAGCGCCACATGCACAATTATATACTATTGAATGACACTGACCTTGCCCCTCCCCTAACACAAGCCAACAGCAACCCAAGCTATCCTCTATCACGTGACCTTAGATCCGATGCTGCATACCGCTTGAGAGTCTTCACTATCCAGATCTCGTTCATGGTCACGTGAGAAGGCTATATCCGTTCGGGTTCGGCGTTCGGGTTCGGCGTTCGGGTTCGGCGTTCGACCCGATTTATCACTATGAATGCCACGATTTGCTGACAAATGCCACCGCTAAATCAACAACACAACGGAAGTAATAATAATACTTGATGTCATAAATAGATGACGCAAATTGACAACTTTTTACAGTGTCAAAATTAGTTGATTTTGGGAGTCAAGTGTCGTCGTTGGTACATATTTTATGATACCTGTTTGACTCAACGAACTTTCAAACTGACTTTAAATTATAAAAGGAAATCAAGTTATCTGTTTATCTATCTGTAAAAAATACATTTCTAATTTTCAAATCTTTCAGCAGAGTTGTGCGCCGTATCAATTTTTTTATTGACTCAAATGAGCACAATGTTCTCCACAATGCTATATTTTTTAAAGAAAGGATTAAGTACGCACCTTTTATAAATTTCTATTGCTCTGTTTTAATTCGCGCTTCCTCACAAAGTAGCATACAATTTCCTGCCCATCAATGTTTTTGTTTATGCATCTTAACAACGCCACTACCACATTATCTCATTCGTCTGCAGTTTTTAATTCATCATGTGTTGTTGATGAAGGGGAAACCCGAAACGTCCATTTTATCTGTTTTCGTATATTAAACTGAAGCTTACATTCAATTTAACAGTTATGATTTATTTATTTATTTCAATTGTGAATATAAAAAAGCAAGAACAATTCAAAAAATAATTCTATGTGATGAAACCACGTACAGAAGGCATAGCAACATAAACATTTTCGGCAATTTAAAAACATATGTTTATAAATATAATTTAAGAAGTGTCACACTTTGTGACACAGCAGTAACGTGTCTAAAACCGGTCGCGCATCTGTTCGGTACCTTGTGGGATCAATTATCTTTATCGTTATTTATTTCGGGAATTTTCAATGAAAATATTTTTAAGTAAGTCCTTCTGAGCCACTTGGACTCATTGTAAGACAAATTAACTCTTGAGCCTGTCTCGCGGCCGCTAAAAACACTCTAGAGCCTGTCTCGCAGCCGCCAGATCGACTCTATCCACGCGAAAAATGACTCTAGCCCATGGGCGGATAACTGCTTACAGAAAAAAAAAATCTCGTTTCTTTGGGAGCGGTGCGGGTACAAACCAGAGAGAGGGGCTGTGGATGTATGTGCAGCGGCGAGTCGTATTGACGGCTTATGGTGGTGCCATGATTAGAAGAAGAAAAAAATTCTAAAACAGTGAACACGATCAAGAGAAGAGAGCACATGTTAAAAACTCTCTTTTTTTGGAAGGGGGGGATGGTCGATGGTTTCTACGAGTGGACAAAACCACAAAAACAAATAATTCATGAAAACAACAAGCCACAACACTGAGATACAAGTCCCGTGTGAAAAGGTCTTTGTAATTATTCTTTGTCCACCATTTAAAGGATTGGATTTGGTAAATAATGCAATCAATATGTGATAAATGTAAATCAAAAGAGAAAAAAAAACCTACGACAGAACTTACTTACTTTTAGTACTTGTAAAGAAAATATGCAAATCTTTTTATAATTTGTTTATTGAAATCTGGAATGGCATCTATTTCAGCTTTGTGAATTTATAGAATCATCAACGAATTTAACCGCTCCTGTTTAATTGAATTTCGCAAGAAATTTTTCACTCTTTTAAGGGTGCTAAAACAACGTTCAGGAGGTCAAGAAATACGATGGAAGTGGTTAAGGTCACTATAGCCTATCGATGTCCATGATTTGTCAGTGTTTGTTGTATCTGTAAAAAGTAGACAATGAAAACAAAAGAAACGTTTTTTTCTTTCTAAACTAACTGTGAGCCATTCATGTCTGTCATACCATGTCACTGACAAAGAGATTTCCACACCTGTATTAATTCAAAGTCAGTTGGTTGATGAGAAACTAGTCTTTTTATTTCCAATTTGTCATCTAGACCTGGTCTAGTGTCAATCTCCCAAACGGTCGGTGAAGTAAAGAGTCAACTTGATTCATTGCAATTCATTGTTTAACAAAACAAAACTTCAAAGTATAACTCAAATAATGGAAATCAATGGAATACGATTAATGATTGCACAAATAAAAGGTAGATTCAGATCTTAAAGCATCACAAAGAAAAAATCACTCCACTTAAGTACTTAAGAAATCAAAAAACACACCAAAGTATAACTGTTGACAATCTTCGCTTTCTTTCTCTGACTGACACAAATACACACGCACAAACACACACATATACACACACACACAAATAAACACTCATACACACGTAACATCAACTCAGCACTACAAGCAAGAAAAATGTTGGTAAATTCGCCCACAATGCTTCGTTGCAAAGAATTACTTTAGTCAATAATCGTGAAAAAGAGGTGGGGGGGGGGGGTTGATGTCATATTTTTAAGTTTTATGTTGTTTTTCTTTGCTGCTTACAAATAAACTTGATAATGATCAAATGTTTTTGACAGTTAATGTAATATTTTGGATGGCCGAAGTTACCCTAATTATGACGTAAACGGTGCAACATTGGCGCATCCCCTTAGTCCAACGGTGGAGCTCTCAGATCCTGGCACAAGTCGAGGGGTTTTCCGCTATTTGAAGATAGTATAATTCGACCCAGTTTCTCGCTCAATCAGCTGTAGAGATACTAATGGATAGAGCATTAACTGGAGCTTTGGATTGCTTTGCACCACGGTGTTGATTTTGTCACTAATTCGCGCAGTGATGTCACCAACACACGAGTCGGCGCAGTGCGTGAATCGGAATCTTGAATAGAGCGGAGACTAAAAAGGCAGTATGTTGTTTGCGAGTTGGCGAAAGACAGTGGAGTTAAAATTTCTCAGTTTTATTTTTAATTAAATTATGCTGTTAATGATTTTTAAAAGATTGGTGCGGTGCCTGGCACCATTCGATCCAATGGCCCCACGCCACTGTGTGTGTGCGGTATGTATGCGTGTGTGTACTCAGCTCACGGTCAGCTAATCTGGCCTTCGAGAACAACTCGATCATGCAGCCGAATATGACCCCTACCAATAGAATATGTAATGGCACTACTACTATTACTACTACTACTAATACCACTACTACTACTACTACTACTACTACTACTACTACTACTACTACTACTACTACTACTACTACGACGACTACTACTACTACTACTACTACTACTACTACTTCTACTACTACTGAAACGGATCTCTCAAAATGGTCTAGTTGCTCTAGTCCATAAATACGAAAGAAAAGTAACTTTCCGTATGCCCAGTGTGCCCATGGTTTTTGCAACGGAAGCTTTGTTTTACTTTTATTTTCTCTAATTAAACATATTATTGCAGGTTTTTTTAGAACTAGAAGTACCATATTAAGTTGATTGGTTAGCAATATCAAAAGCAGAAACAAACAAATAAACAAACAATAATCATTTTTTTTAAACAAACAAAAAAAAAAAAAAACAACAAAAAAACAAAAGGCAATTGTAATACCCGCTCTATCAAACGTTTTGGCTGTCTTTAGGCATTAACACCTAGCTTTTCATGAAGTAAGTGCCAAAAGACTGTCCAATTTGTACTTGGGTAAGAAAATCTTTACAAAATCAAGCGCGACCGAAACCACCGAGTGTATGGTGTACAGTTGACACAAAAGGATGTTTTATAAACGCCCCTTTGCCAAATCACTTCAATACTCTTTCGCTTGTTTTCGATCGACTTTCAAAAAGGTGAACACGTGTCTATTAACATCGGATACTTAATATATAGTAATCGTGAACCGAATAAAATCCATTTATTTTCTTTCTGTTCAGGAAAAACCAAAATATCCAAGACATAACCCAAGAATATACAATTGGTTTCTACGGTGGAGACCTAAACTACCGACAACGAGACCTCCCATCCAGTGCTTTTTGCACGTCATTACATGTTACAAGAAAAGAAAATAGACTCGGCTGTTAAGTTAATTCTGGTAAAGAAATTAATACCTGGAGAAAATATTGCACTACCATGATTTTTTTCTCTAATAAAAAATGATCTTACCAAGATGTTGGGGGTTGCTGTTGATTATTTTCAAATTTTGATAAACTTTTCAAAAATCGAGCCAAATCGCATTTCTTTTATTAATGAATACCATTACACTTTTGTTTATAGTACAATCAAAGCCACTTAACTCTCTCCTTACCTCCCATATTTAGAGTTTCCCCCAAAACGTCACGCCCACCCAACACAAAAATAGAATTTTCTTACTCAAACAGAAAATCAACAAGTGCATTCAATACACAATATTGAGCTCTATAATACAGTGTCAAGTTTTTATAGCTATAACAACAAATTATCTTTAAATTTTGTGATGTTCAAACGAAATCACAATGATAAACTTGTTGGTTGTATCGTAACGAATGTGACAATTTTCCTTTGGTTGGTAAGGAAAAGGCTAATTGGGACAATGCTATAACACAGAAATCCTTTCGATTAAATTGCTTCCAATTAAACAAGCCCTTTGTCAATGAACAGTATGGTAATGCATCCATTCTTATTTTGACATTGTGGATGCACACAATCCATTTGGAACTGGTTTTATTTTCAATGTCATGTGAAAGCTTTTCAATTCAGCGGATAATAATAAATAAATAAATTCCCTTTATTCATCCCTAAGGGGAAATTTTTATTTAGGTCTATTCCAAGGGAAGACTGGAATAACCCAGGCGACAGCCGCAGTACAGCGCCGCAAAGTGAGCTAAGGCTAGATGACTTGCTCACGGCCACACAACACGGCGGGTAGTCGAACTCGGTACCTTTCAGGTACGAAAGCAAAGACCATACCGCTGAGCCACGCTGTCCCATTAGAGAGGATGGCTAAATAATCGGACAATCAGTCAGGACTATAAACATATTGTAATTGCAGTAGCACTGACATGATACATTAGTAAATGTTAATTGAAAATAAAAATCCAGACGAAGCTCTGAGATTATTGCAAGCAACAGACATGAATTTCTATTTATCTGTAGAAATTATATAGAAAATAAAATATTTCAGAAATCATTCATTTATGCGACCGTTCCGATAAAGTGGCTTTCCTATTATCCGCTTTGATGCAGTCACACCTCTTTTGATGTGAGTATTGTTAACTTTTGATAGAGTGTACTGTTATCATAATACATAGGTTCAGCAAACGGACTTAAGAATTAAGACTTAGACCTGAGACCTATCTCCATCACGTGATCGCTTATTATAGAAGGTGAATTCCCTAGTGACGAGTGCAAAACAGACGATGCTGTTTGTCACATTTTTGTTGACATTTTTTTTTGTCCGATTCGCACCCTATTTATGATGCAGTTGGCTTTAAAAAGGTTAGTACCATTTAGAATTATTGATTTATGTAAATTTCTTTTCATCACAAACGTATGTATGTAATGCATTATGTATAAATTTCTGTGGGGTCCCGTAACAACCTCCAATTGTCCAGTGCCAGTCGAGTACTGTAAACGATTCTTTGGCTTTGGCCTTCGATGTCTGTTCGCACAGAGGTGCGCCCCTCAAGAAAGCAATGAACCAATTTTCTCAGCTAACGCTTGCATTAGATTATTTTCACTGTGGTATTTATAAAAGAGGATATGTTTTTGTCAATAGATATAATTACTATTGAGGGATAGTCGTCTTTTAAAACTTTATACGGGCCTTACACAGAGCTCACCATCACTATTACCACCTCCACCGTTACCACCATCACCATCACTATTGCGTTTCCAAGCAGTTTTTCTCGTTTTTTAAAATTTGATACCCATCACAACAGCCCTCCTTACTACTACGAAAATTCCCGTAGAACTACGGCTAAATCCCGAGCTGTATATAATAAAGGTTTTTAATTAAATACCATTTCTTGAAAACGAAGTTCTGGTGCCAGAGCTATCACATAAAGGAGTTAAAACATTTTTCCCGACGCATTATAAGGACAAGCTAGTGATTTTTAAGGGTAGTTAAAATGTCTACGATGTTATCTACCATGAAAACTATATATTACATTTTCCTATTTCAAGTAGGCTGCTATGATAAGTATCAGTTCCATAGTCAAAATAAGACAAACACAAATAACATTGATTTAATCTTAGGCTTTCGCCAAAAATCCATACAATTTGATGACAACATAGATACATGAAAGTGAGAAAAAAAGATAAATGAAACCAAAGCATAAAATGAGACCATTAATAATCATGAAAATACAACATTGTAATACCACCAATAATAATAATAATAATAATAATAATAATAATAATAATAATAATAATAATAATAATAATAATAA
>NC_088363.1:24697492-24709992 GCF_034508935.2 Berghia stephanieae
TCTCTATGGACTTCGTCGTCAAGGTGCCCATTTAATCAGTAGTTTTTTTACCAATCAATATGCGGTATTTATGACACACCCTCAAGCGGTGGCCTTTGTAAGTTCGCTTGGACAAATACACCTGGTTGTTTACAAACAATGGGATGAAAGGAGTTGACATCACTCTGCTCTTAGTTACTGTTATTTCGACAACTAGTTTTGTTATTAGTTCTCACAGTGATTGTACGATTGATCAGGCCTGGTGAACATTTTACTTAAATGCATACCGTCGTTGGTAATATCGTGGAGTTTGTTATTGTTGCACTAATTGCCATTGTTTACATCAGGTCGACTGTCCGAGGCACATGGTTATGTTCCACTCCACTAAGTCTCTATGCCGTGTAGTTTGCTTTTTTTAGCACTGTCATTGTTTACATTCGGACGATTGCCCGAGGGGCGTGGTCATGTTCCCTTCCGCGAGGAGTGATTAGCCATCTCAAACCTGTACCTCTGCACTTATAGACGGAACGAAATAGACGTCCCTCAGCTCTTTGTTATTCATTTGAGACTACAATTTTTATGAGCAGTTTTCACTATATTATAATAATTAGACTATAAATGTTTTAGGCTACACATTGTTTTGTGTGCTGGTATTTCATATCCAAATTTATTTACCTTAATGCATAGCATCAAATTAGTTTTCCCATGTTTTCAAGTCATTGGTCACATAGCAAAAGGTGCTCAAAATGACAATGAAAATTGTTCACAGTTTTCGAAAAGCACAGCATCAGAATTGATCAACTTGATGATCTTGACCCACGGATAAATTTACAACTTTCATAAACAAAGCGGCGTGTTTACATTTATTAAGAAATACCCAATCGTTGTACAGCAACAAATTATGTGATCGATGACTCGTTTGGACAAAACCATGAAAGTAGATAGCTACCATTAGTTCTCGCTAAATTTACTATAAGATATTACAAATGTTAAAGTTCACACTATTTTGTGTTTTGGTACGGTTGATCGGGCAAGTACTACATGTGGGTAATTTATTCAAACGCATACCATCAAATGCAACACCTCGCAAAACAAAAAGACAAAGGAAAATAAGAAGAAGAATCAAAATTTTAATCTATACAGATTGATTATATACCTACATATCGGTAACAAAAGTATTGAAGACCAACAGTCCACCCCTGTTTTTAATTGTTCAGCTGATGACATTCCCCTTTACGAAGCGCATTGAAAGAATCATACAGGCTCCAGAGAAAAAATAATAACAATATGAAAATAATAAACCTGAAACTTTGACGAACAATCGTAGAATGGCGTTACTGGTATGAAAATTGTTTGTACACTCTTTTGTTCTGACCCATTCAAGCAAACGAAGTTGAATGTCGTTGTGTAACATGTCAGCTAGTACAGATTTACATGGAGCATATTGTGACAAACGTTTCATGAAATAAATAAGAATAATAACCACTTGTGACCCACCGTTTCAAAGGGGTATCAAGTCGGGATTTACAAAATGCTGGAAACTGAATTTATATCCACAAATATGATATTGGGTTTAATTTGTGTTCATTATATTATAGTCTAGTGTCATTTCACTTTCCTTCGGATCAGAAGGTCATGGGGTCGAGTCCGGAAGGGTACATGGTTGAGTCCTTGGAAAAGGCTTTTTACTCACATTCTCTCACCGTAATGAGGTGTAAACCTGGCCGTTGACAGCGTTGTCTCTGTCAAAAAACAAATTGTAATATTGCCTAACAGGCGTCATGTCTCATTTTACATGTTAAGTGCTGCAATTGGCTAGGGACCCCTTGTAAGCGCTTTAAGCACGTTTAGTGGATACTGCCCTATATTAAAGCCTTGGGGTTTTTTTGTTTTTTTTTTTTTTGGGGGGGGGGAGGTTTAAAGAATAAAAACGATTTCATAAATTCAAAGAAATAAATGTAGAGAGATCCTGGTTCAGGGTAGTTACTATTGATGTTGGTGGTCTCTCTACATATTGGTTGCTTCATGGAAATATTCTGTGATTGCAGTTTGGGCTGGGATGTTATCTTCTCGACGTAAGATGTGACCAAATAGCCTCCATCGCTGTTCTTTTATTGTACTTAGGCGTTGGACACCGGGTTTTTTTTTTCATAGAGATCAGGATTTGTAATTGTCTCTGAGCCAATAGATTCCGATTACGCGACGTAATTGTTTGCGGTGGTATGAATCGAGACTTTCTAAGTTCTTTTTTGTGAGGCCCCAGGTTCCACAGTTATATGTCAATATCGGAATAATCAGTGCCTCGTAAATCTGTATTCGTTTTTCTCACTGATTATGTTATTTCTATTCTATAAATTTTGGAGTTGGTTGAATGCATTGGTGGCCAGCTGCTTTCGTTTTCTGATGTCTTCATTTTCGTTGATCAAATTGCCTAGTTTACGGACACTTTCCTATTCAATTAAATTTCTGTTGTTTGTATATTCTGTTCTGGATTGATTCACTTTTAGATTCCATGCTTCTAGGGTAGTTGATATTATTGGCGTATGTATTTTTGCTTGATGTTCTGATTCAAAGATTAGGTCTGCATCATCTGCGTATATCAACTCACGAGTGATCTTCTTTATTGGTGGTATTTTTGGTCTTAGAGCTTTCATGGCCGATTCGAGGTATATCGTGAATAGAATTGTACCCAAGCTGTCTCCTCGAGGGGATCCAATTGAGGTTGATATTGTTGTTAATTCTCTGCCGGATTCAAATTGCAATGTAGTATTTGATAATAGATATCTTATGAGCTTCACGTGATCGTTGTCCAAGAATGAGTCAAGGATTGATAACAACTTGGTTCTACATATGGTGTCGAAAGCTGAACTCATATTGATTCCAAGTATTGTAAATTCGTCCTTATATTTCTCCGTTCTGGCTTTCAGCAATCGATGGGCCTTTACTATGCCTGCAGTGCTTCTATCTCTTCTAAACCCGCTTTGTGATGGTGAAAGATAATCCTTTACTTTTTCTCTAATTCTGTTTAGTGTGATTGTGCTTAAAACTTTTCTTAGCGCGTATAATAAAACGATTGGTCGCAAATTTTCTAAAGGGCCTTTCTTTTTATTTGGTTTGTTTAGCAGAATGAGTTTTCCACTTCCAAGATTGAGAACTTGCTTTGTCTTAAATATCTTATTATTTACATCAGTTGGGATTTGCATTCCTTCGTCGTCAAGATATTTTAGTTCTTCTGCTCTAACACCATCTAGACCTGGCGATCTGTTGTTATTGAGCTTTTGTATGGCTTCACTTATTTAATTCCTTGGGGCGTTAAAGGCGTTTCAAGCTCTGAATTGGTAGGACTCGAATGGTTCTTCTTCTTGAATACCCTTGTATTTCTCAGTGTAGTATACGTTTATAGTGTTTATAATTTCTTTATCATTACATAAGGTATTAGTACATTTATCTTTGATTATAGTCTAAGTCTATTTTTTTTTTGTCGTTTGATTGTATTCATCGCATTGAACATTTTCATACTGTCACTTGTACTATTTATTCCTGTCACAATCTCATCTATTTTCTTTTTGTGATTATCTATTGATTGAGATTTAATTTTATGCATTATTTCATTTCTTTGTCTCTTCATTTTGTTCTTCACATCCGTATTTGAGCAGCTGTTGATGCCAAGTCTCAGTTTCTTTGCTGCTCTGATAAGTCATGCCGTATTGGACAGTAATCTTGTTTATATGTACTACTTCTCTCAGGCAGTGTTGTTACCCTGCTCATCAGCACGCTTTGGACAAGGTGTTGTTGAATTTCAGCTGGGTTAGAGTCATCCCTTAAATTCTGTGACGAAAGATTCGAAGCGAGTGTACCTAAATGAGTCAATAAAATGTATAGTAATGTATCATAATATTATTTGGAAAGATTTACATTACTTTTCTCTTTCTTTGTTTTGTTTTGTTTTGTTTTGTTTTGTCTTTGTTTTGTTTTTTATGTTTGTTTGTTTTTTCAAATTTGTTTTTTTTGTTTGTTTGTTTGTTTGTTTGTTGTCAAAGTTTACTTGCGTTTGCAATGAGATTAGGTCATCATAATATTGTCACCTGTTATGATCTTGTAAGAAGCCAGAGTTCTGCAAAAGGTGTGAACTAAAATAGAGAATTCTGTGGCATGTAACGAGCATTCATTGCTCCGTGCTTTACAAAATAACAAGGGTTTCTCAAGTATGTATCATATCAATAGTATATTATATTCTGTTTAAGAGACCTTCAATAGCGTTTAAATTAAATGATAGAGATATAAGTAACACAGAAGTCTTCACAATTCTATAGCATATATGCCAAAATAATGTAGTTGTAAAGAAACGCCCTTGCAACTCAACTCGGCGCTATCTCTTATTCTCAACCAATGAACCGTCTCATCCGAGTCATGACAGAAGAACAGTTGCATGGTGTCTCTTAACTGTTCGGCAATGAAAGAACAGGTATTCAAACCATGACAATGTGATCTTGTTTAAGATAAACAGTCAAACATTAAGGGACAAGAAAGGAGTATCTGTTTCTTTCCGCGAAACGAATGGTAATCTTTATTGCTACTCTTTTGAAAAGTATTGATCTTTCCGTCGGATATTAAGTTAAGCGTGGCTATGTAGTCTAGTGGAATGAAATTCGCTTCAGACTGAAATGTCCAAGGTTTAAGTCTAACCTGAGCGGCGCATAGCCGAGTCCTTGGAAAAATGCTCTTTACTCACATTCTCTCACTGTACTCATGTGTAAAATGAGTGCCTAGCAGTAAACAGGTTGATCTCTGTAGGAAAAATCGTAACATTGCCAAACAGGCATGATGTCTCGTCCCAATTGTCAAGTGTTGCTCTTGTCTAGGGACGCCTTGTAAAGGCCAGAATCTTCCAACTCGAAGCGAGTGTCATGCCACTAGACCACATATCATAGTTGGGTCCTTGGAAAAAGGATCTTTATTCACATTCTTTCACTATACTCAGGTGTAAAATAAGTACTTGGCCGTTAACTGTCTGAAAAATTGTATTATCGCCTAACAGGCACCATGTCTCGTTCTATATGTTACGTGTTGCTGTTGGTCATTGACCCTTTGTAAAACGCTTTGAGCACGTTTAGTGGGTAATGCGCTATTTAAGAGCTCACATTTTTTTCTTTTTGTTACTCTACAAAGCTAGATAAAGTCTGACTCATTAATTTATCTTGAGGGGTGCTTGAAGTAAGTTAATCACTAGAACCAAAATTATACGGACGTTGAGTCAAACATCGGACGATGGGCCAGCAACCTATCCAAAGGACAGAAAGCAATTGGTACTCCATCCATTTTCGTCCATTGCAAAAGAGAACGGGATGATAACTGGTCCAAGGGAACATAAGTCATTGCTCCCTACTTTGTCCAAAGCCTTGAAGGCCGTATTTTCCAAGGATGATCTCAATTGGGGCTGTCAAACAGTAACACTGTTTTTAATTTGAATACCAAACTGCTGGGAGCTGTGGACTATACAATAATAATGTGTAAAATAATGACTAGACAGCTTCAAATAATAATACCAACACGGAACGTTTTGGGGTCAAAACCCTTCATCAGCCAATAACAAAAACACTTAGAGTTAATACATCACTTCATATCTGGATTTAAATGTATGTTTTAACATTATTATTACTGGGACGGGGGGGGGGGGGGTGTTGTTGTTGGCTGAAAAGGGGATTTGGGTCCGACACTTTCCGTGTTTGGTATTTTTGATATTTAATGAAGCTGTTATATTTTTATACATTCATTTTTACATTGCTTTAGATAAAAGTTAAGATAGCGCTCTTTGATATCATTCGTGTAGCTTCATAATGCCTCGAATTACCTTTGTAAGATCGAATAATAGCGGAATACATAGCATTGTTTCATGAATAGAGCTTCGTATCGGGCAGTTAGAATTTTTTAATCATAACCTGATATCCATGTTGAATGCTACGGCTTATTTTGTGGGCATGGGAGGGGTTTGTCCTGTTTTGTTCCTGTTTGTTTTTATTTCCCCAACGCGTGCTTCATTTTGACTTTAGAGTTGTTGAAAACTGTTAAGGGTATGAATAATAACTAGGGAACTAGATAAAGTATTAGTTCTACTATGGTACTCTGAAAATCAACACATTAAAATGTTGGCCAAAAGACTCGTCTTTTAAATATGGATTGATTAAAATAACCCGCACCTTGTCAAAAACTCCCAAACTTCCGACTTAAGAGGGCTTTGATAAATAAAAGTCCCAGGTTTTAGAGTTTTTGACAAGACAAGGTCGTTTTAATCCATCGTTATTTGAAAAATAAATTTTCTGGCCAAAATTTTAAAAAAGTTTTTATTTAAGTTTACGGTAGAATAATGGGATAGCTTATATTATATGCAATGCCGGAAGAATTGATGAGATTTATTGTGGTGATTCTATCGGGAACAGGACGTGAACCCTCGCTATTAGGATTACATTGAAAACCTGTTATTTATATCTGTTCGTTTTGAAGTCTGTTATTTTTCAATTAGAGAATAATCTCCTAATTCCTTTTTCCCCCGATTAGTATAGTTCATAACATTTAAGTGTCAGGAATTTGTCTTTTAGAAGCAATATTACTTCAATGTCATGATTTCGAGCTGTTTCTTGGATAGCAGAATATACCACTGGTTGTTTTATGGAATGTGTTTGATATGTTTAATTGTTGTGATTATGTTAAAGCATTTGGAATCTATTAATTATGATACTATTGAAAATTTCCACTACTACTACTACTACTACTACTACTACTAGTACTCTAATAATGATAATGATAATAATAATAATAATGATTATGATGATGATAATAATAATAATAATAATAATAATAATAATAGTAATAATAATAATAATAATAATGATAATAACAACAACAACAATAATAATAATAATAATAATAATAATAATAATAATAATAATAATGATGATGATGATGATGATGATGATCATGATGATGATAATGATGATGATGATGTTGATCATGATGATGATAATTATAATATTAATAATAATAATAACAATAATAATAATAACAATAATAGTAATAATAATAATAATAATAATAATAATAATAATAATAATAATAATAATAAAATAATGATAATAATAATAATAATAATAATAATAATAATAATAATAATAATAATAATAATAATAATAATAATAATAATAATAATAATAATAATATAATAATAATAATGATAATGATGATGATGATTATGATGGCTCATCCTGACATAATACAAGACAATTAGGTTCTTTTTACAGAAAAAAAAACTTTTTGAAAGCTGGTGCAAGCCAACATAACACATGAATTTTTAAAAACTTTTTTGTTTTTATTGAAGACACAGAACATAGTTTATCAAAGTAACAAAAACTCTAAAATTAAGGTTCTGTTCATTCCTTTTACGAAAACCATTTTTTGAATACTGGTGCAAGCCGATATAATACCGCTAGGAGACGATAGGTCACCAAATAAAGCCTTGTTACCCTAAGAGCTATCCAACAGCTCACGTCATCGAGTTACAGTTTTATGCCCGTTTCATGACCTACACCATAAATAACTCCCGACTTAAATTTAGACTGGTCATGAATTTCTGACCCTAGAACCTGTTTGTGCAGACATTTGATCGCTGATAATAATAAATTTATCATTCTTTTTACACCTGCATTTTGTAATAATCTGATTCGGCATTGACAATTTACGTGTTATGATTTGAAGAAAAAAAATGGGGTACGCAAAATACAGTTATTGCCATAACAGGATGTGTTAAACCAATATTCTGGGCGATCCACTGACGTAGTTGTAAGTCGTTTGCGTTAATGTAAAGGTCTCAGGTTCAAATCTCAGTAGATACACTGATGTTTATACTTCCTAATCACGCCAAAGTGTGAACACCCTAGATCCATATTATATTCAAACTGTCAATGGATTTTGAAGGATTGTTTGTTTCCTTGTAAATATCAAAATATATGTTGAAAAACATAATGAAATTGAATCAAAACAGTTTTTAAAAGCTCTAATTATACAAAAAGTGAAATTTCGGGCCTCAAGTACTCCAATCAGCCTACAAAAAAAAAGATATTAATAAAACGTTGTAATGGAATGTAGTAGAATTTGCATTTATCCGCCCACCAAGGACTTAGAACATGTAGATTGGATGAAGTTGACGTCAATCAGCTATTGATTAAAGACCGTCAATGAGGTGATAAACCTTCACTAAATTCTGTCTGATAGACTATAAACGTTTAATGTAATATACTGTACTTAATGTAATTGTTAATATATACAACTCGCAGAATCTACAAAGCGCTCCAAGGCGCTACACATTAAAGGACAATAGATACCACAAAACGCAAATACTATTGCAACTCAAAAGCCTTCCTGAATAGGACTGTTTTCAAAAGTTTCCTTATATTAAGTAACTGAGCTCGAGGGCAGGGCGTCTTTGATTTCTTTATCTAATTTGTTCCATACTTTCGGGGCCTCGATAGAGAAAGATTTTTCAGGTAGAAATAGTTTATATATGGGCACATTAATTAGTCTTCCATTTTGAGATCAGAGTGGTCTAGCATGTATATACAATTCAAGAAGCCCAGAGAGATAAGATGGCACTATTAATATTTATTACTTGGGTATTTGAACATTATTAAAGGTTGCTCATGACGGTGTGACGGTGTGTTGGTTACAATTGTTATATATTATGGTGCCCACATGGTCGAGTAAGGGTTAATTATTATTATATTCACTTATGTATCTATTTCTTTAATTATTATATTAATATATATATTCACACACACACACACACACACACACACACACACAAAATTTAAATTATATATTGATTTATTTATTCTCACCTCGTTTTTTACACATTCTCCGACAACGTTGTTTCGTCCAGAATTTCTGGAGTCAATTAATAATTCGCTCCAAAAAAAAACTTTTGAGCACTCTATGTGGTTCCAGTTAATCCCCTTCAATCATATAATTATTTTTGATAGTTTCCTTTGATTCATTATTGATTCTACCCGTATTGATTGAAATTCTATGTAAATGTATGTTTCATAATGGCAATTGCCTAAAATAAACCTTGGAATTGAATTGAACATGACAGTGGAAACGGTGAGGAAATTATTACCCGAGTCTATTACCATCAATATTGTGTGACCAGAAGGAAAGAAAGGTTTCAGTGCGACAACAACATTTTATCGAAACTTATCTTATCTGCTTCATTAGACGCATTGTGTGTCGGTGGTTAAGATATGAAAAGATGATAGTAGTAAAATATGGATGATGTAACATAAAACACCTTTACGCCAAATGATATGAATGACTGCACTAGATAACACGATATACTCCGTGATTTCAATAGCTCTTCAGCATAATGTAACAATCTAGTGTTCAGTGTCCTGTATTCTTTTTCTGTGGTGTAAACAATTTAAACTATGGCAGACCAAAACCGCACGGATCATCGGTAAGTAGATAGAGAATTGGTTTAAAGCTAGTTGTATAAATTAGCAGGTCTGACAACTGAACGTAATTGTGGGCTTGATTTAACTCTCACCTTACCAGCCATTTTCAGGATTTTCCCCAAAACTTCACACCCAACTAACACAAAAATATATCTATATTTTTTATCCCTCAAACACAATAGCAGTAAGTTCTTACGATAAATAATTACTTTAGTAAAACATACTCTACAGTAAAAAATTTGAGAAATGTTGCTGAATACCTTTCCCAAACATCTAACCGTAACTTCCTGAAAAATCAACCGATATACTTCAAATAAAGATTAGTCTGCTCTAGGGAGCATATTTTTTTCAGAAAATGACCAAAAATAAAATAAATGCAAAACCAAAATTTTCTCCTTGCGACTGATTATGACATGCACTGACACTGTAGCGTTTAACCAACTACTAGAAATAAATAGCCACATTCCTAACGATACAAACAACATTTTTCTTATTCAGATTCACTTTATAATAAATTATAATATTTCAAGAACAAGCTTTCTTATTTTATAAGAGCTCAATACTGTTTTGTAAAGCTTGTTTTGGTCAACGAAATTATGTATAGAATATGTAGGTACTTACTGCTTTTGAATTTGAGTTTAAAAATTAATTTTGTGTGTTGTATCGGTATCTCAGTAAGAATCTTGAAAATGATTGGTAAAGAGAGAATTAAATTAACCCGACACAATATCGTTCTGAGGTGGCGGGTGAAATATTTATCCCACAGGTAATATAAACGTACTGTGGATCCAAACCTTATGATCCATGCAGATGTTTCTTTTTAAGACAAATGAATTAATATAAGATTCTGATACATGCTTTTAGAAATTCCAGACGTGTTTCCAATCTCCGCCTGTTGTGAACAAGTTCAAATTCTAAAACGTAAGCGTGTAAGAATTTTCACTGTGTGTGCGTGTGTGTGTGCGTTTGTGTGCGTGCGTGTGTGTGTGTGTGTGTGTGTGTGTGTAGGAAATGTAAGCTTTCGGCAAATCCTTGTTAAACCCTCTTCTTTCTGACTTTAGTTCAGTAAACTATAGACTGTAGCGACTTAGTGACTCCTCTTGTGCCGGTAGTGTCAAGAGTCCCGTGGCTTTGTAGACATTATCTTTTATTTGCTGTTTGTTTGTTTAACATTCAAGGCCAATTCCCTTCTTCAAGAAGAGTGTATACTCCAGCAATGGAACAGTCGTCGTCACATCAGCCGCCAGAGAGGTCATGGCTAAAAACCAACAATTTCTGACATCAAGATGGGGACGAAGAAAGTCGTCTGCTTTCGACTGGACTGTCAACTACCAACACCTCACGAAGTCCGAGATACATTCTATGCGCTCTGTAGTGCATGGATTAAGGCTTATTCATAGAGGTAATTATGAACATATGAAAGTCTTGTTGCTGTTGTTGTTGTTGTTGTTGTTCTTCTTCTTCTTCTTCTTCTTCTTCTTCTTCTTCTTCTTCTTCTTCTTCTTCTTCTTCTTCTTCTTCTTCTTCTTCTTTTTCTTTTACTACTACTACTACTACTACTACTACTACTACTACTACTACTACTACTACTACTACTACTACCACTACTACTGTTACTACTACTATTACTACGACTACTACTACTACAACTACAACAACTACTACTACTATTACTACTACTACTACTTCTACTACCACTGCTGTTGCAACAGCCCTATTTTTTAAATATACTATTTCAGACCAAAGTCATGTCAAGGAAGTGTTGGCCCATTGTGTCACTTTGGAATCGTATGGACCCCACGAGTTCGTGACGAAGAAGGCCCATGAGCAACAGCTATCCTGTCATTTCATTTTATCTGGATCAGTCAAGGTATAAAAGTGTAGAGTTATGTTATAGGGCAATGTGGCTCAGCGGTTTGGTCTTTGCTTCGTATTCGAAAGGCACCGGGTTCGACTACCCGCAGCGCTGTGTGACCTTTGAGCAAGATACTTCGCCCTAGCTCCCCTTTGCGGCGCTGCACTGCGACTGACGTCTGTGTTATTCCAATATTCCCTAGGAAAAGACTCCGGAGACAAAATTTATATATTCGTTCCTTGGTTTATTAAGATATATTATCGATAGCAGATCAAGACGGCTTTTGAAGTAAAGCCAAACAGTTTTGAGTGTAAAGCGGGAACGGTCGAAAAACTGTCCCTGGAATAGTGGCCTACTCTCTACTCAGATGTAGATAAATAAATAAATTCTAAATAAATTTCCTTTATTCATCCCGAAGGGAACATTTTTCTTTAGGATCGAATGCAAGGGAAGACTGGAATAACTCAGCGTTAGCCGCAGGGCAGCGCCGCAAAGTGAGCTAAGGCTATGTCCCGCCGAGCGACCGGTGAGCCGAACTCGGTAACTTTCGGGCACGAAGAAAAGACCCTACCGCTTTTCCGTGTAAATAAATATCTTGTTATAAGTTGTGACATATTATATTGTAATCATGTTTAAGCAGAAAATAGAGCTTACCATTTGTATTTAGATATACATTATGAAATGGACATTTTGTTTAATTTGACCTGATTGGAGAATGACTGAATCTATGTGAGGTGCAATTAGTATGGTAAAATCAAAGATACGCGTTATTCATATGTGCTTATTTATTGATTTTCTTTTATAGATGGAACGAAATTTACGCAACTCATCTCTGTTATTGTTTTTAGAGAGCCATTTTAATGATTAGTTTTCACTAATTACATGTCAGAGTATAAGCATTTAAGGTTAAACAAAGATGTGTGTGTTGTTCCGTTATAGACTGATGAATGTTGTAAGCATTTGACTTGAATGCATAGCATCAGTATAAAAATGTGTGGATGAAACACTGACAGACAATCAAATAGAGAAATATATCATTAGTGTTCCTTGATGGAAGGGTGAAAAAGATAGCAACAATTTCTTACCATCCTTTAGTAAGGACATTAGCTGGAAAACCTACAGACACAGCCATCCAATCACCGTCTATCTCTTCCTAATAGAAGATG
>NC_088363.1:24717492-24737492 GCF_034508935.2 Berghia stephanieae
ACGACCATTTCAACGTCTTGTATTTCCTTTAAAATAGTTTTAAATCTCTTGTAGGCTACAGGTTTTTAAGTATTGTAGTTATGTTTTTATTATTTTTTGTTGTTGGCTGAAGACGGGTTTTGAGCCCGAAACGTTCCGTGTTTGGTATTTTGTTCATTTTTGAAGCTGTTATATTCATTTATGTTTATAACTTTTTACAGTCCACAACTTCTAGCAGCTTAGTATCACTTTGACTATGGTTAACATATTATAATTCTAAGATAATGCTTCCATATTTCATCTTACAGGCAAAATTATCCAGAAAACTTTCGTCGCTTCATTCTGAAGGGAGCCCAGTTTGAGCCAGTGACAACACGGATCCGATCTGCGTACCTACGTCGTCCAAAGACACAGTGTCGGGAAAGGCCAAAAAGCTGCAACAGCAACATGTATGATGTTGACAACTATCAAGCTTGTATAAGAGGAGTTACATTGCCTGGTAATGATAGGAGCTGGAATAAACAAGAGGCTAGTCACGAAGAGCAGATACGAACGAGATCATGTAAAGTCACAAATGAAATTAGTTCGAAGTCGTATGTTGGCCATGATAACAATATATTGAGATCTGTAGTGGAAGACGACGGTGAGTGATTAATAATGCATTTTATATGTGATCATTGTTTGTCTCAAAAAGGTGTTATGAAAGGATTATTTCTATAATTAATATTCAAATTTAAGCCTTATTTTTGAAGACTGCTGTCATAATATTCTGATATCATAAATTATACACTATCTTCATATTCTGAGAATATAATAGAGTACATATTTAAAGATATTTATACTGTTACTTTGTATCAGCAGTTCTTAATTTAAAGCGAATTTTAAAAAAGGAAAGAACTGATATCAGAATGCGTTTGCTATTTCCATCGATTTGTTTCAAGTGTGTTCATTATAATTATACGTGTGATCTCTGTACTGTACATGAGAAAAGCGCACCACTTTGATCTTCTCTGCAACAGTTGGTGATTTAATTCTCTTCCTCCCCTTCCCCTCCCTTTCTCATTCAAGATGGAGTAGAAGGCATCTTTGGAAAAGAAAATGACTCAATTGCAAAAGCATGTGTAAGTTTGTTTTAAATTTAAATATATCTCTATAAATGTCAGGCCAATTTATTTTCGATTGAGAGTAACCTCCTAGAAATTACACATTACAGTAGAGATTGTGATTGAAGGGTCTTTTCAAAAAGACTCAACTATACTCCCGTAACATTAGGACTCGAACCATCGATCTACACGTCACACATTGAGTATCATATTAGTAGACCTAATTATATATATATATATATATATATATATATATATATATATATATATATATATATATATATATATATATATATATATATATATATAACAACCACATTTGAACATTTTAATCATAGTCTACATGTATTTCTCAGTAGTATTGTTATTACATGTCCTTGTTACCTTGTAGAAGTGTAATTGTAAAAGCGCTTAGAGCCTGTGCTACACGGGGAAAGCGCCATATAAATGCTATTCATTATTATTATTAAGTAAATGGACGATATGTCATATATAGATAATTGGATGGATAGATAGATAGATTGAATAGAAGGATAGATAGATGACTAGATAGACAAAGATAGACTGATAGATAGATAGATAGATAGATAGATAGATAGATAGATAGATAGATAGATAGATAGATAGATAGATAGATAGATAGATAGATAGATATAGATAGATAGATAGATAGATAGATAGATAGATAGATAGCTATCTATCTATCAGTCTATCTTTGTCTATCTAGTCATCTATTTATCCTTCTATTCAATCTATCTATCTATCCATCCAATTATCTATATATGACATATCGTCCATTTACTTAATAATAATAATGAATAGCATTTATATGGCGCTTTCCCCGTGTAGCACAGGCTCTAAGCGCTTTTACAATTACACTTCTACAAGGTAACAAGGACATGTAATAACAATACTACTGAGAAATACATGTAGACTATGATTAAAATGTTCAAATGTGGTTGTTATAGCGTAAAAGGTGGTATTTCAGTCGTGATTTGAAAGTTGTCAATGAATCAGAGCATCTCATATTTGATGGGAGAGAGTTCCAAAAGTGGGGACCCGAAATTGAAAGGACTGCTCACTTATCTTTCGAAAGGTTTTGGATTTGACAAGAATTGAATGGTCGTTATCTGATCTCAAGTTTCTGTTTGGGACATACACGTTCAAAAAGGTCTCGAATATATGAAGGACTATTTGTGATTAGTAATTTATAGGCAACAGTACAAATGTTGTTTACAACTCTTTTCTCCACAGGAAGCCAATGCAACGCGTGAAGAAGAGAAGGTGCCGACCAATAATACATTCCGAAAGCACGAAGCAGTACGACAATTACACTATGAATGTTTTATCAACAGCTCTTGTTATATACAGAATTGTTTGTCTTTCTGATTTTACAGCTATTTTATCTATCCATCAATCAATCCGTCTATTTATCAGTATTGTGATTCCAAGATTGAGTACCATTTCACACCAGGAACACATAGAAAATAAAATCGCGACATTTTTGTAAGCAACTAATTTGTTCATTTATATTGATTGTTACAGGAACTTCCAGAAAAACAATCTGATACCAAGTACAACAGCAATTTTATGGTAATTGCCTCTTTTCATTTTTGTTTTTGGTTTTTTGTTTGTTTGTTTGTTTGTTTTGTTTCTTTACTGTCTTTTTAAAATAATTGCTAGTTTGCAGTTTTGTCAAATCATGCTCACCAGTGAGTGAAATCGGGGCAGGGATATAATTTCCTCTGAACTAGGAGAAGAGCTTCTCCGATCATGCAAGGTATGACGCGAGGTGGCTACAAAATTTCCTTTTCAGCTAATTTTTTAAAATTAAAATCACTTATGTAGCTTTTATTGGGGGTCCCAATAGCTCAGTTGGTAGAATACTCGCTTTGCACGTGAATTGACGGGTGATGTCGAGATTAATTTCTGCCCCCCCCCCCCCTCCTCGTCCATCCAGCTGCGATTGGGTGTAGCTTGGTCTGTTAGAGGCAGAAAATAGTTTGCGATAGACTGGTGTCCATATCCAAAGGGTAGCAATCATTTGCTATTGTCTGTTTCACGCTATAGAATCCCGGATAAACTACGGCTCCATGGGCCTCATGGCTCTGAATGACTACACGTAGCTTTGCAGTTGAAGTAGAGTCTACTTATAGCCCTATAGTAGTCGCTGAGATGAAGCTATGTGCATGTTTTCTGAAGACGAGCGGTATCCCAGTTGAACATGGCATCGAGTTGCAACTTGTCAAAAGTTTAGGGAAAGTGCATGAGGGAAGAAAGGAATATTGCAGGTTAGAATGAGCGGATTGCCATATCACTGGAAACTGGAACCTCCTGTTGCTTCTCTTTGCTGGTCTTGAAACCAGGGATTTTCATACCAAGACTCAAGATCATTTCCCATTCGCTGAGGGTATTATCATCTCATTCAATAAAGCGATCCTTTTTAACGTTCCTGTTTGTGGCAACTAATGACAAAAGGGGAGATCCGAAGATTTCTTTCTTTACATTACTAGAAATACTTAATTACATCTTCCTACAATAAGAGTCTAACAACATACAAGGTCACCAAAGTGATAAGGAAAATATTATATTGAAAAAAGAGTAGGCCTGACGAGGGGAAAGTGTAATAATAGTTGGTGCCGGTTGAAGAAAAGTTTGAGCCAGAAACTTTAATTTTTGTGGGTTTTTTTTTTTTTTTTGGTTTTAAAAGCTGTTATGCTATATACTTCATTTTAAATTCAAAATTCGTTCTTGTTCATCCCCAGAGAGCAGCTGTAATGGTGACCTTAAAAACAAACGAGATAGTCAAGAAAGCGAAAGCTGTTGTGGAAAAAAGCCGACAGAAGGCGCCATCTCATATTGAGAAAGTTAGAGATGAAGATGGAGTGTAAGTACTGTGTAATAATGATACCAAAAAAAATGGGGGTACGCTGAAACCGGTTTAACCAAAAATATCGATAAACGGACAAATATATTATTACTAAACCTTTATTATTCGTCAATCAACCATCCAATTATCGAGGCTTCTTACATACCATATCACTCATTGTATTTCTTCACCTCGTCTCCATGCTGATGATGATAGTGGTGACGAGGACGATGATGCTGTTCATGTGATGTTGATTATGATGACGATGATGATAACGATAATGACGATGATGATGATGATGATGATGATGATTGATTATTATGATATTATTATTATATTATTATTATTATTATTATTATTATTATTATTATTATTATTATTATTATTATTATTATTATTATTATTATTTTATCAATGTCTCTCTTGACAGGTGGTACACATCAATTCACTGCGAACGCGATCGTCTCAACAATGAAATCACCACAGACAAGGAAAGAATGCTAAAACTGCGCACACTTCTTGATGGACGTATAAAGCGTAAACAGGAGGTTGAAGGTGATTGTGTCAAAGGTGAAGAGCATACAAAGTACGAGAATGAAGAAGACGACAACAGTAAAGAGAAAAAGATCACCTCTAGGACAAAGGATTATGCTGATTATATCAATGACCTGCCCACGGAAAAAGACATCGAGAAGTCTTTAAAAGCCAATGCAATGACAAGAAAAGATGACATTGGTGTAGGATCAGAATCAGTATCCAGTCTGCAGCTCACAACGACAGATGGAAAAGGATTTAATAACAATGAATATAACAGTGCACGTATTTCAGAGAGTGGGCTCCCCTATACAGGAAGTTACGTCATTCCAAAAACAGTTCCTCCAAGACAATCATTTTTAAATGGCAGCACAAAAGTAATGAATCCGTCTTTTCCCAGGACACAAGTAAATGAAACCTCAGAACCCAAAACATTCAAAATTGGACTTGCAAGCACCAATGAATCTGGAACTCAAGAGAAAATAAACGCACCAATTGACCGTTTGGGAACATCTCGAACTGTTCTCAGTCAATCTGATCATGAGACATTGTTATCTCGGGAAAACGGTATTATGAATGCATGGTCAAATGAAAACAGCAGGACGAAAGCTGCCTCATCTATTTCAAGTCTAGTCGGTCCGAACCATAATACTCATGAAAACAAACCAAGAAAAATTATTTTCCGTAAAGGTATTCGAATGAGACCCGTTTCAGCCCCTGTTTTTAACAGGAAAATGTGAATCAGAGAATACATTATTATGTATGACTGAGGAGTTGATAGATGAAATTAAACAGTTGAGTTATTAAGTTAAGAAGTAGCAGCAGCAGTAGTTTTAATAATAGTAGTAGAAGTAGTAGTAGTAGTAGTAGTAGTAGTAGTAGTAGTAGTAGTAGTAGTAGTAGTAGTAGTAGTATTAGTAGTAGTAGTAGTAGTAGTAGTAGTGGTAGTAGTAGTAGTAGTAGTAGTAGTAGTAGGGAGTAGTAGTAGTAGAGTAGTAGTAGTAGTAGTGTAGTAGTTAGTAGTAGTAGTAGTAGTAGTAGTAGTAGTAGTAGTAGTAGTAGTAGTAGTAGTAGTAGTAGTAGTAGTAGCAGTAGTGGTTGTGGTGGTGATGGCAGTAGTAGTAGTAGTAATAGTAGTTGCTGTGGTGGTAGTAGTAGTAGTAGTAGTAGTAGTAGTAGTAGTAGTAGTAGTAGTAGTAGTAGTAGTAGTAGTAGTAGTAGTAGTAGTAGTAGTAGTAGTAGTAGTAGTAGTAGTAGTGGTAGTAGTAGTAGTAGTAGTAGTAGTAGTAGTAGTAGTAGTAGTAGTGGTTGTGGTTGTGGTGGTGGTAGTAGTAGTAGTAGTTGATGTTGTTGTTACAGTTGTAATAGTTGTTTGGTGTAATTATTGTTGTTGTTTTTCTAGTGGAAGTATAAGTATCGGTAGTAGTAGTAGTAGTAGTAGTAGTAGTAGTAGTAGTAGTAGTAGTAGTAGTAGTAGTAGTAGTAGTAGTAGTAGTAGTAGTAGTAGTAGTAGTAGTAGTAGAAGAAGAAGAAGAAGAAGAAGAAGTAGTAGTACGTGTAGTAGTAGTAGTAGTAGTAGTAGTAGTAGTAGTAGTAGTAGTAGTAGCAGCAGCAGCAGCAGCAGCAGCAGTAGTAGAAGTAGTAGTAGTAGTAGTAGTAGTAGTAGTAGTAGTAGTAGTAGTCAGCAGTAGTAGTAGTAGTAGTAGTAGTAGTAGTAGTAGTAGTAGTAGTAGTAGTAGTAGTAGTAGTAGTAGTAGTAGTAGTGGTAGTAGTAGCAGCAGTAGTAAATGTTATTGTTATTATGGTTATTGTTTGTTGTTGTTATTGTTGTTGGTTGTTGTGGTTGTCACTGTGAAAGTAATAGCTGAAGTCAACACGCTGCGATTTCTGACCATAATCGGGAACTTATTGTCTTCGGTCAAATACCTCGTCAGCTTTGTGTTAAGAACAGATGGGCACACCATAATTGCAGCCCTGTCTCGAAAGAGAGTTGACTACAGAATAAAAATATTCAACAACAGATTATTGACCTGATTTGAAAGGTATTTTGATGGAATATTAAAGATGGGGGCCTATTTGAAAGACTTATCGGAGCCCTTATACAAAGAAACGATGAGGGAACTTCAGTGCAGATTCTTACAGCCTTGAAGCTATTCTCTTCAGTAAGACAAATCCATGTCGTCCTTGACTTGTTACCACAAACAAGGTAAAATAAGTAAGGAATTGTGTAGCTTGTTCAATATCTTTATTAGCGACATGGCAGATGCCTCCTCGTTGAAACTGAATTACATGGGCAATCGCTTCATACCGTAGCATAGTCCTGAGTAATCCCGAGAGCGTACTAACCAAGGACGTAATCAGAACAGAATACTACAATGAGTACAGTGATTTAAAATACTGCCAAGACCCCTAGCTACTTCCTTGAAAACAATCAATACGGAACACATTTATTTTTTAAACGTCGAGTCTACAACGGCAGTGGTTAGTCTAGTGAGTGGAGTTTGGCGGATTCGCTCACTTTCATTTTGGTTCAAGGAGGGCCCATCCAACTCGGAGTCTCTGGCATAGAACTTCGAAAAAACGGCTGGTTTAAAATGTGGTTTGTTTGGTTCTGCCGAGTACATCGATTAGCATGAAATTGAAGTATAACAGTATAACCATCAGATGCTGCTGCTGTCGTAAAAAAAATAAATAATAATAAAACAAAACAACATACAACAAAAAAAAAATAAATAAATAAAAAAAAAACCCAAAACGACCAGGTGTGTTGGGCATGAACTTCGGCGCAATAGGCTTTGAGGATTATTTGTGCATTCTTTATCAATGATTGTCAAACTGATTGAATGAATAAAAAGAATTAATTGCTCAATTAATGACGTTCCAAATGTTTAATAATAACAGATGTATTAATCACTTTGCTGATTGTGAGAGACTGATCCAAAAAAAAAAAAAGGGGGGGGGGGGAGGGCGGGGGGATGAAGTGAATCCCGCAAAATTACACACATCTCGGTTCTTTAGCATTATTAAGCGCAATAATAACTAAATGTACTCAAAGCGCTTTACAAGAGGCCACTAGCCAACAGCAACACTTAATATATTATAGGACGAGACATGACTCCTGTTCTTCGATATTACGGGGGGGGGGGGGGGGGTTTAACGGAGACAATGGTATTCATTTTAAATCTGAGTCCGGTGAGAGAAAGCGAGTAAAGAGCCATTTCCTATGACTCAACTATGCGCCGCTCGGAGTGGGACTTGAACCTTGGACGTTCCTATCCGAAAGGGAGTGTCATACTACAAGATGACATAGTCGCGCAATCATCAATTTTATCTTCCCATTGTCTCATCGTTTTTTACAACAACAAAAAACATTTAAAAACCCAACTTTTATATGGTTTACTCCTATTTGAATCTCCTTTATACTATCTTTTAGTTTTAGTTGATCTTCACAAAAAAGATTTTGAAAATTATTGAGCATAGATACCCCTTGCCCTACAAATCCAACGCCTATGATGTATAGCATACTCGTTGTGTATAGTTATCGGGTTTGGTCTGGAGATACGAGAGGCCGTGCCATTCACCCAAACCGTTTTATTTAGACAATGCTTCCACGATAGCTTTCTGTTTATTTTCGCAATTAGTAAACAAAGACTGGAAAGAAGTCGCCAGTTAAATTGATAGGGATCACAACAATTTGAAAAATTTGAGAAACCAATGTTATAATGATGAATATTAGATTGAATCTTAGATCAATAAAAATTTTACATAAGTTGTTGACTTGAAACGAAACCTCTACAAGTAGTTGGCGTAGAGATCTACGTGATCAATTTATTGGTTTGCTATTGATGCTATGGGTTTATCTGAAATACGCATAACATCCGCCATCCGATTACAACTTTACCAACACACAAAACTAACATTGAACGTTTATAGTCTGATATAATTATTTGATAACTAATAACCAAAATGGCTTTCTAAAAACATTAACAAAGAATTGAGTGCCGTCAATTTTGTTCCCTCTATAATGTCTGGGAATGAAATCAATTTCCTTTGCTAACTACCATCAGCATATAAACAGAGGTATGATAGCATTAAGGATGCTTTTGCAAATTAAGTACAAAACTGGGTGTATGGGATAAAGCCCAAACAAAAACATCAATCGGCAGTTCACACCAAGCTTGAAAATGAACATAAATTTTGTTCGACATGACTGACTGGTACTGGTATGATAAGTTGGAATTCGACTATTTTAGAGATTTATTTATCAAAATCAAAGTTTATAACATTTTCATTTACTTTAGCCACAGATACTACAAGCAAGCTCTTACAGAAATTTTGAGGAAAATATGAATTATTTTTATGATGATTGTATGGTTTCAATTGGTATTTAAATGAAGTCCTTTCCAACTGAGATAAATAATCATTTATTTGTGAAAATTTATAGAGCGCACTTTGACAGATTGCGATACTCAGTTCGCTTTATGATGACGTAAAAGGCCACGTTGAACTAAATGTTCACATCAAATGACACATGTCGCCTATTAAGCGTTCTTTTTCATACCAGGACCCATAACTCAGAGCGGAGTTGGGAAGGTCGCACATCAATTCAATTGAGACTTGCGCATCGAAGTAATAATATTAGTTTCTTCTTCTGGATCTGAAGAATCTTCTGGCGTCACGTGCTGATGAACAATAAAAAATGATAAGTGACCAACGAGAGAGAGAGAGAGAGAGAGAGAGAGAGAGAGAGAGAGAGAGAGAGAGAGAGAGGGAGAGAGAGAGGGAGAGAGAGAGGGGAGAGAGAGAGAGGAGAGAGAGAGAGAGAAAGAGAGAGAGAGAGAGAGAGAGAGAGAGAGAGAGAGAGAGAGAGAGAGAGAGAGAGAGAGAGAGAGAGCATATCAAGGGAAGGAACTGTGTAATACATGTTAAATAATAAGACAAAGAGGGTTGACTGCCTTAAAAAAAAAAAGAGGGTTCCGGGAAACTCCGATTCAATAGTCTCGAGCGTCTAAAACAATGAATTCTATTTTTTGGTCTTCATTGGAAATTAGACTTTTATTCCGAGTCATCTCGGGTATCACTGCTATAATTGAGAAGCAGATGAATCTATTGTGTCATACCCTCTCGAAACGGTATTAGTCGGGGTGAACTAGGAGCAGAAAACTATGTTTTAAATCTGAATCGTGAGGTTTTAATTAGGTTAAATATGCTGAATTAAAAAGAATTGAAATGTCATTTCGTTGATCTACAATCAGCTAATTTTTAATTTTTTTTTGTGATTTTGAATTCATTTCAAATTTTCAGAATACACTTTACTCTGAGTAAATACCGCATTGAGACGGTTGGTTACATCTGCTCAACTGTCAGGCAAAGATTGCAACATTCTCCAATTCTGTGGCCCCGTTCATAAACATGATAAGTGATGTTTTCTTGTAATATTAGTTGCTGTAACAAAGATATCACTCAAAGGAATATTTTCTTCATTAATTTTTTTCAAGTTTGAACATTCAGCACGAAATCAAAGGATGTCGCATTTCTTTTGAATATACCTTAACTGCTTTTCCAAAGTTTGTTTTCCATTAAATTTGTGTTCGATTTTCTCAATTGTATTAAAATGTTAGTGTGTCAGGTTCTTGCATTGGGCCACATAATTTATTCATATTGTCATCTCAACTCAAAAGTCAAACGATGTATATAGGGATACATGCATTATAATAGATTAATTGATTTTAAAAAAGGAAAGTAAATATGCGTGTCTTTGTGTGTGTGTAAGTGTGTGTGTGTGTGTATGTGTGTGTTTGTGTATGTCCTATACAGAATGAATAAGACTATCGTCATCTATAAAATTAGTAAACATTTCTATTATTCTATTGCATAACGTTATGATTTTTACGATTTAGATTGATGTTATAATAACCATATGAATTTTTTAACCAATTGCATTCGATCAATAAGAATGACGAAGCCATTATAAAAAGGTTGAGAGGAGGTACAGTTATGTAGATTACAGCAGATTGTGAATGACTAATATATGTCTGTTCGACAATAAGTTAGATATGGAGATTGAAATATTTGTTTTCATTGTACTTGTTATTTTAGTTGTTTCAAAGTTTTAGATTGTCATTGTGTTCGTTCAGTACATAAGGCATTTGGTCGATTACGGTAAGCATAATTTCCTTCGGGGTTTTGACAAATGATAAGTAGGTCTATGTAATTGTTTTTTAATATGACCAGTAAATCAGAAGAACTCTTTAGAATCATTATTATAATTGATTGTCACAGGATTCAAACTATTGTCTTTTTCCTATTATCTAGAAATAAAAACATAGACATTTTGCTCTCATACATATATTATGCGATTACGTAGGACATATCTTCAATGATAGTAATATCAACGATGCAATACTACATAATACTATGATGCAAATAATAATCATAATGATAAATAAATAGATTATTTATATAAATAATTTATTTATTTTTTAAATTCAATACTTAAATCCGAAAAATATATTATCCGAAGAGGTGATAATGAGATAAAAATCGATTATGCCTAGTGATTGCCATTTTGGTAGTTTTGTAGCCAAATTACTAATCGGAGGGGGGGGGGGGGAGGGGGACTCAGCCTCCCCTCCCCCTCCCCTTACTAGCACTGTAACCCTGGAATTGTAGTAAATACAAGTTTCGAGATAACTGTGCTGAATATTTCTTAAGAATCAGGGGTAAAAAGAGTACAATGCATACATTTTCTAATTCAAATCCTTAACGACAAATTAGAGAACCAGTATATTTATGTGAAACAGATTTTTTTGAAAAATATACAAATGTAGTATGTCTCTTCTTGTATATACACCGTATTCTTAACCATTAAAATCTATTATTTGATTTGAGTCTGATGATATTATTGCTAAATTAATTGGTTGGATTGGTAACGATGAAATTGTCAGACTAGAAAATGTAATTGGTTCTTTTTAATATTTATTTTGTGAAATTGACAGATAAAATCTGGCAAATTTAGTCTTCGCTGTTGTTGTGTTCTGCTAGAATTTTGTGTTGTGAATGTTATGGAGATCAAATTATTGATAGAGGGGTTCAATCGTTAATTTTGGTATTAATGATTCCTATTGTTAAAATGTGATACTTTTTTTAAAATTTAAGGTGTGTAGAATTTAAAATAAATCGTGAAATATAATTCAATAATACAAGCATTTGTATTGTTAACAACAATTTCAACTTCACTGACTTCAGTTGTCTGCAATCTACCGTCCGAGAGTGCGAGGGAAATGAAAACATTGACATTTGATGCTTCATAAGTTGCGATGTTACGTACAGTTTGAACATATCTTTTATCTGTTTATTTATTCCCTGATGTTATTCATATGATAGCAGTGATTCACTTATGCCTTCCAATGTAAATGCAAGTTAAAAGCTCTACGACTACGTGGATTTGCTTATTTACATCATTACTGAACCACAAAACTCGATTGTCTCGGCCTCTTATTATCATCGTGTGAAATGATAATAAAACAAGTAGGGAAGGAAAAGTTAAATTAAGATTTGAAGTACAACCCACCAAGTCTCGGATACTTTTTTGTTGATAAGATAAAGTGTTACTCCTGTGGGGAAGAAAATTCTGTCGAGGTAAGATTTACATTTATCTCAAAATGGCAATTCGGACTAGAGTCTGGATAGTCTCGTGTGGCTCCAATGTGCCTACGCAAACACAGGGGAAAGGGGGGGGGGGCAAAGGGTGAACCGGTATAGAAATAGAAGAAAAGTTCAGAAGAAATTCTGTTTTGCCCATACCACACTGGCTCAGCTCATACCTCTATTTCGGACTGTTGAAGGATTGTTGTCTCCCTAACACTAACATTATCAGAATATGTTGGGTTTTTTTTTTTGTCGTGATTTTATTTGGACAACAGTTTATGTTGTTTGAAAAGCTTTTCGTTTAGAACACAGTTACTTTGACTTTTATTTTGTAAAGAGTTTTAATTCTTTTTTTATTTATTTCTAAGTGGACTTCCAATTGATCCATGATTTTGTCTTTCTCGTCAAATAAAGCGGGTTTAGGCTGAAAATATTCTGCAATGCACAGCTAAAATGCACTGCGAAATGGACGAGCATCTAGGTCAGAAGTGGTGATTCCATAGTCAGCACGACTCAGTCCGACTGTAAATAGGGCACTGAGCTGGCGTGAGAAACCTTTCGTGTAGTGGTTGTGTAAAAAATATAGAGGATACAACGTTGTCAAGGATTTGGAGTGCCTCCTATAAACAGATTGAGAAAACAACTTGGAGCATATTACCAATTAGAATCTGCTTTGTGTGCTGCAAATTTGGAGAAGAAGAACACAAATTTCAAACAACCAATTTGGAAATAAATAGATCGGGTGTTGTACGCAAAAAAGGAGTGCTGCATACACGCACATCTTTTTGGGTCATCACAGCTCCTCATGTCTAGTCAGGTCAATAAAATCACCGGTAGAAAATAGCACACTTCAGTTGTGCATGGCAGTATGTTTTCAGCCTTAGACTACCTGTTCATTGTTCAAATAATTGTTGTTTTCATTTGCATCAATTTTATATAATTATCCATAATTAAAATCAATTACAAACAAACCAAAATAATACTGAAGTGTTACGGGAGACTATTCAGGCAGAGCCTGAATAATCTATTTATTGCATGTGTGCATTGGAATTTGATTCCGAACAACCATGGGGGAATATTCAGATTCAAATCTGAATAGCCGCAGCCATTTATTATTCTTGTGTATGGATTTTGATTGTTTTTGTAAGTATGTATGTTTTTATAGGTGAATTCTCGGTCTTTACACTGTTTGCACTAGACCATAGTGTATGTCCAGTATTTGTACTAGGTGGTTGCAATTTTGTAATTTAACGAGATATGTATGCCAACTGAATAATCGGTTTCATCATCTGATACACCTCAAAAATCTTATATTTTATTGTCAGGAAGATGAAACAGAAATTCAAAATTGTTTTTGAGGTCATGGTTGATTTGAGCAATTTACCATGTACATATAACACAATTTACAAAAATAACAATTTTTAAAAATCTAGATAATTACATCTTATCTTCTATTTTTATAACTTTATTTATGATAATTCATGTTTACCTTCAGTGTTTTTTTTAAATAGACAATAAATTCAGCCTGGCTTATTAAATGTTTATTTTTATTCAGTTGTTTTGAGACTACAGTGATGAACTGATAACTTGATGTCTTTAGTATCATGAAAAAAAATATATTTATCATATTCAGATAGGGGTCAGACTATTTCCATCCTTACTGCCATGTCATATTAAGTAAGATTTGATGTAAATTTGATACAAGGAATTCTTTCACATATCTTTTTCTGTATTACATTCAATATTAATGCAGAGCATCCTCCATAGCTGTCTTTAACATGTTCGTGTTGTATTTTTACAACGGGGAGTGTTATAGCTTGAATAATGGCAGATAGAGAATACCGTTCGTAGCACTTTATTTCTGACTTTCTTTCTTTGTTTTTTTTTTGTTTTGTTTTTTCAGCACATCTCTTCACCCTTTATGGCTTATCATCATTGATACAAGTGCCTTTGTTATCAAATCGTATAAATCCTTCATACACTATTCTAACAAAATTGATTTTATGCATTTACCAAATGGGCATTTTATTTTCTTCCATTATAAGAATAAGAATAATCTTCCATTGATAAGAATAAAAATATCGTAGAAAATTAACTTAGCCTTATTTAAAAATTTTTTAAATTATGCACAAGCATCAAATATTATATCAATGTTATTCCAACATATAGCGAAACTTTGCTTAACTGCCACATCCGGTGGCATTACAAGTTGACACTTTTAACAAGTTTGATTTTCTTAAGTGGTGTAAATATTTTTAGTTAGAATGTTAGAGAGCTGGAGAATATCTTTATGGAGCCGGAGATAGTAAAGACTGAAAATGAAAGTACAAGTGCATGGAAATAGTAATAACAACAATATACTCGGGTTAAACACTTACTCAGATATATACCCTTCATCAGTAGGAAATGAAAAAATAACACAATTTAAAGAGTTAAAGCCAGGACGTACACACTGTTGGTAACAAAAGAAGGAAGACTGAGCATTTTATAATGATAAAATAACTAATAGTAGAGAGCCATAGTTTCTTAGAGGGTGACAAAAGTAAGCAGTCAGTCTTTATTGCTTCGTGATGGATCAGGTAATAAATTTAACCTGTGACAGTTTGACTAATTCTCTGTAAAATGACTGTGCATTATATATGAATAAGTATATAAATTTGTTTTTAGATTCCTTGTAATTTTCCAATATTTTGGTATTTTAAAATTTTATTTTAAGGCTTAACAAAAAGTTCTTTCTGTTTTCTATAAAGTATGGCTGCATGGAAGTTTGCAAAGCAGGCAATGTTATTGCAAGATTTTATATTGATTTTATATTGATAAAATATTCCAATCTTGCCAAATTATTGGTGATACAGTTCATGACAACAAAAAAATTGAGTTAATTCTTTTTTGTTTTGACTTTAAATGCCAACAGCGCCTGAAATCTTTAAAGGATTTCAAAATGGTTTGGCATCGTTAATTGTATAGAAACAATTTTGACACACTTGTTAAATGACAACAATGGCAATGTCTATATAGTTAATAAAAAAAGAATTGGGTCGCTCAGTCTCTCTATAAAGAAGGAATTGTAAACTCAAATAGATTTTCGACAAAGTCTAAATTCCACCTTTCAACTGCATATAAGGGCATTGAAAGCATAGTTGAGAGGATTCTGCTGACATTAAAGAAAGTTAATGGAATGTCGAAAATAAGGATACAGACCGATTGGATGTGGCTTGCTTCTCTTACCAAAGGCAACCTAATGCTTTTCAATAAAAACCAAAATGTTGTACCATTTTAATGGGGAGTATTAAAGTGTGTGCCTGTGAATCTTTTCTGGTATAGGTCGGTTATATGGAGGACAACTGCATGGGAATGACCAAACCTGAATCGACTCTAGGAAAAAAAACAAAAGGCGCATTAAATTATTTTTGGACCATCAAAACACTGACTTGAACAATGTAATTTCAATTAACATAACCCCATTTTCATATATTGGAACTTTTGTATTGATCACTACATTGTCCGCTTTGCAAGCACTCCAAACACAGCCCTAAGCCAAATTTAATTGCCATGCAACTGTGTAAGCCATAGTAATGACCCGTACTCATTCAATAGGAATTTGTCTACCAGTTGACTGACTGATTAGGAAACAATTGAGTTTTTTTAGTAGATAAATTGCCAAAAATACTGCGCACACACCATTTTAAAGAAAATTTTAACAAAAACATGACGTTTCTGTAACAAATCTGCCAAATACAGGACTGAAACTCATCTGAATAACAATTAGAAAACCTTAAGGACAACATAAAACAAAAAAGGTTTTAAGCAAGTTATGAAACGAAGGCTTTAGCCTCAACTTTCCACGACACCATAAGTCATGAATTCAAGACTAATTTTTTCTTCACTCTGGACGAAGGCATTGCATTGCAAGCCGTTTCCATTGCAATGGACTCAGCTTGAGTTTTCAAAATCATATCAGATGCAGGCCCAAATCTATCACATCACAACACATAAACATGTAAAATAGCAGTAAATTTAGAGGAAAAAAATAGACATTAGTGATTCTTTGGGATTTTTTGTTACGAACTATAAGTGAGATTGGCAGTATGAAGAGGGGCAATATAGCAAGGTTTCATTGAATTGATCAATCTCATTGAATTACAAGCAATGAATCAATAACTGCGATCTGCCATTCCAAAAGATTTTTTTAAATTATTATTTTTTTTACAATGTCTAAATTCATATCATTTCAATTTTATTCGGAATTTTAGAATCTCTGTGGTTACAAGTTCAATGTCTAGAGATATGTGAAAACGAGCTTCTGTTCTCTTTCTTCCTTTCAGTTTTAGAAAGCAATGTTTGGGATACCTATGAAACAAGTACAAGTGTGTAATGTATTTTGCCTTTGAAAGTTGTTTTCAATATGTCCAAATTGTGTATTGTGTTTGTATCCTGTTACATTGTGTTTTTTTTTAATACCTACTAATGGAACAAATTATAATAAGATCTCTAGATACTTACTTTAAATATGCTATGATCGTGCTATCTTATTGTTTCTTTCTTTTTTTAGAAGAAGAAGAAAGGGGTGGGGTGGGGGTGGCCTCTCTTCTTTCCCCCTTCCCTCTTTTATACTCTTAATTAAAAGCTGTATTTTTTGGCTCATTCATCTCTCTTCTTTTACCTTTGATACACATGTTTTCACTTTTACTAATCCAGCTTATGTTACCTTATTCATTATCCATATCATGGCTGTTTATTACATTATGCTGACTGTTTCTTTTATTTTTATTTTCGTGTTTTAAAAATTCTCGTCTCTCTTGATATTGAGTTACCTGTGATGATGCTTTTGTGAGAATTTTAGGGATATAATTCTAAAACACTTGAATTTTAGCATCAATCTCTATCAATAATCCTTTAAAAGGACAAATAATGCATCAAATCAAATCAAAAAAAAAAAAATGAAACTAGATCATCAATAGAATGCTGTCAGATCAAGTCTGAAGTACAATGGCTGTGATGTCCAGTTTCTGCAAACTTTTGATTTATTACAACGTGCGACTTCGTGGAGTATTGGTATGACACTTAGATTACAGCCTTTAGATTGAAGGCTCAAATCCTGCTGCGGACTTCGAAAAGTTTATTCCGTGAAAACTGCATTTTACTCTCTCTTTCTCACAAACTCATTTATAAAATGAGTCCTTGGCTGCTAACAGTGTTGCCTCTGAAATTATAAAATCATTTTACAAGTTGCATGTTTTGTTCTACATATTCAATGTTGCTGCTGTCTTAGGCCTCTGATGAAGTGTTTTGAGTACATTAAATGGATTTTGCCCTTATTAAAGCTCAAGATTTTTTATGATAAATGTATTCTTTTTTCTTTTTTTTTTTTCAAAACTCCGCAATTACGCGCTGAATCAATGAAGAGATGACTGGAACATAATGAAAAAAAGTAAAAGAAAAAAAATATGTCCATATCCATTACCAGTTAAATGCCGTACTCTGGAAAAAACACGTATTTAAAAATGTGATCAGAAAACTCATCTTTCAAATATCGATCGATTTAAATGACCCTCATCTTGGCATAATCTCTCAAACCTGGGACTTTGTGCAATGTTATTTCATTGATCATCAAAAATTTGGATTAGTGTCAAGGTGGGTTGTTTTAAAAAGATTATGTAGGAGTTAATTAATAGATGCACACGCGCACATCCTATACTATAAGTAATTGTGATTATCAGTCATCGCCATGCTCTCTTTCTCTCTCTCTCTCTCTCTCTCTCTCTCTCTCTCTCTCTCTCTCTCTCTCTGTGTGTGTGTGTGTGTGTGTGTGTGTCTGTCTAGTTAGCTATCTATCTATATATCTTTCTTTCTTTCTAACTACTCTCGGTCTATCTCTGTTATACGGCGCCTATCTACGAAGAGTGTCTTTTTTTCCCATCCCGAGAACAGCACTTAAAGACTAAGACTCCTGTTTCTACAGAGATTGTCTGGGTTGGCATTTCAAGGTAAAACACAGAATGGTTTGATATTACCATTGTGCTACATTAACAAAATGTCTTTCACAATACCAGGGCAAAAAGCAATTGAGCTAAATGTTTTTAGTTCACCACGATGAAGTCGTTTGTAAGAATTCATTCCGACTGATGAAAACTTTTACGAGGTTGAAAATGATGGCTGCCTGTGACCGAGAGGGAAAAGAAAATTAAATATATATTTTTTAGTTTTAATGGACGTTGAATAGGTTAAGAAATGTGAAATTAATTAAATCAGAGGTTATACAAAAAAAAAATACCTCGCTAGGAATTAGATGCTGTACAAAAAATAAAAATAAAGTAAAACAAATAGCGAGTCTTAAATCTGACTATTTTTTTAAATTAATTAATTTTCGTTTTTCAATCTGTCGTTGTCCAATTCATTGACCTTCTCTTCTCAGTCTATCAACTTAACGTTCAAACCACTGAACTTCTCGCATCCAGTCCATCTTCATTATGTCTCTAGTTAAATCATGTATGTTGTCATCCCAAATATATATCATATTCCTTACCGTACAAATTATTATTGTCTCATCGAGTTAATTCAATGTGTTTGATATGTAATGCATAATATTATAGCCATTTCATGAACCATTTCCTGCAAAACGTTCCTTTAGTTTTTCCGCGAATGTTGATGTAGCTAACAGTTGATTTATTACATTTTTGTTGCCTGTGGTAACCTGCTGCCAAGACACAACATGCCAGTCTATGTTCTTGATTCATACCTGAAAAGTACGATTTTGACGAACCGTGCGTTTTATCATTTGCGGCACTACTTTGCAACTGATTCCCGGGCTATTCCAGTCTACCCTTGGAATAGACCCTGAAGACAAATTTCCCTATTGGGGATGAATAAAGAGAATTAAAGTTTAATATTTAAAAAAATAATAAATTCATGTCTTTAAAGAATAAATTTACTCTGGAGAGACGTGTGAAAAAATTTGGGCATAAAACTCGTCCTTCAAATAACGATCGATTTAAATGACCCCCATCATGGCAACAAAACAAAAAACAAACTCTCAAACCTGAAACCTCGTGTTTCTGAAGAACTACATAGAAAATATACACATACGAATAACCCATTTATTACAAGAAACAGTTAACATGTTATAGACAAAAATATTTTAACTAATAAATTATCAACCCGTGTTAGTAACTACTTTTCAAAATAAGTATGTCTGAACAATTGTCACAATAGCATCATTTTATTGTTATATTTATAGAAGCTTTAGTCAGTGATATATTTTCTTCTCTTTCTTTTTTTTGTGTTTTTTGTTTGTTTGTTTGTTTGTTTGTTTGTTCTGTAGTACAAATGTATAATCCGACCTTTGGAATAATATGGCAATTGTACGAGTTCTTCTCACGAATGGCAATCGATTATCATAGAAAATGTACAGATACGAGCAACCCGATTATTACCAGAAACCATTAACACGTCTAACGGAGAAAGAGATTATAACCAGTGAATTAACCTGTGGTAAAAGTATCAAAATAACGTATGTCTGGCTCGAGTGCTACAATTAGAAACAATTAAATGAGAACAATTTTTAGATAGAAATTGTTTTTCAATATTGCGTATTCCTGTGATGATTAAATGTTCGTATACGCTTGTCTACTTAAAATCTTTATTAAGTAATACATTGTCATTGCGTTAAAGTGATAATCATAGGTCTTTTGACCTATCTATATAGGGTACAAACGTTTTGAAATACTAACGAAAGAGTGAAAATGGAAAGGCTTCGTATGGGAACAAAACAGACAATGGACGTTTCGGGTACAAACCCTTCGTCAGCACAACAATACACAAATAAACGTGGAAAACAAATAAAATATAATGAAAAATCGTCTGTA
>NC_088363.1:24739992-24744992 GCF_034508935.2 Berghia stephanieae
TGTTTGTGAAAGATATTTTCTTTTTTAACCTAGTAAATCACGTGTCTATTATATGATGTTGTCAATAGATTATAAACATAATATGAACTCGTGGGTACATCGCTTCTGGCTTTACTTATTTTATCTGTTTGAATTCTTCCTTGTTTCATTTTTTACTTATGACCTTTGTTGTACACCTAAATCTAGTCAGTATATAACCTTTTTGACTGTACCACAATGCCCTTTTTACTTATTCTGAATGGAATTAATTAAAAGTATCGCAAACTTGCAAAACTCATAAAAGCAAACATCCTTTCTTATTTCCCCACTTGACGAGTGAGAATGAGTTCTTGACTATGCCATGTAGTGACGGATCGTGTAAGAATGTCGTGAGTTGACAAAGGTGCATAAGAGGCAACTCGGAAGGAATCAAAATCAAAGGCATCTTGATTGGAAATAAATACATTGTTGTGTTCTTCAGACCATTAATTAATAAGACGTATTATTCTAAGAATCGCCAAACCAGATTGTTACAGTAAAGAACATTTATTACAACATAACATAAGATACAGGTGCACAGGATGACGGTTGGATACAGAATGACTCCCAACAAGGTAGCCAGTAGAACAGACGCTAATTGTGAACGATACTACATCAGATGGACGATACGAGTTACGATACTTGAATACAAGAACTTTCATTCACAACCACAGAAGTCTGTCTTCACAACATAAATAAATAAATTCTGTGGGGGATGGAAATTTTGTTCTGCCTGCCCTAATCGTAGCGAGCATTTTGAAATCGTGAAAATGCGCCGTATAATGTTCATGTTTAAAGTGTCATTTTTTTTTTAGGGTAATCGGTAATGTTCTTAATTTGTGTTGCGTAACGAGTGACCTCGTTCATCTGTCCTGGCCTTGGAACTAAGAGGCGTGGATGGCGAGGCACAGCGAGACCTATTGAGTTCAGAGATCTAAATCGATTTGACAAAATGGGTTTGCTTTGACTTGACATGGAAGACCGATTTGTTCTCGTGCTAGTTGTAACAAGATGGGAGTTTGGGATCGATGACCGCCGACCCCCTTATTTAACCCTGGAGACTGATTTGTTTTAATGATGGGGCTTGTTGAACATAAGTGGTGGTTATACTACAAACAGTTCTGTAGCAATTATTATGGTCGATTTACTCTTAAACGAAACAATTGCAGTTTTAATACAATGGTGTTTGTAATGTTGTTGTTGGTTTTGATGATGTGGTAGTTATTGTAGTAAATAATGTGGTGGTGATGATAATGGTGAGGGTGGTGATGGTAGTGGTGGTGATGATGATGATGACGACGATTGACGTGATAATGGATGTAATCACTGACCAGGTTGGTGATAATGTACTGTCATAGTTGTATTGGATATTGTTCGTGTCCTTTGGCAATGCACTTCTGAAACATAAAGGACGCCACTTGACATCCACGCATTGTCTAAATAATACGTAGTGTTCTTTTATCCTTCTACTGTCTCCGCTCTTCCCATCCACATGACTTTATTTCTGTTCTGAGATTTCGATATGAGACTAACCGTGTCTGTACGGTGTTAGTTCGGTGGTGGTGGTGGTGGTGGTTGGGGGGGGGGGGTGACGCTGACAAAAATGAGTCTGTGTTGTAAAATTAAGTAAATTTTATTGTTTTTACTTGAGAAACAAAATGTAGACTAGTTTCTTTTACTGCCGCCCAAAAAAAAACGATAAAAGAAAATTTAAAAAACAAATCTTAAACAAAACAAAAACAAAACAAACAATAAAAATCAACGAAACACAGACATTATAAATCTGATTATCTTCACGTTAAACTTAATTTTCGTCATCGGCTTTATCCGGCGTGTATTGATTTGCAGGTCTGATAACCCAAATGCTTATGGGCTCATTAATGTAATGGGAATATTTTGAAACCAACGCAAAATATTGTCCACTACAACATTGTTGAATCAAGGCCATAATTTCGTTCGATTATCAGACCTGCAAATATGTACACGTAGGGTTTAACCCATCTTGATACCAGATGGACACGGTGGGTCACATAAAATGCTAAGAACCAGATTGGAATGGAATTGTAAATCGAACATCATAGGTACTTGATCCATGTCTCTATCGGAGATCATTCTTCATCTCTTTGTAAGAACCAAGTGTAGTCAAACAGATTTACAAAGCTAACGACCGTCTTTGCCTTGGTTCTTCTATAGCAACGTTTTATTTTCCTCAGACCAAATCAGTACGAATCGATGGATGGCTCTCTATCATTTTTTTTCTGGGCGGACGTCATAATCTGGTTAACCGGACTGGAAACAAGTACTGCTCGTGTCTCCAGCAATCAGTACACATAACGTTGAGGTGATGGAGTAAAGGCGGTAATGGTTTTTGTCAATCATTTATTAACGGTGCATTAGCAGCGAGTCTAGATTCAGGCTGAGTTCTTGTTGGGTTTTGAACTTTTAATGGCAACAGGGATGTCACAAAATGCCTCTCTATCTCTCTCTCTCTGGAATCAATCAGCCCATCTATTTATTTATTTATCTATCTATCTATCTATCTATCTATCTATCTATCTATCTATCTATCTATCTGTCTATCTATCTATCCATCTATCTATGGTGAGGGGAATTGGCTTGAATCACGTAGAGTGCTCGACAGTTTCTTTGGATCGCGAATTATTTATTATTCTCACCTCCTTAACTTAACAGTACAGCATTTCTCTCTAACAGAACTTAAAAGCATTCCTCCCCGAAGAACCCATCTATCTACGAGCGGATGGAGGAAACAGCGCTATAGAATAGGGGAAAACCTACGAGGTGAGAAAACTAAATAATTCGCGCTCCAAAAAAACACTGTCGAACACTCCATGTGATTCAAGATAATTCCCCTCAACCATATCTACCTATCTGTATGGCTATCTATCTATTTATCTATTTATCTATCTATCTATCTATCTATTTATCTATCTATCTATCTATCTATCTATCTATCTATCTATCTATCTATCTATCTATCTATTATATCTATCTATTTGATCATTGTTTATTCCAATCCATAAGGAAGAGTGCTTGAAAATAACATGGGACAAAATATTCAGAATTTACCACAAGTAATGGTCTTATGGTGGGGGTCCCGATAGCTCAATTGGTAGAGCATTCGCTTCTCACGCAAAGGGACCGAGATCGATCCCGGGTGCTGTCGAGATTTTTTTCTGATCCCCCCCCCCCCCCACCTAGTCCACCCAGCAGTGAATGGGTAGCTAAGCCCGTTAGGTTTGATGGAAAGTAATTTGCGATTGACTAGCGTACTATCCAAAGGGTAGCAAGCAATTGCTATCGTCCGTTTCACGCTATATAAACCGAGATGATCTCCGGCTCCATGGGCCAAATAGCTCTGAAGGACTACTTTACTTTTTAATTGTTTTATGGTCGATCTTAATGTATTTTTGCGAATGAAGTACTTCGGGGGTGGTGTAGTCAATGACTAAGTTCCCCGTCTATGTGGACTGTCTGTTGCCGTCGAGATCTTTTTTCTTTTTTTTTTTCAAATCAACTCTGACCTTGGTTATTTATTGATGTTACGTTAATTTTCTTCCAGACATTAACTACATTGTTTTGTTGGTGATGTGTATCCTGTTGCTTCTGATATAATTCAATGGAGTTAAAATTCAATGGATTTAAAATAAAAAATATATACTAGGTTGGACTGAAACGTCTTGACGCCATTTGAATATTTCCGATTTTATTGAACCCACCAGTAGTCTATAAACTATTCACACATCAAAATTGTGCGTTATGTATTCTTCTATTATGTAGTTGTTCATTCATGAGTCAGATTTACTCCCTTTATCTTAATCTCCATTTTATTGACTCATTTATCATTTAGGCACCTCTATTTATTATTCTTCTATTAGGTCACCAAATTTTGTTTAGCTGCAATTTTTTTACCTTTACCGATGTTCCATGTCGGACACGATGTTGGAGGTCATGGTTCGCCAGCTCTCTCTCTCTCTCTCTCTCTCTCTCTCTCTCTCTCTCTCTCTCTCTCTCTCTCTCTCTCATCTGCGAGTTTCGCACATTGATTTATGGGGCTTCCTACGTACGCTGCGACATTTCCAAGCTGCAATTACTTGGTTTTAATTCATCTTATTTGAAAGAACCCCTATTCCAACACGTGGGTCGAAGAAATCACACACAACAACAACAACAACAACAACAACAACAACAACAACAACAAGAACAACAACAAGTGCAATAAACAGATTGCTGTGATCAGACCTCTGATGTCATATCCTGAAAATCGAGAATTCAGAGGTTTCTTCTGCATTAACCAACAACAACAAATGTTACGTAGTGAAATCATTTTGTAATTTCTTTCACTTCAATCGTATTTACTCTCGAAAACATGCCGAAACCGAGCCTAGAAGAGAGAGAGAGAGAGGGTCCGTCTTCTTTGGCCATATTCATGCAGGACCTGAGGTTGCAAAGTTGTCAATGTTAGAGCTACCTCCTATTCGACTGTAAGAAAATTTTTAGAGGTATGGTGGAGCTTTTGCTTAGGTCATTATTTGACAGCATGACTTCAAAGCATTGAACATTTTTACTGTATCATCATCATAATCATCATCATCATCATCATCATCATCATCATCATCATCATCATCATCATCATCGCAATCGTCAACGACATCATCACCATCATGATCATCTTCATCAACATCATCATCATATCATCATCATCATCATCATCATCATCATCATCATCATCATCATCATCATCATCATCATCATCATCACCATTATTATTATTATTATTATTATTATTATTAGTAGTAGTAGTAGTAGTAGTAGTAGTAGTAGTAGTAGTAGTAGTAGTAGTAGTAGTAGTAGTAGTAGTAGTATATTATTATTATTACTATCACCATCATCATCATCATCATGATCATCATCCTCATCATCATCATTATTATCATTAGTATAACTATTATTATATTATCATC
>NC_088363.1:24749992-24794992 GCF_034508935.2 Berghia stephanieae
CTGCAAATATCGATATTTAAAGGACAAATTTTCTGACCAAAATTAGTAAAATGTGTTTATTCGTATTACGACAAAGATGAAATCCATCCTGGTTTATTCAATGAGTCTGCCACTCTTACTTCACGTAATGCTATTTTTAGACGAATGAATAAAAGACGAAAAAAAAAAAGACAATAAACAAATGAAATTAAAATTAAAATAAATAAAAACAAAAGGAAACAAATAACCATCGTTAACTGGAACCTGAAATTGCCTTGAGGAAATTGCAATTCCGATTTGCATTGGAGTCTGTCGTGCCACACAAGAATAAATCACAGATGTCGTGATGTTTGATTACACCACACGGGTATCGGAAGAAGCAAGTAATTTTGTGTGTGGAGCTGTTATTTCAATGATTGTAATCATTGGACTGTCCTGATATTTATTAAGCTCCGTTTATCGCGACCACGTTATGAACGACTGTTTGTGTGTCGTAGAACTTAGTTGGACTGTTTTAAACGCTCGCACACAATACCGTTCCATATATCATGTTTCAGCTCTGGTATTAGAGACCTAAATATGAATTTAGATGGAGTATTAAATATTATTATCCCGATAGTGATGGTGGTGGTGGTGGTGATGATGATGATGATGATGATGATGATGAAGGCGACGAAGGCAATAATGATGATAATTCGTTGAGAATGGTCACGTGGCTATTGACAGTGACAGGTTTTATAAGAATGCTTGTATTGATGCTGTGCGTTTAGTTAGAAAACTCACAACATCCGCCAGCCGGGTATAATGAAACAACGCATAAACATTGCGTAATCTTAAACGTTTTTAGTCGGATTAATACTATTCAGTGAGAACTACTCATAAATCTCTGGCTAAAGACAATAACAAAGAGCTGGGTGACGTCAATTTCGTGCTACCTGGAGAAAGGACGCCCAAGAGGCGACATTTTATGTGTGAAGTGGAAAGTTGGTATATAGAAATGGTTATATAAAAATATTCTATTTGTAATACATCATCATTATCATCATCATCACCATCATCATCATCTTTATTATTATTACTATCATCATCATCGCCATCATCATCATCATCATTAATAGCGTATGTGGGGGGGGGGGCGGTGCGGAGGGGGTTGAATCTCTATGAGTGCGTGTGTATGTTTGTGTGTCTGTTTATGTGTTTGGGTGAGAGATAAATTAAATTAGAGATAGAGCGAACGCGAGAGGGAAGGAGAGAGAGAGAGAGAGATAGAGAGAGAGAGAGAGAGAGAGAGAGAGAGAGAGAGAGAGAAAATGTCACTTGACTATGTGATGTCAATTCCCCATTAATCCTTTAGTTAGTCCTGTGAAAGAGATTTCATTTCTGTCGGTTGGTCTCCCCCATGTTCTATTTTCATCGGTAATAAGCCAAGTAAATTCATTAAGTTTTGGGTTGCAGATTCAGAGAGAGAGAGAGAGAGAGAGAGAGAGAGAGAGAGAGAGAGAGAGAGAGAGAGGAGGGGAATGATGATGATTTCAAGGACAAAGATATATTATGGCGTTGAGCGGATAAATAGCGGGAGAACGATTGAGAGACCGTGCGAGGGGAGAGAGAGAGAGAGAGAGAGAGAGAGAGAGAGAATGAGAGAGAGAAAGAGAGAGAGAGAGAGAGAGAGAGAGAGAGAGTAACATTGACACCCTAAAGCAAAATACTGCCTGGATACCACGAGTACCGCATTATAATTAGACGCGGGTTGTTTTTCCCCCCCTTGTCCTTCACATTCTGTCGTTCCGTCACACCAATCTCCCGTGGATTAGTGGTCCCGTTTCGATCAATACAATATTATTAACTTTTCTTTATCCTGTAAATATTGAATTTTTAAGAAGAAAATGCTTAAGACGCTGCCGGAATGTTCCATTCGCTTTTTTAAATACACGGAGATATAAAAAAAAGATAATTATAATTGATATTTACTCCCTTCCACCAAGAGACGCTGAGGAATTAAGACAATCCTTCAAAGAAATGTCTAATATCAACAGGGGCCACCCTTCTTGAAGTGAGCGAGCGAATTGCCGAATAAGGAAAAAAAATTAAAACGAATACCCCCCCCCCCCCCCAAACCCCACTAGGTTATAGTAAAGTGCTATATTACTCAGTGTCTGGATTTAAACAAAATATGTTGTGTAACCATAGTTTTAACCCTAACTTCTAGATCTCACTAGATAGCCAACAAAGCCACATATTTCGTGGGCGGATCAGCTGATTATTTTGTCACACCGGAAGTAACTCTTATTTATTTGAACACAAATAAACGAGGGTCTTTGTTACAGCTTCTCCCCTCGTTTCGATTCCAAATTAATGAATATCTTTAGCAAATATTTCGTGAAGAATTGTGCCAACATTATAGATAGAACGAAGATGAAGTCATTCGGGTCTTTGTTGCTTATTGCCATCCGCGTTTATCAGTAATTCTCACTAAACTGTATTAACCAGACTATAAACGTTTAAACTTACACATAGTTTTGTGTGTTGTTCCTTATACTCCCGGATGGCAATGTTGTGAGCTTCTTAGCCAAGCGCATGCTATCTATACTTATTGGTTCCTTTTCTAAATGCCATGATTGACCCACGAATTGCATGGCCTTAGTTTCCATCATAGTGTGACGTTGATTATGCGATATGAATAAAGGGTAAATATCGGTATTAGTATCATTGTATTTGTCCGAATCAAGGGGTGTCAGAATGATTTAATTTACGCCTTTGTACATTAATTTGGTTACGCAAACCGCACCGTGGTACTTGGTGATATTCATTCGAAATGCAAGTACTCTTTTATTTTATGATAATATATTTTTGTATGTCTTTGTTATATAAAAGCCATTGCGATTTACAAAATTATTTTGTACATGTAATACAAGGAAACGGTAATTAAAATTGGGCACTTGTATCTTTTCTTAAATGAGACTGATTTAAACAAATTCAACATAAAGAGAAATTATTCGAGTGAATTACATAAGTTTTAAATTAGCCATCACCACTGAAATGACTACTTTTATCAAAGCAATCCCTACAATACCAAAAATAGCGAAGCTCTCCGAGTGTTTTTATAGAAAATAAAGGAGTAACTATGGTAAACACCAGCGACTAAGACCCAGTAATCCGTATGACAATATCGTCATTATTTTAGAGCGGCCCTGTCCGTTGTGTTTACAATTTTAGTCTGATCCCAAGTTTTAAATCACTCCACTCCTTTTCTCATCAATATTTCTCGAGCACCTCAATCATTAACAACATTTGACTATGAAAAATGTTTTTTTCTCTTTTTGAGGAAAATTTTTGTCTAAAATCAAAGCCCTATCTCCACTGAGTAAAAATGTTTTTGAATTTTGAAAATCCATTCATAAATAAATAAGTTATGCTGTTTCAAAGGTGTAATTTATTTGGATGACCCGCATAGAGGAAAAAAACGCGAAAATATGGGACGCTTTTTCGGCATTTTTTTCGACCTTTGGTTGTATCTTGCGTAATAAGTGAATTAAAAAATTGAAACTTCAAGAGCAAATTAGGATGGTGTTTTGTAAAATACGGGAAAAGTACTCGTCATATTCATATGAAATTTTACAACCAAAAAGAAGAAATGTTCATGTATTACCTTGTCAGCGACAAAACCTCCACGACCGGTAGTTTTAGAAATATTTTACTCCAAAGAGGAAAAATCTATTTTTAACGGTCTTCTGGTAATCGCACGAGTTTTGTCGCTTGACATAATGTAAAATGACCTTTTTTTTAACTGTGTGCCAACTTTCAGTCATATTCATCGATAAACAGCGTCGTAATTAATATTTTAAAATAGCATATACGAAACGGTTTCGTCCCATATTTTGACGCGAATTTGGGCACTTCGTAAGCGAAAAAGAGGCCCAAAGATTTGTGCGGGATAGTCATTGCTACATTAGACAGGTGATTGGATGGATAGACTTTACTAAAATATTACTTCGACTCTGCCAATTATGTAATAAACTGGGCTCATATATTCGTTTTCACGACCAACCCCATCTTATTTTGCTTTTAGTAACAATGAAAAAGAAATAAGGAAAGATAACTCACAAACATAGATATTTTCTGTGGACGTCTCGTTTTTTTTTTTTTTTTTTTTTTTTTTTTTTTTGTTTTGTTGTTTTTTTTTTTTTAATTTTTGTTTTTTTTGTGAGTTTTTAAACAATTTTGCTTGTTTGTTTTTTCGGGGTTTTTTTCTTGGACAATGAATGGGAAATCCGAAATGTCTACACACACACACACACACACACACACACACATATATATATATATATATATATATATATATATATATATATATATACAAATAATATATACATATATAAAAACACGTAGTCACATGACCGGACACCCAAAAAAAAAATAATAACATAACACACCCCTTTCATCTTTAAAATAGAAATCCAGAGGTTATTTTTTACCATATATATGTCATGTTTCTTCCTCCAGACAGACAATCCCCCCTGGTGATGTAAAGGCCATAATCTGTCTTTCTTGTAGAATAAATAGCTCCAAGGACCCACTATTTCCTGGTTTCAATGGATCGATTAAACAAAGTAATGACTGCTTTATTTGAAAGATCCAACTAATGGACTCCCGTGGGGCTTCAAAGGATTGAAGAATCTCTGTTATTATTATTATTATTATTATTATTATTATTATTATTATTATTATTAGTAGTAGTAGTAGTAGTAGTAGTAGTAGTAGTAGTAGTAGTAGTAGTAGATAGTAGAGTAGTAGTAGTAGTAGTAGTAGTAGTAGTATAGTAGTGTAGTAGTATAGTAGTAGTAGTAGTAGTAGTAGTAGTAGTGTAGTAGTAGTAGTAGTAGTAGTAGTAGTAGTAGTTAGTATTTTAGTTAGTGTAGTAGTTATTGTTATTGTTATTATTTTATTATTATTATTATATTATTATTATTATTATTTATTATTATTATTATTATTATTATTATTATTATTATTAATATTATTATTATTATTATTATTATTATTATTATTATTATTATTATTATTATTATTATTTCACCCAAGACGTAAATGTAAATTTCATAAAGCTTTCTTGTTGCAGGCGGCAACCTTTCAATCTGCATCGGAAATGTCATCTTTCATTAAAATGGGATTATCATTTATTGCATATAGAATAACACATTCCCCATAAGTACAAACAAAATATTATCGTACCAAATTTGACGAAGCTAATTTCCTGCCAAATCATCCAAATCGTAGGATATGAAATCTTGTTTAAGGTTTCCATGACAACCATTTGGTCATCATCATCTTCTCTATGCAAGACTCTCTGGCTTAACTCTTTCCTTACCAATCATTTTCAGTATTATCTCAAAAATGGCAGGCTTACCCAACAAAAACAAAAAAAAAGATTTTTAAAATTCAAACAAACTCTCTACAAAATAACGTTATGTCCTTACTAATTAAACAAATATCATACTTCAAAGTTTGTGATGTACAAAATAAATCTGAGTTAGAGCAATGTATCTTGTGTCGTAACAAATGTGAACATTTTGCTGTAGGTGTAAGGAGAAGGTTAATAGATCACATTTCATATCTCCACAAGTCAAAGTGAATAGTGTATAGCTGGAAGATGTTAACTGTAAAAAAAATAAAATTGAACTAGAACGAATGTCATAACAGCTTCAAAAAATAGAACAAAGTACTGAAATCGGAACGTTTTAGGCTCAAAACTCTTGTTAAGCCAATGGCAATCACAATAAAAACGATAGCACTTCTCGAAAAATCCGAACAGACGGGAGAATAGACAAGGAGAATAGGGTTCAACAGTCGTGACGTCACTTCCCTTGAAATGACGTATCGTAACTTAGTAACTGGTTCTAAACTATCGGAACAATGGCGGACGCCCTTATGAAATACTCTTCTGACGAGCATTAACGTGTATCCAGAGGAGAAAAACATAAATCTGATCATGTTTTGATATTTATACATTCTGATCACATTACATGTGAAAAAGTTCTAGCCATCATGAAGAATAAAAAGTACCGATTTTCTTTGTTTAGAACCAAGCTGCTCGTGGGCGGACGTGACATCAGACTATTGAATCCAATTACTATGCAGTACTCTTGTAAAAAAAAAAAAACCCCACAAAACTTTGGCCAGAAAACGTCCTTCAAATAAATAGAATGAAGTTGACGTCACTTTGGTCTTAGTTATTGTTTTTTTGTTTTTTTTTTTTTGCCATCCTCGTTTATGAGTAATTCTCACTAAACCGTATTAACCAGACTATAAACGTTTAAGGTTACACACCGTTTTGTGTGTTGGTCCATTATACTTCCGGATGGCAATGTTAGCCAAGCGCATACTATCTCTATCGATCGATTAGAATGATCCTAAGCTTGTCAAATACTTTCGAACCTGGAGTTTTAAACGAGATGAGGGTTATTGGTGAATATATAGTATGTGACCCTTCGCCTCAAAACAGTATTAAGTCGGGATGGTTAAGATGTTGAAAATTGAATTGATAACCAAAAATATCAGATTTGTGTTGAGTTTGTATGTTTTATTGAGGTGAATGGATAACCGAATTTTAGGGTGCTAATACCAACAATTTATATTTTTGACCAGTTTAACATTTAATTCGGCTTTTAAGCATATGGTTCTTTCCGACATAATACCGTTTTGAGACAATGGGTCACATATGCGGTCAATGCTGGGCTAAATAATCTCATTCATCTATGTAAGTGAAATAATGGAAAGGATTAAACTGGTTTAACCCCTATGTGTGGATGAAATTGTGCGCATGCGTAAATTTATATGATTCTACTTTGGAACAACCGATAAGTTTTCAAATGCAATTTATTTCAACGCGATCGATATTTATACAATAGAATTTTTTATCAGATTGCACACGGATTAATAATTTGTATAATTAGATTTAAATCGGCTTAAGGGTAATAACGACGTGCGCTTATTTTCAGGTCTGATAACCCAATTCCTTATGGGCTCATTGTTGTCATGGAAATCTCAAAAAATGACGCAAAATATTGTCCATAACAACATTGTTAAATTCGGCCCATAAGTGGGTTCGGATGTCAGACCTGTATATGTACACGTAGGTAATAAGGAATGATTTATTGTGCATAGAAGAGCGCGATTATTCTATTCAGAAAATAAGTCGCCCGTTGCTGGATTGGTCGTTTCTACAATTCGTTTTAATGTTTCGTGTTTTAAATGAATTGGTACGGCATAGCTCTTAAACCTTTATTATTTAGAAAACTATGCATTTCAACTTATCGTCATTTTCATTATCATCGTCATCATCATCACCATCATCATCATCATTATCATCACCATCATCAGCAGCAGCAGCATCACATCATCGTCCTCCTCATCATTGCGGCGATTAATTTATTTTTTTCTGTCCTTTATTCTGTTCGTTTATGACACATTTATTGAATGTCCCTTAAATCTTAAAATCTACACAGTTGGTATCAAAACACAAGAATAAAAAGATTATACTAAGAACGGACAGGTCGTCCACCCCTATGTATGGTCACCGACGTATCTAGACACAACATCGATCGATGAATCCACTCTCATAATGCCTGTCTTGTCTGTGCCCACCAAAATGGATAGCTACCCTTTTCAGTGGAAGAATAAGACCTTTCAAAATGGCTCTAAAGCAATACTTGCTACTTGGAAACAGTGCAGTCGGTAGCCCATACAGAGCCACGGGGCTCATGGGCAAGGCGTCACACACGCGTTGTATCCATATTCCTGTAACTTGGAACGGACAAATTGTTATGCATGCAACTCTTTGGATAAGACGCTGTTTTAGAGCAAAGTACTTTCCGTTTGATCAAATTGACCCAGCTATCCAATCTATGCTAAGTAGAAATAGAGGCTAAGAAAAAAGTCTCGTGCCCGGCGCCATGTGGATCATTATCGCAAAGACTGCAAGTGGGTGACGCCGTTATTTCCAACCTGTGTAGAGTGACCGCCGTTCTGCACCTCAGTAGGTTGGTAGTCATTTAGTGTCTTCTCTTACTGGTATAGAATCAGTGAAAGCTTCTTTTCCAGCTCAGAGGAGACAACTTTCCCGCCCTTAGGAACCCTGTTCTTCCAAATCGACCTCCATCTTGTAACGGTTTCTTTTCTTAAGTCGGGAGAGCTATGTGTATACAGGCCGCCAGGATTTCATTGGAGTTGTATTGGGCGGGGCACAATACATAATGCGTTTGGGAGGGGATTATAACGATTCCTATCTGTTTTCCAATCATAATATCCCACTCTTTGGCTGTTGTTGATAGGGCTCCCGACGACTGTATGCATGGGGAGATTGTAGTCCCGACGACTGTATGCATGGGGAGATTGTAGTCCCGACGACTATATGCACGGGGAGATTGTAGACCTTTTGCAAAATTAAAATAAATAGATAATAATAAAGTCCACGATGCCTACCTGGTTGTACCCCAAGTTGGCCCGCTAGTTTCTTCAGAAGACTTCTCTTTTTTCCAGGCAACAACCTAGCAAAGGATGCGGTAGATGATGCTTTGGCGCGGCTTAGCCTATTTTAACCCATTAAAATGCATTTAATATGATATCATAAAATACAATTAGATATATAATATTTGCAATTATTGTACGTGTAAAAATATTTAGTTTAAATATTCCAGAGAGTACTTTGCGGTAGGCTGTCGTCCCATGGAAAGGATAACAAGCAATTTTTACTGTCCTTTAACACCTTAGAAACTGAGATAATGTCCACTCTATGTATTTGAAGGCTTTGCTTACCGAATTTATTATTATTTTCTTGCAGATGTTTGCCGCATTAATCTTAATGTAATATAAATCGTGCCTTTTGTCCAACATCCTTGCAACACGCAATGACTTGCTTGCTTTACAGCTGAGCACAATCATGAAATCAATACGCCTAATAACAAACCATCGCTTCACATTGATAAAGGGCAACATTTAAAACATCTCACAGCAGGAAGTGTGGCTTAACCCAATTCCGAATCGATTTTATCGTCGTCTGATGGCAATTCTTGTGTTACACCCAGCAGTAAACTGATGCACTGGCTCTTTTCATTATTCCCCGTTTGTTTAATTAAAGAAGGTTATATTATTAGATCCGTCTCGAAATACATGTGATCAATTTTTTCAATTCGGCAAGTATTATGTTGAAGCGAATCTGATGCCAAAAATGGAACACAAGGATAAAAATATACTAAGAATGGACAGGTCGTCCACTCCTGCATACAATACAATCGTCCGTTCCAATGAAATTTTTGAGTTTTTTTAATCCCTTCATGCTAAAACGTTTTTATTTTTAAATTGAACTTTTATGTAGCGCCATATCCACTTAATGTACTAAGGTGCTTTACAAGGGGTCTGAAGCCAACAGCAACGCATCACATTTAGGTTGAAACGCCACACCTGTATGGCGCTATTATATCTGTTCTACAGACAACGCTGTTACCGGTCAGGTACTCATTTTACACTTGAGCACCGTGAGACAATATATGTAGGGAGCCCTTTCCAAAGGCCTAACTTAACAAGAGCGGGACTCGGAACCAGAGACCTACAGGTCCGGATGCGAGTGTCATATCACGAGACCACAAAACCATGCTATATGTAGACTCTTAGTTTTTCTGTATCTATATAAAATGGTTTAATAAACTAGCCAATGGAAGGACATAGGAGGGATTTTTCGTAAGGAGTTCTGTTTTAAAATTGTTTTAAAATGAAAGATAATGAATTATGTTTGGTTGATTTGCGTGGATATTGCGCTATATAAAAGCTCAGATTTTGTTTCAATGGGAGAAGTGAGTTTTGTTCGTTAAACTCTCTCCTTACCAGCCATTTTTCAGTAGTTTCTTCGAAACTCCACACACACCCAACACAAAAATTCATTTTCTTACCCAAACAGAAAAGTAACATTCTATTTCTATACGATATATAGTTCAGCAAAATAATAATAATAATAATAATAATAATAATAATAATAATAATAATAATAATAATGCTGAAAACTTATATAGCGCTATAACTCCGAGACACCAGACTCTAAGCGCTTAAATTACAAATTACTTTGGCTGAAACATACTCATTCACACACACAAGCACACACACACACACACACACATACACACACACACAACACAACACACAACACAAACCAAACCTATCTTGCTTCTCATACCATCTACTAAAATCGAAACAAATATGTTTTAAGCGAAGGTTTAAAAATAGACAAAGATTCTTTTTCACGAATGCTCTGCGGTAAGGCGTTCCAAATAGAGGGTCCGAAATGAGAAAAGGATCTCATTCCAGCATTTTTCCGAATTCGAGGGACAACTAGTTTTGTGGAATCACTGGCCGAACGTAAGGGGCGGGGTTTTGAATATCTTTCAATTAGTTCTGAAAGGTAGGAAGGGGCAGTACCTTCAAGACAACGATACACTAAAACACAAGCTTTGAATTTAATTCTTTTCCCAACAGGCAGCCAATGCAGGTCATGAAGCAGAGGTCCGGCAGAGTCGCACCTACGCTTCATGAATACTAGTCTGGCAGCGCTGTTTTGGACAATCTGAAGACGTTTCAGATTGTATTGCGAAACGCCAAACAACAGAGCATTACAATAATCCAATTTCGATAGTACGAGGGACACAACCAGGTGCTTGGTCACATCCTCAGATATGAACCGTCTAATGGAAGCAATCTTTTTTAGTTGGAAAAAGAGAGATCTAACCAAATTATTAACCTGATGCTCCATCGACAGTCCAGAGTCTAAGAATGTGCCAAGGTTTTTCACTTTGTCAACAATTTGAATAGAGGCATCCCCCAACTTCAAATCTGTTTCACTTTTCCACTTCCTGTTCCCCACATACAGCACCTCCGTCTTATCATCATTCAGTTTCAGTCTGTTCTCATTCATCCATTTCTTAACACTTTGGATACAATTTTTACTATTGGCTGATACTTCTTGTAAATTTCTCGTATTGGAAACGCAGTACAATTGCGTATCATCAGCGTATTGATGGTAAGACAGACCAAAACTTCTGATGATTTTAGACAGAGGGCCAACGTACAAAACAAAAAGAACGGGTCCAAGTACTGAACCCTGGGGAACCCCACAATCAAGAAAGATTTCCTCCGATCTATATTCATCCACCGTAATAATCTGTTTACGATTAAACAAATATGACCTAAACCAATCAAGCGCTGCACCAGACACGCCATAAGTAATTTCAAGACGTTTGAGAAGAAGATTGTGATCAATAGTATCAAAAGCAGACGATAGGTCAAGCAAATTCAGCAAAGAACATGAACCATTGTCTATAACAGAGAGGAGATCATTAACAACCCTAACAAGTGCGGTTTCCGTCGAATGATGTTGCCTATAAGCAGACTGAAATTTTTCTTCAAGACAATTATTTTTAAGATGAGACAGTAATTGTTTCAAAACAAGCTTTTCTAAGATCTTAGAGAGAAAAGGAAGATTAGAGACAGGGCGATAGTTTTTATGTTCTACAACACAGTGTCAAGTTTTATGGTTATACCAAAGAAAATTTCTTTAAAATTTGTGATGTACAAAAGAAATCAGAATATTGTTGTTGGTTGCATCGTAACGAATGTGACGGTTTTCCTATGGTTGGTAAGGAGAGGGTTAACTGTTAATGCCAAGGGTTAAATCTAATAATTCCAATAATATTCAGTTTGAACTCCATTTTTTCTCCTCTAATTCATTCCGAGATAATACCTCATGGGTCACGTTTTACCGCTTTTAATCGAATGATTTTGGAGGATTTTCCTTGCTTTGTTCTCATCTGGGAGCGCTCTGTTTTATAATAATTTACCTTTTTTTTTTCACTACTGTCGATGTGACAACACACCGTTATATTATAGAGAAATGGGGGGGTAATCCTAAAATTGTTACATATTGTAAATATGATAATGATGATGGTGATCATGACAACGACGAAGAGGAGTAGAGAGGAGACTGACAAAGATGGTGATGATGATGACGACGAGACGGTGATGATAATGAAGATGATGATTGAGATGATGATAATAATGAGGATGACTGCCCGTCGAGTCGAAGCCATAAGCGCCTATTACTCCACACTTAGATGAGCATATCTGGCTAGATTTCAATTTCAGCTATCCATTTGCTAATTTGACTGCCTTTGTCAGTGATAAAATTCGGCACGATATTGATACGACACACCACATAATAAACACATACTAATCAATAACTGTCGCATTCTATTACCAATCTTGGATTAGCATGTCTTTTTAGCTGAAATTTGTTTTCGTGCGTTGATAATTGAAGTGACTGAAACATAGAAATATCAAGGTTAAAGGCCGGCTGTTTTAAAATCTTCCGGCTGATCTTGGTCAGTATTGGTGAGTTGTTTTTTTCTTTCTTCTAAACGTGAAAGTAATGGTTGTTTAAAGGCACCGGTCAAGGGAAAGCTAGATCAATGTGTATCCTATTTAATTTAATTTTAATTTTTATTTTTTTTATTTAAGGGTTATACTTTTTGATGGCGAGAAGCTTTGTACAACAAACAATTTCAATGTTTTATCTTTCATTTTAAAAATGGCATCCCTGAAATATGAATAATCACTTCATATATATTCGGGGGTTAGGGGGGGGGGGGAGGGCTTTTTAATAACTATGAAAGCAAAAGCCGCGTGAAGAGAGTTGAGAGATCTGAACTGCGATATTTAACGAATTCTCACTTGCGCCAGTTCAGTTCCAAGATCTTTGCGTTTAGTGGTGTGCCCAAAGCTACGGTCTAAATCCGATATAGAAACGGCACTGCCTTATCTCCGTGTGATCTAAGCTTCATTTGGTCAAAATAGACCTTCAGCTATTTTACCACTTCCATGCCTACTTTGAAAAGGAAATAAAATGGCACAGAGGATTTTCTGATACATCTCAACACGATACAGTCAGATTGACCAGTTAATCGCCGTACTCGGGAAAAACTCATATTTAAAAATTTGGCCATAAAACTCGTCCTTCAAATATCGATCCATTTAAATGACTCTCATCTTAGCAAAAATTCTCAAACCTGGAACTTCGTAATACACGAGCGAGCGATACGTGTGCTGTGGGGTTCAACAACTCTGGCATTTTCAGGTCATACCATTGCAAGATTAAAGAATTTAGAACGAAATTCATCACACCAAAGATAACGACAGTTTTTTTAGACTGGTCAATTGTTTGACCAAACCCTGTCCAAAATCGATGTTTTGTGTATTTCGCCAACTGATGTCTTTTACTTATTCTAAATCTTGAGATTTAGATACTTTTCTCCCTCATATTAAAAAGAAAAAAGATGTGCACCATTAACGCAAAGTATCTAGAATGGGTTGTTCAGTTGTTGTTGTTTTTTTGTTTGTTTGTATTTTTTTTGTTTGTTTGTTTTTTTGTTTGGGTTTTTGTTTCGTTGTTTGTTTTTGTTTTCGTTTTGTTTTTTTGTTTTTGTTTTTTGATAGCTTTTGTCTCCGTAGTTGGTCACACAATTGCCAATAACAGGATGGAAAGCAGACCAAGGAGGAGGAGGAGTGGGAGTCTTTTGCTTTGAGAAAATCAATGGCGATCTTATGTATTCCCTTAAGTGGTTGCTGACCTTTTGTACAGAGAATGACTTCACAGCTTTTCGAATCCAGACGTGCTAACACGTACTAATTAATATTAAAAGAGAGAATAAAAAGTGGATGGTTTGTAATATTTCATTATAATGTCTCCTGTGGTATCTTTACCTTGCTGACATAAGTCAAGGTCGGGTCGGCGTTGGTTTTGATGTTGGGTTTGGTCATTTTTTTGTGACAAGATTTTTTACCGCATAGATAAGTAAACATTATAAATTGCAAAGCTTACGTTTGAATTCAGTTAATCAAATCTGCTTTTAAAATACCGATAGACAGTGACCAACATGGCAATATGTTATTTTAAGACAAGTTCTGCTGCACTGGTTAAATTTGATAGTATAATGCGTTTTTAAAAAAGTCCTTGTTTAATGATTTACACAAGTGATTAATCGATATATCCATTCATGCTAAATTTGAAAGAATTAATGGAACATTTCTTATAAAGTACGCTTTCGAGCCTGTGATTTTTATCAACTGAAACATATTTTGATAACATTACTATTCCACTGCTTAGTATAATATGTGCTTTTTGCAAGTCTGATTACCAAAAACGTTATTGCCTCATTGCTTACGAAAGGAAGGCCTCTCAAACATTATCCATTAAAACAATATGAGCCGTTTAATTCTACGTCCCATCCAGAAATCTGAGATCAAAGTCTGATAATCACGTTCTTGTGAAGCCAAAAATGACTCGCAAAATTGGCGAGCATGCGTTTGAATATTCGGCACCCCTTATCTGGAATTCCCTTCCAAGCCTATATCAGAGACAGTAATGACGCAGAATTCTTTTTTTTTTTAAACATCTTAAAACGTTTCTTTTTAACATGTAACACTGTAAGATTATATTGTCTCATTATTTCAGGAATGAGAAAACCCGCAACAATTTCATGGGGTGGTTAATTGCTGTCATAATATGGGTTGGCTTTAGTTTCTTTCAAGTGACCCTTCTCGGTTTATCAAAGAAGATGCTGTGATGTTGGGTAGGTTGATTTTCTGGCGAGTGGATTTCCCCCCTTGATTCTGTGGCCTGAAAAATATAAGTAACGTAGGTGACCACTGAGGTAAAAAAAACTAATCACACCATTGGAGGCTTTTCTAGGAGCCGACACAAAACATGTGATCTGATGTTGAGGATCGTGCACATCAGTTCATACCGACATAATACACCTTTGAGACGGTGGTTCACCTTTAAGGCTCCGTTCCTTTACTTCTTTTCTTATTCTTGGTTTGTTTTGTTTTTTCGTTTGTTTGTTTTGTTTTGTTTTGTTTTGTTTGTTTTGTTTTTTTTGAGAGATGATATTTTTTCTTTGTAAATCATCTCTCAGCTGCGCATTATTGTCGTTTTAGTTTTGAATTTAAACACTGAATATATCCTTCGTAGCGGGGATCCTTTGCTTATGGCTGGATAGAACTATTAAACTTGAGCTTTTATATAGCGCAATATCCACTAAACGTGCTCATATAGCCACATTCATAGATTGCTCATGGACTCTTCTGTGCCTTAATCATCTGTGGCTACCACTACAATTAAAAGTTTCCTTAAGCGGCGCCCTTGAGTCAACAGGGTTCTTCTAGAGATCCTTGTTTGCCCCCAAGCCCGTTGAGTTTTTCCTTATATTAGCATGCCCTTGTCGGGATGCAGAATGGAATCGGCATGGACTACAAGATAAGACTCGTGCTCTAATCGTCGGAAGAAGAGGATCGTCTTAAATGTAAAACTTATACAAGTCATCAAATTTTCTTCGCTTTCAGATGGCCGTCTCATATGGACCACTGACAGGAATGTCGTTGGTGGCGCTGGGAGATCCTAACCGATTATGCGCCGGTGTGTGCGAGCATTAAATCATAGATTACGATATTTTCCAAAAAATTACGAACTATTAAACAAGATTAATCCAAGCAAGTTCTACTTTCGTGCCTTTTTCGTGGTAAAACTTTTTTGTTTTAATTATTTAAATCAGTTGGGGCTGTGTCAAATGTACACAGGACAAGCTTTGTATTTCTTTTTTTGTAAGTGTGTGTGTGTGTATGTGTGTGTGTGTGTGTGTGTGGTCGGAGTTGTTCTTTTCTGAAATTGAATTATGTGTTCTGAAATTGCCCCAGAAAATCAAATCCATGTAGCAGGAGGATAAAGTATTGGATAAGTTTGTCTACCCGTAGGATTTCGTTGGACTGCGATATTCTTTGTTAAAAATTGAAAGGTCAGCTATTTATAGCAGGCATTTTGTAAGGCTATTATCTGATCCCAGACAGATCTAATTTCCCATGAGGTTAATACAGAACCTCGTTCACGAATGCACATTTTGTTGTCAAATGTGCATTTCCATTTCATGAGATGTGTCGAATATATTGTCTGTATCGGCAACAAAAACAAAACTCACATAGTGTCACTGTTTTGGAGCCATAGAATACATAAACGCGCCATCTCTTTTACTGTTTATGGAGAGATTGGGTTTGCCTTATTGCTTTTTTCAGCTTTATAGGTAACACTTTTCGACTCACACACACAAACATACACCCATGTATATATATATATATATATATATATATATATATATATATATATATATATATATATATATATATATATACATACATTCATATATACATATATACTCCCCCCCCCCACACACACACACACACACGCACAATCTAAAGGGTTTACATCATACACTCATTTAGGTCTTGGCGGTAACTGTTATTGTTTCGTCAATCCAGTCACAGCTGTTGTTGCCAGCAGAGAAATACGTAGAAGATCAAATTAAAAAGAACCTTTTTTTTTACATAAGGTCACGGTCACAGCTAGGTGGTGGTGGTGTGTGTGGTGGATGGTGTGTGTGGGGGGAGGGGGGTTGGATGTGATGGACTAAAAAGTATTTCCGATATTGTAGATCACTTCCTTATCAGTACTCGCTAGATGGCACGCAAGCTGGAGCTGGGGACAGTCTAGGATTTATATGACCTCTCTGTCCATCCAGAAATGATTCATGGTAGCGGAGACTGTTAGGTCTGACGGAAATTGGCTCTTACGCTCCTTTGACTGTGATCTAAAAATATCATTATACTTCTAATTCAATTAGAATAGACTTGATGTCAATACTTACTGGCGTCAAGGTTACATAAAGTAAATTATTTAATCAAGTAAACATCACACGGATTGTAAAGACTCTTAACTCTCAACCACCGATGCATTGATTAAACGGATCAACGTCTAAGCATTGCCACCTACATATATTCTCTGGCAACACTCAATCTTTGTCACAGAACGGGATACTTGGCTTACGAACAACAACTACATCAATAACAAAAAGATAATTAAAATACTAAAAAGCAATCACCCAGTATCGTTTCGTCGACATGTTTACTAATAATATTGTACAGAGCTCTGGAACCTATGACATCAATAATTGACCGACTAAAATAATGTGTGACACATCGCTGTCTTGCTCCAGGGGAATTTCCTTCCAGAAAGATACTAACTTCGACGATAATGTTCATTAGAAGGTTTAGCAACTTAGCACGGGTAGAGAGTAAAGTTGAGTGTTGTTGCCATCTTCCCATTAGAATGGATGAGTGGATGGCTGAGGTTGGTAAGGAGAGGCAGAGAGGGGTTCTTTTCGGGGGGAGGTGGGGGGGGGCGTGTTAAGTTATGGCATTATAAGCCCATAGCAGTAGCCTGGTTGTCTCAAGTGTGTAGAACAAGGACATTGGTGGCCTGAGAGCCGCTGTTTGGTAGTTATTTGGAATTAAGGTAATGCCTTTTTCCCTTATACAGCACAGGATGAAGCGTTATGGCTACTTAAATAAACATTGATTATAACATAAATGCTTTTATATAATGAAAATTAAATGTTTGTTGTGACGACGGTGATGACGTCATCGCATCATCATCAGCATCACACCATCATCATCATCATGAAGAGTAGGAGCTGGAGGAGGAGGAGAGGACTTCAGTATATGCATGGGCATTTTTATAAAAATAAAATGATTTTTAAATGGGTTGAACAAGCGACTCAAATATTATGTAATACACAATAGTATTCTGGTGCAAAAATAAAATGTAGTCCGCGGTACGATTACTATGTCCTCAATCACCGATCTAATGGTTAACGAAATGCTTTACATGAAAATAATAACCTTTAAGGTATAATAAACCTATCACCTCCGAAATTATCAAATATTATAAGATAAAATTTGGCTATGAAAGTCTGATCACTGCCATGTATTTGATTATGCAAAATTTTCATATCATTATAACAAGATATCAAAATCTTGGAACTTTTTTGCGTCAATCTATGTTATTTCTTTTGGATGGGTAGCATACTCAAAAATACTCAGTTGTTGTTAAAATGAACTTATGAACGGTGAATCTTGGTTGTATCTTCATGTTTTCCAAATCTGAATGGCATGTCGTAACTAATCATGTAGGTACAGCGGCACGTTCCCTCACCAGCCACGAAAACACGCTTGACCATGACTAGGTCATTAGTGAAGTCCAAATTGATTAGCTTTTGACATGGTTGATATCCTATTACACTGTAAGACAGAGCAGCTGGAAAGAAACAATTTAGATTCCACGTCACTAGCGGCATGTGATAGAGGTATGGACCTGATGATAAGTGGGTGTCGTGAAATAAGTTGAGCGCTTCTCTAATTGACCATTCTAGTGTAGATATGGGTTTGCTGTCGACAGGTTCTCCATTCCCTCGGCTGCTTTTTGATGAGCAACGTCTCTTTAACGCAAGATTATTTTCTTTTATTTTAAACACTTTTAGGCGTAGTATCTGTAGTAATAGTAGTAGTAGTAGTAGTAGTAGTAGTAGTAGTAGTAGTAGTACTAGTAGTAGTAGTAGTACTAGTAGTAGTAGTAGTGTGTAGTGTGTATAGCAAGCAGTAGTAGTAGTGTAGTAGAAGTTGTGTGTGTAGTAGTAGTAGTAGTAGTAGTAGTAGTGGTGGTGGTAAGTAGTAGTAGTAGTAGTAGTAGTAGTAGTAGTAGTGGTGGTGGTAGTAGTAGTAAGTAGTAGTAGTAGTAGTAGTAGTGTAGTAGTAGATAGTAGTAGTAGTAGTAGTAGTAGTAGGCAATAGTAGTAGTAGTAGTAGTAGCAGTAGTAGTAGCAGTAGTAGTAATAGTATTTGTTATAGTAGTAGGAGGTGGAGGATATATATATAAATATATATATATATATATATATATATATATATATATATATATATATTTCTTCTACTCTTCCTCCCTCCTCCTTCTCCTCCTCCTCTGACGGAAATTGACTTCTCGATAAGCTCTTACGCGCATTTGACTGTGATCAGTGATCTATGTATATATATATATATACAAACATATATAATATATATATATATAAACATATATAAAATATATATATCTATATATATATAAACATATATAAATATATATATATAAACATATATAAAATATATATATATATAAACATATATAAAATATATATATATATATATATATATATATATATATATATATATATATATATTATAGAGAGAGAGAGAGAGAGAGAGAGAGAGACAGAGACAGATACAGAGACACCGTGGTGACTCACTCACACACTCACAACTATCTACGTTTTTATGTGGTTATCTACATACATCTTAATTATGTAAATGTGACGTAAATTCTTATCTACACGTAGCACGTAGCACGCTAACTCGTGAGATGTAGTTTGACATTAAATATGCCATAATGGAGGACTATCCTGGACAGCTCTCTCTCTCTCTCTCTCTCTCTCTCTCTCTCTCTCTCTCTCTCTCTCTCTCTCTCTCTCTCTCTCTGTGTGTGTGTGTGTATGTGTGTGTGTGTGTGTATTCTGTCCTCCTTCCACTTTTTCCCAGCCTCTTCTTTTCTCTCTTGTTTCCCACCCTCTTTTCCTCTCTCTTTCTATATCTATTTATTTTTCAAATTATTTGTCACTTTATTTACCGATCTCTATCTATAATTATCTATTTACCTCCTATCCATCCATCTTATCTATTCCGATCGCTCTATCTATCTATATTATGTCTATCTGTCATTCCACCCAGTCATCCACCCATAATCAGTGTCTGTCTATCTCTACTCTCTCTCTCTCTCTCTCTCTCTCTCTCTCTCTCTCTCTCTCTCTCTCTCTGGATCTCACGATCTTCTCAATTATCCATCCTAGAGCTCAAACATATAGCCCCTAGCAAAACACGATGTAGTTACTGTTGACAATTAATTTGTCAGTGAAATTTGGATCAGTATTCAATATTGTATCACTCGATCCATCTATTATCTCATCAGCAGGACATCTTTCCATGTATGAATTCAATCTTTTATCCATTTATCCATCGGTCACTATGTGATTCCATAATTTCACAAACATATTAAAAAGGTTGAACAGGGAGTTTAAAATGGAATTTGCGCCAAAAATATGATACTTTGGTTAAGTCTATTTTTAGTGCCATTACTGTCTATGACAAACAACAAGGAACATTTTTCAAAACAACGGTTAGAGTTATACATGGATGCACACTCTCCCCAACATTATTTAACATATTCCTCGATAGAATACTACAAGAAACCCTCCAGAACCACCAGTCTTCTACCACTAAACTTACGCTTTGCTGATGCCATTGACCTCGTCGCACACAATGAACAAGAATTACAGCCTCTAACCAACATTTTGAACCAGGCGGCATCTCAGTACGGCATGGAAATCAACACAGATAAATCGCAGATTCTAGTCAACCAAGGTGATGATGACAAAGCTAATATCACTCTAAATTGCGATATGATGCAACAGGTTACAACCTTCAAATATCTTAGGAGTGTTACTGACCGAGGATGGAACGAGTGTAACAGAAGTCTAATCAAGGATAGGCATGGCGACGGCGGAAATGGCGAGACCCAACAAGATTTGGAAAAGCCTGACGAGCTTTCAATCAAAATCTAGACTGTACAGGTCACTTGTAGTATCTGTGCTACTATGTGGTTGTGAAGCCTGGACAATGAATGCGAGGGTGTGTTCAAGAGCAAGAGTTACAGGAATATTCTACGTGTGTCATATCTGAAATATAAAAGATGTGGAAAAGGTATGGGGAAGACAGGAAGCATTGCTTGCAATGGTTAAAAGACGAAAACTTGCACGGTTTGGACATCTTGTCAGTCATGACAACTTGTGCAAGACAGCCATGCAAGGTACGGTGGAAGGTTAAAGAAGACGAGGAAGACAAAGGAAAACGTGGCTGGAAAACATCAAAGAAAGGACAGGATTGACGCTGTATGAACTGACAGAGAGAAAGCCAATTACCGCGATGTTTGGCACCGTGTTGTGAAGGCTGATTCCAGCAAGTCCATCCCGTCCTTGGGAATGGCGAGTTTGTGCGAGTGTGATTTGTATAAGAAAGTGATTTCTCAAATTGCACAAAACTAAATTGCCATTTTTTTTTAAAAATCATTTAATTTAATCAAAGATAAGTCATTGGAAAAGGCTCTTTGCTGGTATTCTCTTATCGAACTCTGGTGTAAATGTGTGCATTGATTGTACCAGCTCGCGATTTATATGTTTTACTCTCATACTACATTATAATTGCTTTATATAGTCTATAATAGCTAAAGTTTGCTTTTGTTTGTTGCTGTTGTTGTTGTTGTTGTTGTTGTTGTTGTTGTTGTTGGGTTTTTTTTAAATGTCATTTATTGTTTTTTGTGGGTTTTTTTGTTGTCTGTTTGCATTTTTTGTTTGTTTGTTTGTCTGTTTGTTTGTTGTTTTTTTTGTATTGTTTTTGTTTTGTGTTTGGGTTTTTGTCATTTATTCTTTATCTTCACAAAAATAGCATTGCTTTGTTTTCACGAACAAACTCTGTATTTGATGAGCATGATCAAGGCCCTCTTGTAGACAATGGTATGGTACATTATCCCTCAGGTTAAATTACTACTAGCCAGATAATTAGTCATTTACACTATCCTATCTATTTTAGGAAGTGACTTTCTTCCTTGAAAATCCAAGTTTGCAGTGGTATTATATTCGTCTTCAGGATTGTTTGGTGTGGTGGTGCTAAGTGTTATAGGATAAAAATTACGAAACAAAATTATACAAACGGCAATTGACCACATTCCACGCCATTAGTAGATATCTTTAAACTATAGCCAAAATACAGATGTCGCTAGTTTGAACTCGAAAAAGAAAATACAGGCCACTCGTGAGATTGTATGGCTCTATCTCCTTTTAAAATGATAATGAATTGTCTTTGATTGGTTTGTTGATTTTTTTTTGTGTGGTTTTTTTTTTTGGTTTGTTTTCTGTTTGTTTGTCTTTTGGTATTGTTTTTGTGTTATTTTGTTTGTTTTTCTGATGTTGGTATTGATTTGTTTGGGTTTTTAAAAATGTTTGTTTTGTTTTTTGTGTTTGTTTGGGTTGTTTTTGTTTTTTGTTTTTGTGTGTGTTTTTAGTTTGTTTTTTGTTTTTGTTTTGTGTTGTTTTTTTTTTTTGTTTTTTTTTTGTTGGGGGTGGGGGGGGGGGTTCTTTTTTTTATTTGGGTGGGGGGGGGGGGGGGTTAATCAGTATTCTGTAGACTTATGATGAATTTGACATCAAATTGGATGATGGTGTCGGCTGATAGAAATAGCTGATTACAATGACATCCATATTTATCATCTAGCTCTCATCCTCACAATCTGCCAAATTCACTTTTCATCCAAATTGTGTTAGCGCAGGGAGAATCCGAAATGTTCACGTCATATTCTGTCTTTGGTTACAAAATTAGGACTTGCATTCATCAATTTCAGCTTTGGTTCCTTCTTATTTAGCTATTTACTAAAACGTGCATTTTATGCAATTGAGTTCAACGTACAATCTGAATATGACAGCGTAGAGAACGTTTTGAGTGTTAAACGTTATATACAGTATAGATAATTAATAGAACGGAAAGTTAGTTTGTGTTATATTACGTCTTTAATTGTCTTCCTTCTGTCCACGGCAGCTCCGCGGATATTTGTGGTCAAACTGAGTGGAAATGTTTTGCTTTTATCTCTTGCCTAATACGTGGCGCCTGATACGAATTGATATTATAACATATTCACAGTTAACCAGAGAAATGCTCCACTGTAGCTAAACACGTATTTAAAAATTTAGGCCAGATAACTTGTCCTTCAAATATCGATCCATTTAAATGACTTTCATCTTGGTAAAAACTCTCAAACCTGGACTTCGAAGTCTCAGGTTTGAGAGTTGTTTTTCTTACCAAGATGAGGGTCATTTAAATGGGTCGATATTTGAAGGACGAGTTTTGTGGCCAAAAGTTTTAAATACTAAGTGTTCCAGATTTCGACAATTAACTGGTTCATTCAGAATTCATATTATGTGAATGTGTAGGACGATATGCCCCATTGTTGTGTTTGTTGATTGTTTTTTGTATTTCGATGTCTTGAATTTACATTGATCGGTCCACTGCACACACACACACACACATACACACACACACACACACACATTAGGGTTATATTTACGTGTGCTTAGGTAAATGTTATCATTTTTCATTACAACTACATTGCCGTTTGAAAAAGGTGATAATGTGTAGACAACCGTTTAGGCCAAGAAATAGTATGCGTTGTAGCAATGATGAAATATTCTAAATTCAGTTTTACTTTACGATACATACATAAATAGGATTAAAGAACAGTGTAGGTTTTTGTAAATGGTTCAATGGATTGGTGACCGAGCTAGTCTTAAATTTAAATCTCGTAGTGTCCTGATTTATGCTTACGATTTGTGACCCTTAGCCTCAAAGCAGTATTATGTCGGGATGAATCAGACCCTGAAGAGTAAGTTTTGTTTTCATTCTTCGTCATAAAGAATAGATATTAACCCCAAGGTTTATATCTGTGGCTAAAATTTTGATGTCCAGCTCATCAGTTCATACCGACATAATACCGCTTTGAGACGATGGGTTACATTTAGTTCACCATTCAGTGCTTAGATTGAGTGATTCTAGGGGACTTGATAGCAATCAATTTTTAATTAGAATGTTTAAGGCTCGCAGACACTTTTTTTTTTTTTTTTTTTTTTTTTTGGGATAGCATTTTGCTTATCACAGATTCAACTGCCGTATTTTGTTATCCAACGACAGATCAATAGGGAATGTCGATTTCTTTGTTCACATTGTTGTGTTTATTTGACGCTGTAATGCATTGGTATTGTCGATATAATTGATGGTTCCTCTGTGACCTCTTGTTGCTATCTATCTATGCCTGTCAAGCTATTGACATGGATGTCTTTATAATGATTATCTTATGGTATTAATTAGCCTTCATTTCTTCAATCTGCATACAGTGCATACGCTTTTGAAAACTACGTCAGTTGTCGTATATCTATATTAAAACTAGTCGAATAAATATTTAAGTTATTTTATTTCTGACTTGAAAATTTAAAATAAAGTATATTTTGGCCCTGAAGTCAACCGACGACCGTGAGCCGAAGACACATAGCCTTAAGTGTTTGCCTTTCACCCGGAGAAAACAGCCCACAGAGCATCACGCAAATTTTAATACAAATGATTTTTTTAAATGCATCGTGTCGTCAGGTTTTGCGATGCAATTCCTTTATCAGTGTGTCAAAATATTGTGAGAAATACTCACAAAATGGGCCTGACCTGTTTGCGCGTTTGACATGTACTAAGGGTATCTCAGGCCTTTTCATACAGGAAATAAATAGTGAAGGGGACGAAACGGGGTAAATGGCAGGGAATATTTTGATTGGTTAATGCTTAGTAACGGGCGAACCATCAATTGCTATTAAGACAGATAACCCCATTAATGTCATCTGTCGTCATGTTATGAACGTGATGTCTTCGTGCTGTCTCATAATAACATCTATTTCCCCATAATATTTTAGACATTGATTATATTATATAGATATATTATGTTTGGTTCTTTCCTGACATTTTCTCTATCTTCGAATGTTCTGTTGAGTAAGATGGCCAATACGAGACTTCAAGACAGTGAGATAACAACTGACTTGTGGTATATTGTAGATTGGTATGTGGTGTCATAAATAGGTACCGATTCCCGATAGCTTTCACTTACTTTTGGAATTAAGAGACAGAATCATGGCAGAAATCTATACTGTGGTGAGTTATTCATTATTCATCGTATTTATTTATGTTATAACGCGGAAGTTATTATAGTGAATGATTTTACAATATATAAGCCACAGAAACGAACGTCTTGGCCATATAATGTGAGTGACAATTTATATTTTATATATATATATATATATATATATATATATATATATATATATATTTTACTAGTAAAAATCCCGCGATTTCGCGGGGAAAGAACTATTTTTATTCGATATTGTACTCACCATCATTTAATGAGGGCAGATTGGTAAACAACGTTGTCTGTGTAATTTGGTATATCTTCGGTTGATTTTTCTGTGTGGCCCAATAATATATTTAATAATATATTCCCTCAACTAACCCCAAGAAAAAAATTAAACCTAGTACCTTTAATTAACCCCAATAGGAAAAACAAACACCCTAGCACTTTAATAATACTTATGACTAACCCTAATAGGAAAAAAAATCATCCGATCTCGAGCTAACCCTAATAGAAAAAATCATGATAAATTGAATAAATAAACGCCTGACAAAAGATCAAAGGTGAAAATACAAATTTAAAGAATACTGGGGATGTAGATGCTTTCGGAATGTCTCCCCTTTACTTAACTTATGGAAAAACAAACTTCCTAGCACCTTTAATAAGACTTATGACTAACCTCTCGAGCTAACCCTAAAAAAAAAAACAACTCTCGGACTGCTTTGCACTACCTTTCAATATTTAACAAATCAAAATGGCGGCAAACTTTCACAAATCTATCAAGGTTTTTAAAATACTTCTAGATATAATGACAAATTGAATAAATAAATGCCTGACAAAATATCAACGGTGAAAATACAAATTTAAAGAATACTGGGGATGTAGGAGCTTTCGGAATGTCTCCCGTTTACTTAACTTATGGAAAAACAAACATCCTAGCACCTTTACTAAGACTTATGACTAACCTTAATAGAAAAAGAAATATCCTCGATCTCGAGCTAACCCTAATAGTAAAAAAAGAATCAAAATGGCGACTGAAATACCTTCATGTGATCAAGTGAATAATATCACTATGAATGCCACGATTTGCTGAAAAATGCCAACACCCACACACACATGTATACACCACACACAACACACACACACACAAACACACACACGCACACACACACACACACAAACATACACGCAATTAGAACATACATAACAACACCGATCACCGCTAAATCAACAACACAACGGAAGTAATAATAATACTTGATGTCATAAATAGATGACGCAAATTGACAACTTTTTACAGTGTCAAAATTAGTTGATTTTGGGAGTCAAGTGTCGTCGTTGGTACATATTTTATGATATCTGTTTGACTCAACGAACTTTCAAACTGACTTTAAATTATAAAAGGAAATCAAGTTATCTGTTTATCTATCTGTAAAAAATACATTTCTTATTTTCAAATCTTTCAGTAGAGTTGTGCGCCGTATCAATTTTTTTTATTGACTCAAATAAGCACAATGTTCTCCACAATGCTCTATTTTTTAAAGAAAGGATATATATATATTTGTCGTGTGTGTGTGTGTGTGTGTGTGTGTGTGTGTGATCACAGCTGTGACCTAACAATAATTGCCTTTTTGGACAATACATATTATTGCGGCTATGGTATGACACTCGCTTTCGGATCGGAAGGTCCTGGGTTCGAACCTCGCGCTCGGCGCTTAGTTCAGTCCTTGGAAAAGGCTCTTTACTCACATTTTCTCACCGTACTCAGGTGTAAAAGTACTTGGCCGTTAACAGCGTTGTCTTTGTCCGAAAAAGTGTAATGTCGCCTAACAGGGGTCATGCCCCGTCCTACATGTTAAATGTTGCTGTTGACCAGGGACCCCTTGTAAAGCGCTTTGAGCACATTTAGTGGATATTGCGCTAAACAAAGCTCAATTTATATTATTATTATTATTATTATTATTATTATTATTATTATTATTATTATTATTATTATTATTAATATTATTATTATTATTATTATTAGTATATATCTAATTTTAAAGTCATATATATATTGATATCCGATATCTATAATTATAAGAGTTCTATTCTATGTGACCTTTTGGTGAGAACTGATACCATTATTAAAACAAGGATACGTGCGCCATAAATCAATACGCGACACTTTATAGTAAATATTACTCTTTATAGCTTTTTGTTTTTTAACCGCCTCGTAAAATACTAATAATATTGGAAACAAGTATACCTTTGGTATGGTAGACCATTGAAAAATTGGGAGCAAGTATATGATAAAAGATATAAACACCAAAAATTGCTACATTATACATGCACGACGTGCACTTATTTGCAGGTCCTTATGGGCTCATTGTTGTAATGGAAATCTTTTTTTAAAATGACGCAAAATATTGTCCATTACAACAATGTTAAACTAGGCCCATAAGTGGGTCCGGATGTCAGACCTGCATATATTTACACGTCGTACATGCTTAATAAGCATTCAGAAAAATACATTTTTTATCCTGTGACTCAAAACGGTAGTATATCGGGATGAATCGGACTCCGAAAAACGAATTTAGATCAGCAATACGAATTTCGATATTTTTGGCAATGTAAGGAATGGTCTTTATTCTTCATCATAACGACGAATAAAGAGAAACCCCAAGTTTCAAATTTGTGGCTAGCTATAAATTCAATTTCCAGCGTCTAGTTCAAACCGGGACATAAAACCCTTTTGACACGCTGGGTCACGTTTTCTCTTTAAGAATCAGTCTGTTATGGTCGAGGAACACCGGATTTGGAATTTTTTTATAAGCAATTTTTCTTTAAGAGTTTGCTCTGTTTTATTTAGATAATACCTTTGCACTTTATAAAAAAAGGATCTAAATGCTTTAGGCAGTAAACTGAGTATGTCATAGACGAAATACATGTCTGTAATTTATTCACAACATACACATGAAATACAAGCCAACAAAACTACGTGTACCCTAAAACGTTTATATTACTATTCAAAATTTTATGTAGTGAGAACTGACCATCCAAAGGTGTTCTAAAAACAATAACAAAGAGACTCCGTGTGTTGTTTCACTTTGTTGGTAGGACATTGAAAGGAATTTTTATTCCGAGATAAAACGTTCGCGTTCGATTCCTGTATGGTTCGGCAACTAAAACGAGGGAGTTGCACGCACTTTGCTGTGATAAAACAAGAGACCGAATGAGAGGAAAGATCAGATTTTAATGGAGGGCAAGACGTACCGGAGAGGAAATTGAATACACTCAGTTTACAGCCGGTTGGGGGGGGGGGGGGTGTCTAAAAATCCTGAAGTTTGCCTGTAGACTAAGATTTTGAATAGCTTTTCGTTGACTATGTTAAAGCAAGTTAAATCTGCTTCGTATTCGTATTGGTTATTTCATGCATAATGTCACAACAATCGTTTTGATTTTCTTTAACTTATTTTTGAGATACTTACTTATTTTGGCCTTCTGCCCCTACAGGAGCATAGGCTATCAACGAAGGTCCTCCACTTTTTTCTGTCCTGTGCCATCACTTCCAGATGTCGCCACCAAATCTTTCCCGAACGCTTGGTGTCCACTTTCTTTTCTCCGGGTGTTCTTAGGTCGGCAATTCTTTCGCTTGCCCCTGTGGATTCGATGCCAAAGCTAGCGGGGTGATGCTTGTCGGTTTTCTAAGAGTATGACCAATCAATTTTCTTTTTAGATAAAGTAGCGTTAAAGAACCTGAATGTTAGCTTTTTTTTTTTTTATCGCGCAAGAAAAATCTGAAAAACAATGTAGAAAAATTCCAAAGTAGAAACAAATAAAATGCACAAAGAAAAGATAATCCTAAAATATCAGCTTATCTTTGTTGAGGATGAACCTAATGGCTTAATTACCAGGAGGTAAGACGTTCGACCCCCAAGCTAAGATTTTTTGGGATGCTTTTTTTTTTTTTTCTTGTATTTTACTTTCAGCTGTGATACTGTTTCTTACACGCCTTTTAATAATTTTATCTTATACCACTGCTTGTGCCATGACTATTCACTCTCACATTTAGCGCAATATTCACTTGATTCTCTTAACGCGCTTTACAAGAGGTCCCAAGTTAGCAGCAACAATGAATATGTTGGATGTGCGTCATGAATGACTCTATTTTAGTTCCTTAATGATAGAAACCAGCCAGCTACTCATTGTACATCTGAGAAAATGTGAGTAAAGATTCCTTTCCCAGGACTCAACGTTCTACCACCCACAGCTGGACACGAATCGTCGACCTATACAAATCTCAAAGACGCGAAGCCTCGCATTAAGTGGTCAGAAACAACATAATAGCCACTTTCAACGAGGGCATAATATTACATGTTCTTTAATTTTCTAAAATTATAGTTTTATTAGCTTATGCCAAGGTTCTTTGTCTCTACGTCGTCTTTGACATAATATGCATTTGTCTTTCAGACTAAAGGGCTGAAGTCTAGGCTATGAGGGCTCTTGGGATATACTAGTTTATCCACGGCTGATAACCAGTTAGCCGAAGTGATCTGCTAATTATCGTTTCTTAACCCTCTCCTTACCACCTGCAGCAAAATCGTCACATTTGTTACGACACAATATACATTTTTCTTATTCAGATTAATTGTGTACATCACAAACTTTGAAGAATGATCTTTGTTTAATCAATAAGAACATAAAGTTGTTTTGTAGAGAGCTTGTTTGAGTTTAAAAAACCAATTTTCTGCTGGGTCAGCCTGTCATTTTGGGAAATACTGAAAATGTCCGGTAAGGAAAGAGTTAAACTGAAATCGAGCAATGAGGAGCTTCTCCATCTTGCTGGTACCGTTAGTTCTTCAATACCTAACCGTTGCCCTAGTGTTCTCCAAAAGCGTTTAAGAAGTTCCAAATCACGTTTGCTACTAATTAATAGTCATAGAATTTCCCTTCAAATCACGTTTGCTACTAATTAATAGTCATAGAATTTCCCTTCAAATCACGTTTGCTATTAATTAATAGTCATAGAATTTCCCTTGTCGTCAAAAAAGATGATTCCGTGAAAATTGAATGCAGCCCATGCGTGGTGTATTCTACATAAAGCAACAAAAGTTGCAAATGAAATATTTTTCCTGGCAAGAGACCAGGTGACCTATTAACAGATAATACTCAGATAACTCAATTATAACATAAGATCTCGTTGCACTCTTACTTGCATGCATTATGGATAACACTTCTCGTTGCTCAAACATCACTCCCCCTGACCTTTTAACTATATGTACTTTCTCTCTCTCTCTCTCTCTCTCTCTCTCTCTCACACACACACACACACACACACACACACACTCTTCTTTCTTCTCCTCCACCACCACCGCCACTCCCTCTTCCTCTTTCTCGCACTCCTTCTCATCCTCTTCCTTCTCCTCCTCATCATCACCCTTCTCCTCATTCCCCCTTCTCCTCTTGCTTCTCTTCTTCTTCTTCTTCTTCTTCTTCTTCTTCTTCTTCTTCTTCTTCTTCTTCTTCTTCTTCTTCTTCTTCTTCTTCTTCTTCTTCTTCTTTCTTCTTCTTCTTCTTCTTCTTCTTCTTCTTCTTCTTCTTCTTCTTCTTCTTTTTTCTTCTTCTTCTCCTTCTTCTCTTCTTCTCTTCTTCTTCTCTCTTCTTCTTCTTCTTCTTCTTCTTCTTCTTCTTCTTCTTCTTCTTCTTCTTCTTCTTCTTCTTCTTCTTCTTCTTCTTCTTCTTCTTCTTCTTCTTCTTCTTCTTCTTCTTTCTTCTTCTTCTTCTTCTTCCTCTTCTCTTCCTCTTCTCCTTCCTCTTCTCCTTCTTCTTCTTCTTCTTCTTCTTCTTCTTCTTCTTCTTCTTCTTCTTCTTCTTCTTCTTCTTCTTCTTCTTCTTCTTCTTCTTCTTCTTCTTCTTCTTCTTCTCTCTTTATAATTCTCTTTCTCTTCTACCTTCCTCTCTATCTCTCTCCAACCATCAATCGTCCTTTCTTTCTCTTAAGTCTCACTTTTAAACAAACACAAACCCCACCCCCACCATACACACATGCTCACACACACAAACACACGTACACACACACACACACACACACACACATTTATCATTAATCCAAAGATGTAACCTATCTTCGCAAAACGGTATAATGTCGGGGTAAAAAATCATTTTAAAGTTGAAATGACAACAAATTTGAGGTCCTAGTATTTATCTCTTAAGAAACTACATCCACTGTTCAATACAACATATAAACATAGCTTAAGTTTCTTTTTTTTTTAAACTATAAATTTACTTTTCGGAGTGACTATTCGTACTTATAGTACCAGATTATTAAACTGAACCCGTCAATATCATCAACCTCATTTATTAAGGTCAACCTACTAACTGTATATAATGAAATTAATTGCTCTACTGCCAACTTTTCCAGCTCCCCAAAAGGGTGACGGTATATCAAGATTTACTGTGTAGGCCTATGGTAATGAAGTAGGCATGAGGAAAAAATAAATAGATAAATGAATAAATAAATAAATGCCTTTGAATGCAACTTTATCATATGATAAACTCGAAAGTGCATGTCACTCTTGGAGAATCGAAGCTTGTAAAGTCAAGCAATACAAGGTGCATTGTCCAGCTTTCGTGTGAAGTATTGATAGTGAACTTGACACTATCCGTCCTTACGTATTATAAATAATATCGTAAAATATTTCCTTTTACATCTGTTACATAATTTTAGCAAAGTCTTCTTTATCCTTATATTCGTATATTTCGAAAGTTTTTGGCAGTGTGAAAGCGTTTGCAAGAATTTAGGTAATTTTAGTGCCTTAAAAGAAAGATTGGGGAAACACCCAGATCATTCACATTTAGTGCCTTAAAAGAAAGATTGGGGAAACACCCAGATCATTCACATTTAGTGCCTTAAAAGAAAGATTGGGGAAACACCAGATCATTCACATTTAGTGCCTTAAAAGAAAGATTGGGGAAACACCAGATCATTCACATTAGTGCCTTAAAAGAAAGATTGGGGAAACACCCAGATCATTCACATTTAGTGCCTTAAAAGAAAGATTGGGGAAACACCCAGATCATTCACATTTAGTGCCTTAAAAGAAAGATTGGGGAAACACCCAGATCATTCATATTTAGTGCCTTAAAAGAAAGATTGGGGAAACACCCAGATCATTCACAATACGAAACCGATCACCAAGAGATATGATTCATTGGAGCGGGGGGAGGTATCATCAGTCACACACACAAAAAAACACCTCAAACAAGCAAACAAAACACACACCCACACACACACACACACACACACACATACACGCACGCGCTCGAGGGCGCACTTTTTTTTTTACATCGGGCAAGATTATTAACCCCCAATTTGCTAACTTTAGACAACATGGGGGATTCCTGTCCACATCAGAATTTTGCTTGATGGATTATCTATATTAATGAGGAATGCCAAGGCCACCGCATCTCCTGACATCGCGCAGCCGGGCGTAATGTATATATACATATATATGTATATGTATATATATATATATATATATATATATATATATATACATACACACACACACACACACACACACACACATTATCCCACACGACTCGGGTGTGTGATAACACCCGACTGACGAATATTGTTGTCTTTGTCCGAACAATAATTGTAATATCGCATAACAGGCGGCATGTCCCGTCCTACATGTTAAATGTTGCTGTTGACCAGGGACCCCTTGTAAAGCGCTTTGAGTACATTTAGTGGATATTGCGCTAAAAAAGCTCAATTTTTTATTTTTTTTTTTTTTTATTGTAAGAGTGCTGGTGAAAACCCGCCTGATTGATAACTTTTACTTTTTTAAAATGAAAATGCGTTTCCCGTCGGCCTTATGGAATATTAATGAAACACAAAGTGCATTGATTATGGTTAAACTTAAGGAATGCTCTTTATAAGTGGTCATTGTTTCTTCTTATTGTGTGTTTGTGTATGTGTGTGTGTGTGTGCATGTGTTGTTTGTTTTCTTTTTCTTTTTTCCAAGTGGGAAGGGGTGCCCTTCCTTGCTTTTATCTTGATCCCTTCCCCACCAGTCGATCATAATAATATAATGACAAGAATTCCATTTCTATCCGATTGAGATACCGTAGAGACAGTTTTGGTTTGTTTTTGTTTTTTTGTTTTTTTTTGTTTTTTTTTGTTTTTTTTTTTTTTGGTTTTCTTTCTTTTCTTGTTCTGTTTTTGGGTGTTTCTTTGTTTTGTTGTTGTTGTTGTTTTTGTTGTTGTTGTTGTTGTTGTTGTTGTTGTTGTTGTTGTTGGGTTGTTTGGGTATTTTTGTGATAGCCCCGACGTATACTTATTTGCAGGTCTGATAACCCAAGTTGTTATGGAAATACTCTCAAACCGACGCAAAATATTATCCATTACAAAAATGTTATATTAACCCCATAATTGTGTTCGATTATCAGACCTATCATTTTGTGCACGTAGGGTTAGTACCAAAATATCTCAAGACAGACCCACCTACATCATCATAATAATAATGATAAAAATATTGATAATAATACTAATACTAATAATAATAATAATAATAATAATAATAATAATATATAATAATAATAATATAATAATAATAATAGTATATAGTAATAGTAGTAGTAGTAGTAGTAGTAGTAGTAGTAGTAGTAGTAGTAGTAGTAGTAGTGTAGTAGTATAGTAGTAGTAGTAGTAGTATAGTAGTAGTAGTAGTAGTTAGTATATAGTAGAGTAGTATAGTAGTGTAATAGTAGTAGTAGTAGTAGTAGTAGTAGTAGTAGTAGTAGTAGTAGTAGTAGTAGTAGTAGTAGTAGTAGTAGTAGTAGTATAGTCTTTTTGTTGTTATTATTATTATTATTATTATTATTATTATTATTATTATTATTATTATTATTATTATTATTATTATTATTATTATTATTATTCTCAATTGCTTGTGAACGGCGTATACAGATATGTTTACTTAGCGTGAGAGCCAAAAATTACTCATACTCTATATATAAGACTCGTGTTTGTGTCTTATCTTCTTTTACAGTCATATATTATATATATTCACCAGTTATATATAATTATTGGTGGATGTCCCTTAGTTCAGACAGTGCTCTATCCATCCGTTGATTCATTTATTGTTTATAGTTAATTCTAATTGCTTATCTTTTTGTATACCTCGTTTGTCTATTTTGATGAGTAGATGTGTATTTTGAATATTCTCTGACCAACTGGTACTTGAGGTACAACAATACAAAACCATTGTTTGTTTTATATAAATAAGTGAATAGATAAATAGATAGATAGATAAATAATTAAATACACATAGATAATATAGAATAAAACTTCAATAAATACAGTGTCCGTAACTTACGCGTGACACATCGCCATGCGGTTTGGATTTTTTGAAAAAAATCATAGTTGTAAAATCATGAACAATGTTGAAAAAGAAGGACTGTGGTTACGCACCACAGTCTGGCCGATACTGAAGATAGTTTTGGACAACCATGTTACATATCTACCGGCTATTTCCCTGCTATTGATCTGTCCCTAATCACGTCAAGATTTTGGCTGTGGGCCTTGCCTAAGCCATGCCATTCATGCCAACTCAATGTAGACGATAATATGAATATTCGTAATTACGTATCTTTCTTTTCACCACGTATATTATATTGTCGTGTTTCGGCAATGCAGACTCTTTTGTTGTACGGGTCTTAAGATTATGTGGCTATGTGGTCTGGTGGTATGACAGTCATTCTCGGATCGGAATGCCCAGGATTCGAGTCCCGCCCTGAGCGACGCACATTTGAGTTCTTGGAAAAGGCTCTTTTCTCACATTCTCTCACCGTACTCATATGTAAAATGAGTAACTGGCAGTTAATAGCATTGTGTCTATACAAATAAAAGTGTAATATCGCCTCACAGGCGACATGTCTTGTCCTACATGTTAAGTGTTGCTGTTGGCGAGAGACCCTTTGTGAAGCTGTTTAAGTACGGTTAGTGGATATTGCGCTTTATAAATACTCAGTTTTTTTTAGTCTGAAAGCGGGAGAGGTTGGGTGATTTGTTTGTTTGTTTTGTCTTTTGTTTATTATTCGCTTACAGTGATGATTTGATGAATCAGATACGTGGCGATAGGGCGATAAAAGCATTTCTGAACCTGATGCAAATTTCGTCGAGGAAAAATGATGAGATGTTATGTATAGTTATATATAAGTATTCTATGTCATTCACAGTGTAGTATTGAGTGTCTGCTTCAATGTTGAAAGGGAAAAACAGTTAACACCCTCTTTCGTGTTCCAGTCGACGTTAGTCCTAGAAAGGAAACTTGTTCTTGTAAACTTCCTCGTGTCCCTTGAGAGATGAGATATTATGATATTTTGTTATTGATTCCCTTTTCACAGCTGCAGCTTCTAATGGTTTCGTCTCACACTACAATCAGCAACTAGCAGCTTAGTTCTAAACAAAGAAAATCGGTACTTTTTATTCTTCATGCTGGCTAGAACTTTTTCACATGCCATGTAATCAGAATGTATAAAAGTCAAATCATGATCAGATTCATAATGCTTTTCTCCTCTGGAAATACGTATATACTCGTCGGAGAAGTATTTCATAAGGGCGGTGAATTTTATTTCTTTTATTGGGTCGAATCATTTTTGTTTGTTTGTTAGGCATCTATTTTGGGTGACTTGTTTTTTTATTATCAGATCGTGCAGATCATATTCATAGCGTAAGCTCCCGCACATACTCTCAGCTCAAACTTACGCGTACGAGCACTCGCGCACATGAATTTATATTTGTAAATCAGAATAATTAAGCCATGACCATCCTATCACCAGGTTCGTTCATCAGGGCCAATTATTGATCTAGCTTTGTCTACCTAATTACATCAAGGTTTTGGCTTTGGGCGCGCCAATAGCTTTGCACCCTCTCTCATGTCAGTACAGAATGAACACGGTGGAAATAAGCTTCCATACTCTGCTGTATTTGGTTATTTCCTTGAAGATTTTGTGCAACATTCTTCTTTCTTGACATTACAGGAATTTATTCATATTCGGATTGCCTAGTTATGCTCTCCTTCATTGTAAGTCGTAAGAAAATCTGTCTGACGCCTCAGAAAACTTTATTTTTTTGATTCTTCTTTCTTGACATTACAGGAATTTATTCATATTCGGATTGCCTAGTTATGCTCTCCTTCATTGTAAGTCGTAAGAAAATCTGTCTGACGCCTCAGAAAACTTTATTTTTTTGACATCACAAATATTATAACTAAAGCTCGGTCAAATGTCAGACAAAGCTCTTGTTTTAGAGATTTAGTTAAAGCGTAAGTGAGTATACTCTATGGTGTTTAGTTATTTTCCTAAAACAAAAAGGTGCGCGGCCTTCTTCTTTCTTGACACCACGGGAATAATAATATAGCACTTTCAGATTCAGATTGACCAGTTATGCTTTCCTTTATTGGAAGTCGTTAGAAAAGCTGTCTGAAGCCCCAGAACATTGTATTTTTGGACATCTCAAATTATTATAAATAAACTTTGGTCAGATGTCAGACACAGATTTTGTTGTCGAGATTTTGGTAAAGCGTCAGTGAGTATACTCTATGGTATTTGGTTATTTCCTCCTGTGTGTGGCCTTCTTCTTTCATGACACTACAGGAATATTTTCAGATTCAGATTGTCCAGTTATGCTTTCCTGTATAGGGAATGAGATTAGCGGAAGAGTAGCGTCCCTTGATTGGACGTCACCCATAGTCTGTGACGTCACCGGCGGAAAAGTTATTAGAGAGAGAACGTCATGTTGGTTGTGCGCATGCGTCTCTCGTCCTCGCTTCCGGTGAAAGCGGCTTGAGACACTTCAAAACCAAATTGACGTTCTCTCTGTAAGGTGACGTCCAATCAAGGGACGCTACTCTTCCGCTAATCTCATTCCCTATTGTAAATCGTAATACAGGCGGTATGACGTCCATAAAATGGTATTTTCTTAGACATCGAAAATTAATATAAGTAACTCTCTGTCAAATGTCTCGCAAAAATCTTGGTACAGAGATTTTGGTAAAAAGCTTCAGTGAGTTATTTCTAATTGACTAGTAATAATAAACGAGATGCTGAAAACAGATAATTCATGAGAAATATAAATATTAAAAATTTTAAAAACAATACATTTGTAGAATTCTGTAGATGGTCTTAAAATATTATTATAGGATTATCACAATGATATGGTAATCAAATTAATTTCATTTCACTTCAGACAAGTTCCCTGTGGATTTTGATAAAGTAATACAGTCACACCGTAACACTTATCAAACGTTTTTTTGAGTCACAAATTCAATAATATATTTTCTGCACGTTGTAATTTTCGGTACGAGTTGTAAGCAGAAAATCCATTTTTAAAATACCATTACATGATGATAATATTTGATTTGAATCATGCTAATTTAAAACACTGTATTAATAAGCAGTAGAAGCTTCTTCCGTTTGTTAAAAAAAAGTAGGAGTGGCTATGTGGTCTTGTGGTATGACACTCGCCTTCGGGTCGGAAGGTCCTGGGTTCGAGTCCCTTGGATAAGGCTCGTTACCCACATTCTGTTCTCGTACTCAGGTGTAAAATGAGTCATTAACAACACTGCCTCTGTCCGAACAAAAATACCCCAAAAATATCGCCTAACAGGCGTCATGTCTTGTTCTACATGTTAAATGTTCCTGATGGCTAAAGACTCCTTGTAAAGCGCATTGAACACGTTATATAAAAGCTCAAGGGATGTCATTGATAAGCTGTGTTATTCTAATATCATCATATATACACAATTTCCAGTTTGTTTTTTTTAATGATTTTCAAGACAAACGTGGCATTTAGATATTATAATAATTTCATTAATTGTGACATGATTCATGAAAATGTCAATCTCATCAAACAATTTAAATAGATTCATATTTATTACGTACAGCCTCAAAACAATATTTTGTCAATGTGAATTAGAGGATACAATTTAAAATTTATTGCAAAAATGCGATGAGAGAACCCCCGAGAACTGCGTCGCCAAAGCACTTTACAATATCGGGACTCGAACCAGGGACCTACCAGTCTGAAGTCGACTGTAATACCACAAGACCACAACTTGTCCCCCAACGGAAACATAATATCTATCCTCTCTCTGTGTGCGATATTATACAACAATGTACATGGGATATGAATTTCTTTAGATGATTATCCAACATTTCTCTTTTGAAAAGACTTTGATTACGCCCTGAGGACTTCTATTCTATTTGAAGGGGATTTCCCTTGTAGCTCTTTCAGAATATCTGAGGATTATACCTATTACTTACTTTCGTATGTAAACACAATTTTATTTTTTATAGTATACGATTTGCTTGTCCAATTTTAAAGAATACGATGAGAAGATTATGAAGTAAATACTTATATTATAAGTAAAACTTTAACCAAGATTATTTTTTTTAAAAAAATAAAATTCATTAGTGCGCATGTAATTTTACTATAATAATAACCTTGAGCTTTTGTATAGCGCAATATCCACTAAACGTGCTCAAAGCGCTTTACAAGGTGTCCCTGACCAACAGCAACACGTAACATGTAGAACGAGACATGACGCCTGTTAGGCGATATTACACTTTTTTTTTTGGACAGGGACAACGCTGTTAACGGCCAGGTACTCATTTTACACCTGAGTACTGTGAGAGAATGTGAGTAAAGAGTCTTTTCCAAGGACTCGGTTATGCGCCGAGCGAGGCTCGAACCCAGGACCTTCCGATCCGAAAGCGAGTGTCATACCACAAGACCACCCACATAATCCTGTGTGGTTTTGCGGCTTTGTGATATATCAATCTTCTTCGGACCTGTAAGTCCCTGGTACGATCCCCGCCCTGGCCGGCGCAAAATTGAATCCTTGGAAAACTTATTGACGTACATTATCCCACCATAGACATGAGTAGAATATTGAGTACCTGGTTTGTAACAGCGTTGTCTCCGTCGAAAAAAAGACAGAGGTACCCTAAAAGCGCTTTACAGGCGTCATGTCCCGTCTAACATGTTAATTGTTGCTGTTGACTCGAGACCCCTTGGAAAGTGTTTTGACAACAGTGAGTGGATTTTGCTCTATATAACAGCTCAAATTTTGTTATGTTGTGGTGGCGGCGATGTATTTTGTTATTGACGGCGACGACGATGATGGTGATGATTATGATGATGATGATTATGATGATGATGATGATGATGATGATGATGATGATGATAACAATGATGTGGTGATGATAATGATGGTGTTGCTGTTATTTTTGCTATTGTCCAATCGGCTATATATTATGGTTATAAGTGAGATGTTATTGACGTTTTGAACCGGTCCGTAATGGGTGGGGAATGAGCACTTACGTTTCGAAATGAACCAGTATTGTCTATTTTTCAGATCAAACCAACGGTGAGAGAATCACACAGAAATTAAATTAACTAATTTATTTATATGGCAAACTCCCTGGAATTCGTCATGTGTACCAGATGTAATTGTCTAGTCAAGAAAATACCACAATGACAATTAAATAAGCAGCCACTATGAAACAACACCATATAAAGCAGAGAGAAAATACAAGAAAAAACACCCCCCCCCCACCCCCCAAAAAATGCTGAGGTTCAATCCAGAATGTTTTTTTGGGGGAATCTTTTTTCCCCATGTATTTTTCTCTTTGCTTTGTCTAGCAAACACAATTTCATATACACTCTGTTATTTATGTCAAGAAAACTTTCTTTTCATACGTTATAACTGGAACTGATCATCTCAGCCTTGTCACTTTTTTCTATTGCTAATTTTATTGTATTTAAACATCATTTCAGGCAATACCTTACCATTTGGTCGTTGTTGCTATAAAGCAACTTACCTGAATTGCTCTGTAAATTGTGAATTGCATAATTACATTATTGTTTTAATGACGCATGTACCTATATATCCTTTTTCAATAATTTTATCTCTAGGCTGTAAATATTGCTTTGTTGTGTTATCTATATTATGATCAATCGCTTTCAGTGATTTACCGTTTCACTTTGCAAAATTAAATTGATAATTTCTTGTAATATATGTATACTTTATAAATCACTTGTTGTAAATCGTTTTGGTCATTATGCTTTATTTGTTGTGATGTGTTAGTGTAAAGCACCGATGTCACCCATCAAGAACGATTTTGTGCCCAGTGTTTGTATATATTTCTTATTTTTATTGTACTGCTCAGTCATTGAAACATATTTAGACATATTATTCCTATCGTGAGTAGAGACATGGCATATGAATTTTCATCATGACAAATATTTTTTTACATCTGTCACACACGGTAAAACCCTAAACAAATACTGTACAGATTAAAGAATTCATGGACACTCGTTGGAATCCACAAACACAAATAAGCCTTGGAATACAACTGAAAAGGTCATTCAAATCGATTTCTTGGTTTCCATAAGTGAAGAGACCTGTTTTATTTGCCATAGTAAAACTCATCTGTACCCATCTCCTCAAAACGGTATTGTGTCCTGGTGAACCTGGTGCTTAACCCAGACACTTTCAGTTGAAATAAGTGACTCAATTGAGGAGAGTGAATTTTGTTTCTTTGACTTTAAAAACCTTATATTTCTTAATCCAATTTTCTTCATCAAGATCATTCCGACTTAATACCATATTGACGCGGTTGCTCACACCGAAGAATATCAATGCAGCGTGTTGGAATCGTGCCATAAAACCCAAAAATAAAGGGGATTGAATAAGTACAGAGGTTTGAGGCGAATTGTATTTTTCATTTAGGATATGGGAACCTGAATGAGTGCCCGTCAGAGCAGTACTGGGGCAGTTGGAATAGATGATATAAGAGAGGTGACGGCAATATAAATGCATAGAACTTTTACATAATACAACACAAATTTGTCATGTTAAAAATAAGGTAAAAAGACACAGCACTTAAGCTAACTCAATAAATTTCCGACCGCATTATCTTGACAAGAGCCAAAAAAAACCAATTAAAAAAAAACAAAAAACAAACAATTGCTCTTCCTCATGAACCATCGGGCAGTATAATAAAATTCTATGAGAAATAACGTATTTCAGACGGTGTCACCTGTTCACGGATATTGGAAATATAATATAAACTGTCAAACTATAATACACGTGTGGTGAACGAATTGGAAATGTATAAAATGTGCAGGACAGGCAAATGCCCGATGCATATTATTTCACTAAACATTTAACGATTCAGAATATTAAATGCTTTTCTCTCTCTCTCTCTCTCTCTCTCTCTCTCTCTCTCTCTCTCTCTCTCTCTCTCTCTCTCTCTCTCAGAAGAAGAAGAAGAAGAAGAAGAAGAAAAAGAAAAGACAGAAACAAAAAATAACAAATATGTAATATTATTAACGCATAACTTATTTGTTTCTATGGTTACAATGCTGGTTCGGGAATGCAAAATGCCTCTGCTTGAAGCTCAGTCAAATGAGTAAATTCTGATGACGAAATTGAATATTGAACCTCGAAGTCGAAGTTAAATGCAGAAGAACGCTAAATGATGTTTGGGGTTATCTTTTCTTCTTTAACAGGCCTACTTAGAACAAAAACAATGAAAAGTACATAGAATACACTGATTTGGAAAGTAGCCATTCTTTATTGTATTTAGGTGTTGTTGCCCTATCAATGCTTGGTGACAAGATTGAATGTTGAGCCTCAAAGTCAAAGGTAGACGAAGGCTAAAAATTGTTAGGCGCTACTTTTTCATCATTAACAGGCTTGCTGAGAACAGAACCGCGAAAAGTAAATAGAATTCATTGATTTGGAAAGCCGCGTTTGTTTTTGTATTTAGGTTTTTGTTGCCCTAGACCGATGCTGCTGATGAAAGGGAAACTAGACGCTTTCGTTATCGATCAGTTGTGTCTGTCGCAATCGAACCTTGTTATTCGTCTTTGCCTTTGACATTCCTTAATCCCAGAGACTGTATCAGGGGAAATTGATAATCCTAGCCCTGGAGGGCGTTGTCGAATGGCTGAAATGTCTACATGCTATACTCATTTTTTTAAAAAAAAATAGTAATATGCCTTCGATTTGTTTAAATATAGAATAATATAGAGGCTATCTGGTCTTGTGATATGACACTCTCGTACTCTAACCAAAGGTCCAGGGTTCGAGTCCCACTCTGAGCGGCGCATAGTTGGGTCCTTGAAAAAGAAGGTCTTTCCTCACATTCTCTCTCCGTACTCAAGTGTAGAATGAGTACCTGGTCGGTAACAGAGTTGTCTCCATCTTATTGACTCATTTAGGCACCTCTAGTTTTTGGTAAACAATGAAGTAGTCCTTCAGAGCCATTAGGCCCATGGAACCTGCGTTTATCCCAGTTCCATAGCAGGATATGGACAATAGCGATTTCTTGCCACCCTTTTGATTAGATGCTAGTCTATCGCAAAGTACTTTCCGCCATATCTAAAAGACCCGGCTACCCAATCACTGCTGGGTGTACTGGGGAAAAAAATATCTCGACTGCTCCTGAGATTGATCTCGGTTCGGTCCCTTTGCTTGTGAAGCGAGTGCCCTACCAACTGAGCTTTCGGGACTGCCACGAGGCGATGGTTTACATACTATTGTCAATAATCGCGATATAGCGGCAGTTAACAAATCTTGTACTAAATGGAAATGGAATCGTTTGATTCTTTTTTAATCAGTGAAAACGAAGTCTATTGAATTAAGAATGAAAAGAGGTGAAAAAGTATGCTCAATGGATTTTATTGTTATCTTACTGTTTATTTTTTCTACCCGGTCTTCCAGATGGCAAACCAAGGATACAGACGGACCAATTTTGAGGAAGACGAGTATGCGTCTGCGGGGGGCACCCCAACCTCCGTGGATTTCCCACCTTCCCAGGTTGTCTTTAAGGGGTAAGGATCACATAATTATTATCATTTTCATCATCATCATCATCATCATCATCATCATCATCATCATCATCATCATCATCATCATCATCATCATCATTATATTCATCATCTATCACTCATTATTATTATTATTATTATTATTATTATTATTATTATTATTATTATTATTATTATTATTATTATTATTATTATTATTATTATTATTATTATTATTATTATTATTATTATTATTATTATTATTATTATTTATTATTATTATTATTATTATTATTATTATTATATTATTATTATTATTATTATTATTATTATTATTATATTATTATTATTATTATTATTATTATTATTATTATTATTATATTATTATTATTATTATTATTATTATTATTATTATTATTATTATTATTATTATTATTATTATTATTATTATTATTATTATTATTATTATTGTTACAGTTGTTGTTGTTGTCATTGTTGTTGATTTTGTTGTTGTTTGAATAAATCAAACATGTATCACAAATTGAAATGGCCGACAACTCATTTTTTTTAAAGTTTATTTTATTTTTTAAATATTTTTTATACGTCTCAGGGGAGCTGGCTCGTCATCGAGTGGATTATGGGGCTTGTGGACCAAACGATCTTTGCTAGAAAACTGTCTTATTATAGCTGTCGCTATTTTGATTCTAATCGTCATCATACTGGCGGCTGTGTTGGCCAGCAGAGACACCAAGGTCCAGGAATTGGTGACTGAAAGTCAGAGTAAGTCATATAGATAGAACGAAGTTGACGTCTTTCAGGTCTTTGTTATTGTTTTAGCTAGCCATTTTTTTTATTGAGAAGTCATCACTTAACTGTATTAATCCGACTATAAATGTTCAAGGTTACACATAGTTTTGCTCCAGAGAGGTACTTGTCGTGTCTTCTATCCCCCTGTATCTCTTTTCCAATTGCTTTATGTCTTTGTCTTGGAATGACATTACTTAGTTTTGTCCTTATCCTGGCCGGAGTCCTGGGCTGGGAGGGAAACTGTCGAATGTGTAGTTATAGTTTTGGGAGATGGTATTTTTTTTCCTTGTAAATCCTTTGTTAATTACTGATTTTTTTAACAAATGATTTGTAAACATTTGAGTGTATTCCTCTTAGAGGGATCTTGTGCTGGTGTCTGGATGAGACTTTTAGGTTATCTCAAACTAAGTACAATGATAGTGCGCACTTGCAATCTACACCTTTTCCCTGTTTGTACCATTCCGCTTTGTCTTACTTTTACTTCAAGTCCTTTTAATTGTATATCTAAAATATTTTTACTATCTACTTTTCTCCCTTTTTTTACTGGCGCTGTATGCAACTCTTCCTCAAAGTGGATGTTCCTCAGATATATTTTATGCCTCTCTTCTTAATAAATTTTTGTTCTTTTTTTTTTTTTAATTCTTCACAGAACATTGCTCCACTCCACGCTGTGTGAATATTGCCAGCTCTCTCTTGACATCAATGGACTCAACCGTTGACCCGTGCTATGACTTCTTCCATTATGCATGTGGTGGTTGGATCCGGGACAACCCTATCCCGTCTGGACACTCAAGATGGAATACTTTTGAAGTCATGACACAGAAAAATTTGATTGTCCTGAAAAATGCCATAGGTTAGATATTTCATACATTGAGATGGTGATGTTGATTCTCATCAATATTATCATCACCATCATCATCATTATCATCGTCGTCGTCATCATCAAGTAGTCATATTATTATTATTATTAATTATTATATTATTTTATATTATTATATTATATATATATATTTTCATCGTCATTATCATCATTATTATTATTAGCAGCAGCAGCAGTAAGCTTTACAAGAATGCTTTAAAAGTCTTTTATACTTTTTAAATAGATTTTAAGTGCTTGTTTTCCCCCTTGACACGTCTTGCCAATACGGAACAACAATCACGCAACTAAGCGATGACATTTGAATATTAAAATGCTAGTGGAGATAGAGGAGAGAAAAAGAAGAGGCAGGAAAATAATAATGATGACAATGATGATGAATGAGTGACTACTTGTCGATTTTATTACCCAGGTAATACTTGATCCCCGACCAAAAATCCGGGTACTCACAGTTAGCTGTAAGGCGGGAAATCTTGAAGAAAAAAAATTTTAATTGACCTTTTTTCATTCCCAAATGGAATTGTAGCTGGAATTCTGTATGTTGTATATCTAGAATATTTTTTACTATCTACTTTTCTCCCTTTTTACTGGCGCTGATATGACCTAAATGTGTTGCATGCGCCGTAAAACCCATAAAAACAAAAACAAAAACAAAATTATTTTTTTTAATTGACCCTTTTTCATTCCCAAATG
>NC_088363.1:24797492-24824992 GCF_034508935.2 Berghia stephanieae
TTTTTCTCCAGTTTGCGTCTGATTTTACTAAAAAAAAAAGATATAGAAGCATAATGATGTCTTGACTACAATGAGAACCAATCATTGTAAAGGAAAGAGTACATTTTTATAAGAGATAGTATAGATGATGTCAATGGAAGGGTATATTATTAAAGTTATCGAACTCCTGCGATTGAAATTTGAACCTTTTCCCATTGTTTGCTCTCAAGATTGCACCCTGGCATTGGGAAACTGTTAATTTCCAACACATGAGTTCAGTAATCTTAAAGCTCCAATTCACTTTTTTTTCTGTGGACACTAACTCTTTGAAGAAGAATACTTTCAATCTCATCTAATCTAATTAATACTGCCGCAGGTTCAAAATTGATGATAAACCCAACAGCTTATTGTGCTTATTTTTTTAAAAATAGAGAAATGGCATTAGTTTCGTTTTTTCATATGTTGAAGGAATTTGTGTTGAATTTCTTAGTCTTCGGGATTTTTTTAATTAATTTTTATTTATTGTCGAAAAAAGGAAATCGAAATTAAACAAGCTTATATACAAGTAAATCTATGATTTATAGTCTACTTCAGATCTTAGCTTGCCTTGTATCCTTGGAATGTTAGGCCCCAATCGATTGTTTTAGGCATTTATTCTCTTTCATGATGTTGCTGATGGCAACTTTCAACATTGGCTTTGGTCAGGCTCTTTTTCTATTTCCGTCTGTTATCCAAAATAAGGTTGTACTTGGATATTGTTCTTTTTTTTTCTGATTACAACATGCTCAAACTATTTGAGCCATTTCTCCTTTATTATATCTGATATTTCTCTTTCATTCTTTGTATTACCTTGAAGTTAAAAATAACTTTTTTAAATGTTAAAACTTAGTGTTATGAAAACAAGTTATGGATGAAAATGTTAATTAAGATTCTCCCTAAATGCAAAAAGATAAGGTTATATATCAGGTCTCAAATTCCGAGTACAGACTTTGACAACAACGAAATCATAAAAGACGAGACACATTTACTTCAAAATATAGCTACAATCTTCACACAATTAAGTGAGGAAAAAATGTTATCTCTATTTTTAAAAGCATTATAAATGACCAATAATATCATTAATGGCCCATTAAATCCAGCAACATTACCTTGAATATAACGAATACTAATATTCAGTAGTAACCTTGTTCTTAAGATGCCTGTTACCAATATATTCCTTCATTTTGATCAGTTTTATTGAAAACTTTTCTTGTCATATTGCATTGTAGAATGTCATTTTAACTAATTTCCTATCATTATCAGTGCAGAAATAAAAAAATTATCTCAAGCCTCTCATGGTCACAGACCCATTCCCTCTACTTACACAATAAATATGCCACTACCACATTATCTCATTCGTCCGTAGTGTTTCATTCATCCTGTTTTGTTAAGGGGAAACCCAAAACGTCCATTTTATCTGTTTTCGTATATTAAATTGAAGGCTACATTACATTCAATTTCACATTGTTATTTATTTCTTCGAGCTTCGAACAGCAACACTCACATTACCTTCTACTTACACAGGAACTGTATCCTCCATCGTCTCACAGATACAAATAAAAAAAGAGTTAGTTTAAATATTAACAGAGTTAGATTATTAATAATCGATTACATTTCAAATTTGTGGCCTAGCGCATCAATTTGGTATTAAGTTGAAATGAGCTAGATAAAGAAAATTGCTTGTTTTCTCAAAATGAACAGAAGTAGCAAATTGATTTGTTTTCCTTGATAAAAAAGTAAGGCAAAATTACATTAGTAAAGGCAATTATTTTAACTGAGTAGTTAGAAATTAAGCTTAAGATTCAATTTGAAGCATAAGGTTCACCCCAGTATAATACCGATTTTAGACGTTTGGTCACATTACAAGACCTTTACTCATTGTGTAGAAATTGGAAAACTAAATCAAAGCTTATTCAAATAGTTGACATTTTATTGATTTTAGCTTGGGACCCCTGCCCCCCCCCTCTCTCTCTCTCTCTCTCTCTCTCTCTCTCTCTCTCTCTCTCTCTCTCTCTCTCTCTCTCTCTCTCTCTCCTCTCTTCTCTCTCCTCTCTCTCTCTTCTCTCTCTCTCTCTCTCTCTCTCTCTCTCTCTCTCTCTCTCCTCCTCTCTCCTCCCTCCTCTCTCTCTCTTTTTTTCTTTTCTCTCCTCTCTCTCTCTCTCTCTCTCTCCTCTCTCTCTCTCCTCTCTCTCTCTCTCTCTCTCTTCTCTTTTCTCTCTCTCTCTCTCCTCGTCTCTCTTGCTCTCTCTATTCTTCTTTTTTCTTCTCTTCCTCTCTCTCTTCTTGACTTTACTTCCTTTTCCTGTTCTCTAACTATCTTTTTTATGAATTAAATATTGTTTCAATAATTCCCATTTTTACATTGGTTCTTCTATGTCAACATTGATTCAGACTTAAATGATTTCTAACTATTTTTTTATGAATAAATATTGTTTCAATGAATTCCCATTTCACATTTGTGTTTCTATGTCAACAGATTGATCAGGGAGGACTTCTGATTTTAACCCGTGATAACTACTTAAACAAAACAGTTGATGACGACAAGGTAAATTTTCCAAAATCTAAACAACATTCATGGTCAATCATCGAAACTTAACATCATTCAATCATTGTGATTGAAAAAAAAAAAAGCAGTCTTTTAAAGAAATTAAGATATCAAGTTTTATACTTTTAAAAAGTTAATTTTGGCAATCATCTTTTTTTTTTTTTGGTAGACTTTTGTTCTCACTATTTCTTTAACACCGTAGTCCTTTTAATTGAACAAAATCTGAACTGTAATTTGAGGTTAGAATAATGTCGAGGACCTCTTTTAAAGCATAAATAAAACATTTGGATCTTGACACAAAATCTTTTTCCAGAGGCGTTTAGAGGTTTGATTGGGAATAATTTGTAGTGTATTAATTAGTAAATGAGCATTTTAATTCATTATTTTTTATGCGGCTATGTGGTCTAGTGGGATGACACTCGCTTTCGGATCGGCAGGTCCTGGGTTTGAGCCTCACTCGGCGTATAGTTGAGTACTTGGAGAAGGCTCTTTACTCACATTCTCTCACAATACTCAGGTGTAAAATGAGTACCTGGCCATTAACAGTGTTGTCTCTGTCCGAAAAAATTGTAATATCGCCTAGCAGGCGTCATGTCCCGTCCTAAATGTTAAATGTTGCTGTTGGCCAGGGACCGCATGTATAGCGCTTTGAGCACGTTTAGTGGATATTGCACTTTATAAAAGCAATCTTTTTGAAAATAGTGATTGATATAGTTCTTTTTTTCTCTTGCATCTCAGTCAACAACATTGTATGTTTTATGTATCTTTTTCCTATTTGATATGTAGAACTGAACAAAGATTTCCCTTTTCTAAACTTTTGTTCCAGGTTTTAAAGGGGTATCTGACCTATATGAAAACAGTGTATAAACTACTCGGTGCCCCCAATGATACTTTCACTGAAGAAAGACTAAGAGAAGTTATATTATTGGAAACTGAAATAGCTAATGTGAGTTTGTCATATGAATCAACCTTTTTATTAGTTTGGATTTGAAAAGGAATTGGGATTCTTTTCGTAAAGATTTAATATTTTTATTCTTTTCACAAGAATATTTGTGATAATTAACAATTTTATGATTAATCCTCTTGAGACCTCAAACATAAATAAATAAATAAATAAATGAATAAAGAGATTAATGTAAGAGAAAGACATTGGTTATTATGTGACTAAACTTTGTTCATCTTTCTGGAAGTCAAGTATTGCATACTTAGAAAAGCACAGACATAAGGATGGAAGCATATAAAATCAATTTACAAGTCATGAGAAATAATTATGCATTAAGTTTAAATACATGGAATGAAGAGATAAGTAAACAAATGAGTTATATAAGTGACCCAATGTATATATTCTCATCAAATGATTAATGCATCTAAACTCTTACAGAGCGAACACAGCAATTTATTCCTTTCCACATACCAATGACACATTAAGTTTAAATTCATGGAATGAATAGATAAATGAACAAATGAGTTATAAAACTGATCCACTGAATTCTCATCAAATGATTAATGCACCTAAACTCTTACAAAGACGAACAAAACAATTTATTCCTTTCCACATACCAATTCCTTGTAAAGCACTTTGAGCACGTTTAGTGGATAATCCGCTATATAAAAAACGCTCAATTTACTGACACATTAAGTTTAAATATATGGAATGAATAGATAAATAAACAAATAAGTTATATAAGTGATCCATTTTATATATTATTATCAAATGATTAGTGCATCTAAAATCTTACAAAGATAAACAAAACAATTTATTCCCCTCCAGATAACAACGCCGGATGAGGAGAGACGTGACCAGAATAAACAGTATCATAAGTATGACTATAGGTACTTGACAAGGACATGGCCACTAGTAAGTCCCCTACTTTTACATCTTTAAAAAGCGTGTTTATAACGTGCCATACAGAGCAGGATGAAAATTACAAGGAAAGTCCCATCCCAAAAATCAGCTTATCCTGGCTAGGGGTACAGAATTAATTATATGAATTGAATGAATAGATAAATAAACAAATGAGTTGTAATGCATATGCAAAGGTAGTTTTACATTTTTACACACTTCATTACTATTGTTGAACAATGAGAATGTGTGAAAATAAGAAAAGGTTATGTCCATCTAAAAGAGCATCTATTAAACCACATGCTTGCTTAATTATATTGCAATCCGTCAATCATAGCGGGCATGGTGAACATTTTTTTAAAGTCAACTTGATATTTCGACTTTGAAAATGACGCAAAGAAGGAATTATAAAGAATGTTACAGGGACAATCGTGAAAACGGAATTATTAAATTCTTGAAACAGAAGCCTTTCTTACCAGTGTGCCTTGATTGAACGTCATCATGTTCTCCTTTACTGCTGTTTTTTTTTTTTTTTTTTGGGGGGGGGGGGGGGGGGTTGGGTTTTTTTTATAATATTATCTTTGTGAAATCTTTTGTAATTACTCTGATTTCAATTCTTCTACTCTCTAAAACGTAGAAATTGAGCCTCATAGTGAGAGTCTGTCTACTTGGCCATATTCATTGCAGGACCCCCGAGGTTGCAGAGTTTTCAATGTTAGAGCTACCTGCTATTCTATTATCGCAAATAAAGTCCAACAATGAAAGGGCATTTGAGGGATTAAAGATGGACAGGTCAACCCCAAGTATCAATGGCCAATGATGATCAAATGTTTTCTCCAGTCACAACTAACCCCTCTCTAATGCCAATGACATCACTGTGGAAAACAACATTTCAAGTTGGACAATTTTAGGAAGACTTGCAATTGCTGGACTCATAGTGAGAAGGCCTTCTGTGCAACCTCAACGAACTGAGAATAGGACCTGTGTGCTCAAGCGGCCAGCTGTAAATCCAGACACCAATCTTATTTAGCACCTCTGAGGTCTCCTCAAAACACCTAAAAAGGAACAACAATGGCAAGCATGGAATACTTATGAGATTTGTAATATTGTTGAAGCAGAATGGAATGGAATGCGTGACAGCAAATGACAAGAACCCCTTGATAAACTCCATGGGGAGACTTGTCCGAACAATGATTGGAAATCGTGGTGACCACATGCAATGCTGACTTTAGTGCATCAAATTTTTCCTCTATTTCCAAAGCAGAGCAACTCAACTTGTGTTCTTTGGGTTGCGGTTACTTTTTGATTATCCATGTATATTGATGAAATTTGGCTCACATTTATTAAAGATAATACTCATTTCAGTGATATAACTTTTGTCCAATTTTGTCTTTAAAAACTCAAATTAATTGACTCAAAACAAGTTAAGTTACTTTAGCACATGTTTGTATAAGAGACCCAATATAATTATATTCTCATCAAATGATTAATGCATCTAAACTCGTACAAATACGAATAAAGTGGATAGTAATTGTTAGAGCCTGTCAGTCGCTCCAATCTTGCTCTAGTTTTAAATCGATATTTTTCTGTGTTTTCACCATTGGATTATTTTTGATTTTATATCAAATTGATCATGATGTGACAGTGTATTTTATGATGTCATTTACTGTGATATTGAACAAGAATTTTTCGAGAAGTTTTAAAGAAATCAATTTTTTCAATACTGTAGTAAAGGTTTTTACTAATCAATTTTTATTCATTGTGAGCTGTTTTCATCCAAATATACTTAGAGTCGGAAACCAGTGTGCTATTTTTAAAAAGTCATAATTATTGACTACATTAATGATATGGCAGAAAGACTTACACCAGGAACCCAACTGAGATTGTTTGCAGATGACAGCCTTCTATGTCGGACAATAAGAACTAAACGTGACACAGAAATTCTTCAAGCCCATCTAGATACCTTACAATGCTGGGAAATAGAAAATAGCATGGAATTCCATCCCCAGAAGTGCCAGGTTCTAAAATTCACAAACAACAGGAAAATCATACATTCAACATACACAATACATAACACTGTAATAGGAGAAGTGAGCAAGGCGAAATATCTAGGAGTAACAATAACTAATAAACTAAATTGGAAAGATCATGTTACAAACATATGCAAAAAAAGCAAACTCTACTTTAGGCTTCTTCAGAAGAAGCTTATACGACAGAAGGAGGGAAATAAAGTTAAAGTGCAAAAAGCCTTTGTTAGACCTACACTAGAATACAGTAGCTCTGTCTGGGACCCTCACCACAAATCAGAAATTCGAGAAATCGAATAGTATGATTTATATCATCATAAAAAAAATATATAATTGAGCTTTATATAGAGCAATATCCACTAAATATGCTCAAAGCCCTTTACAAGGGGTCCCTGGTCAACAGCAACATTTAACATGTAGGACGGGACATGCCGCCTGTTAGGCGATATTACAATTTTTCAGATAAAGACAACGGTGTTAACGGCCAGGTACTCATTTTACACCTGAGTACGGTGAGAGAAAGTGAGTAAAGAGCCTTTTCCAAGGACTCAACAATGTGCAGAGTGCGAGACCTTTTGATCCGAAAGCGAGTGTCATACCACAAGATCACATAGCTGCACAATAACAACATGAATATAATCTCCTCAGAAGAGATCTTGGAACACCATAATTGCAAGGAACACAGGAGGTCAGAAACTGATACAATTCTTTACCCATAAAATTAGGATAAACAAAATAATAGTATCGTATTTTTCTCTCTCTAAGATTGAATGGATGCACTTGACCAATCACATACTAAACAGAGTTGGTGTGTCAATCACCCTTGACGAGAAAGTCGTTGTTTACTCTCCTGAATTTCTCACAAAACTCAATTTGATATTAGAGGAATACATGAAAACAGACAGGGGCAAAGTGTGAGTCATTATTTTCGTATTGTTTTCACCACCACCACCACCAACCACCATCATCATCATCATCATCATCACCATCATCATCATCATCATCATCATCATCATCATCATCATATTATTATTATTATTATTATTATTATTATTATTATTATTATTATTATTATTATTATTATTATTATTAATATAAATTTAAATTATTATTATTATTATTATTATTATTATTATTATTATTATTATTATTATTATTATTATTATTATTATTATTATTATTATTATTATTATTATTATTTTGATTGTGATTTTATTGTTATTACTGAAATTACTATACTTTACTACTACTACTACTACTACTACTACTACTACTACTACTACTACTACTATACTGCTACTGCTGCTACTACTACTACTACTACTACTACTACTACTACTGCTGCTACTACTACTACTACTACTACTACTACTACTACTACTACTACTACTACTACTACTACTACTACTACTATTACTACTACCATCATTATCATTATCATCATCATCATCATCATCATCATCATCATCATCATCATATGTTCTTTACATCACTCTTATTACCATTTAAAAATCTTTTCTGTATTTCAGAATTTTAACGAATTACCTGATATGGCAAGTGGTGGGTTCCTACGCCAGTTTCTTGTCCAAGCCCTTCAGGAATGCACAGACTGCTTTTGAGGAAATTATGTTAGGTGAGTTACTGTTTCAGTGTATTGAACGTATCTGATGAAGTCAGCCCTGCACAACCAAATTTATTGAACTTTGTAGCTTCTTCTGTTCCTTTTTATTTCCTTTTTACTAAACGTTGTTTTTTGTTATTTTGTTTTGTTTGGGATGTTTTTCTTTTTTTTTTCTTTTTTTTTTTTTTTGGGGGGGGGGGGGGGGGGGGGGGGGGGGGGGGGGGGAGGGGGAAGTAGGGGTTGTTTTTGTTTATTTAATAACTATTGTCATTATTTTCATGATGTCACAAAATATTCTATCCTGTACGTGAAATTTGTCGAAGTGTTTTTAGATTGTTATAAGATTTAAAATTCATTGCACTTTCATTTGGTCAGTGTTCAGCCTTCCAAATGTAAAGGCTTAAGCGTCATGTGAGTCTTAGAGACACCTGGAAGTGTATATCCTACAAGTATGCGAGTTTCATTTCGCAAGGTCCCAGGTTTGAGAATTTTTGCCAAGATGAGCCTCATTTAAATTGATCGATACTTGAAGGATGAGTTTTCTGACCAAATGTTTAAATACATGTTTTTCCTGAGTATGGCAGGGAACTGGTTAATTCTCATTCTCTCTGGCAGCAAGCAACCTTACAGCTGAGTTTTTATGGTTGTATGTTTGTTTTGCTGTTTTTAATTCATTTGGAGAGGGGGGGGGGGGGGGAATCATTGAAACTTTGACACTCAGTAGATATATTTTGTTAATCTTTTTCATCTTACATGTTCAATTCTTTTTCTTTTTTAAAAAATAAGTTTACCTCATTTTTTTTTAATGGAGGTTTTATCCCCCAGCAGTGATTAGGTTGGTGGATTGAATATCAGATCTGGTGGAAAACATTCTCCAAAAGCACATGTATTATATAAAGTAGTCCTCCAGAGCCATTGGGCCCATGGAGCTGGAGTTTATCCTGGTTTCTATAGCGTGAGATGGACAATAGCAATTGCTTGCTATCCTTTGGATAGGACGCTAGTCTATCACAAAGTACTTACCGCCAAATCTAACAGACTCAGCTATCCATTCACTGCTGGGTGAACAAGGGGGTCAGAGAAAATCCTGACTGCCCCCGGGATCGATCTTGGTCCCTTTGCATTTGAAGTGATTGCTCTACCAACTTGGCTATCGGGGGACCCACCCCCTATGTATTGTATAACGTAATATAAATTGTTTCCTATCCCAGGTAAACAAGGCAATGATGTAGCATGGCACATATGTATTGAAGAAACAGATATGAATTTGGGTTACGCCCTAGGGGCCTTATTCGTCAAAGAGATGTTTAAAGGAGGTAGCAAAAAAAAGGTATAATTTTATTTCATGGCTTATAAAATTATTACTTTTTAAAATATAAAATAACACTTTTTAGTCGCAGCTTTTATAATGTTATTTTATTGAGTCAGACTGATTTTAGTGATCTTATGAAGTGACTGGTAAGGCAATTGCTTATCAGCTACAAAATTAATATAAAATGTTGCTGACAAGCGCAGATAATGAGAATCGAGACTCTGTAAATTATAGATATCCCCATATCTTCTGCACGTTTTTCTATATTTCATCAGTCTGCAAGGAAATTGGACTAATTTAAAGGAATTGGACCAGTTTTTTGAGATACAGATTGAAATTCTAACCACCTGTCAGTGTTGTCTTTGTCCAAGATTATCGTAAAAGTGACTAAAAAAAGACTGCATTCGTCATCTTCATTGGAATGAGCTTGATCTTGAGCTTTTTATATATAGCTCAATATCCACTACATGTGCTCAAAGAGCTTTACAAAGGGTCCCTGACCAACAGCAACAAGTAACAAATAGAATGAGACATGACGATTCTAGGCAATTTTATCATTTTCCCGACAGAGACAACGATGTTAACGGACAGGTACTCATTTTACACGTATGGAATGGTGAGAGAATGTGAGTAAAGAGCCTTTTCCAAGGACTCAACTAGGTGCTGAGCGAGGCTCGACCCCAGGGCTTTCCAATTTGAAAGCAAGTGTCATACCACAAGACCACATAGCCACAAGTATGTATATAATCCACTTGGAGAAATACTGTAAAAGCTCTTAAGATAATTAAATAAATAAATAATGTATTTACTTTATTCTTATTACAATTGCTATTATTATTATTATTATCATTTTTATTGTCCACAGAGTGAAAAAATGGTAGAAAATGTGAGGCATGCCTTCATGAGGAACCTTAAAACTCTTTCTTGGATGGATGCACAGACAAAAGCTGCTGCAATGGATAAGGTGTGGATTGATCTATTTGACTGAATTCACAATATCATATGATCTGTGAAGTTGTGTGTTTTGTCTCATGAAGGGAGGTCCAGAGGGCTCATTCCTTGGGAGTATTCATTTCACAGACAAAGTAACCGGAATTAATCATGGGTGCAGTCAAGATCTTTTCTCTATCCCCCCCCCCTTTATTTTTCCGTCTATCAAGCAGTAATTGAGTAGCTGGGTCTGAATATCGGGTCACTATTTCAAAAGTTGAAAACAAAGGAGAGCATGTTGACTTAAGTATTAATTTCAATGCAGATTGTAAACACACGAAAATGACTTTTTTCTTGTTGATAGTTGTGTTTTATGAAATTGGGTCAGTTTATGATCAAATAAAGATATTACAGGTAGAAAGAGCTGAAAAGTGATCTTTTTTAAAGTACAATTTTTTAGAATGCATTGCGGAACAGTTTGAAATTTATGACAAAAGATTCCAAAAGTATAAATCATTTCAAAAATGTAATCGAACGGGAACTTTATAACTTGAAATAGGAATTCGATAAATAAGTTTTTAATTTTGATATATTTTTGATTGCTTATAAAATAAATTGAACTTTTATATAGCGCAATATCCACTAAACAAAGCGCTTTACAAGGGGCCGTGGCCAACAGCAACACTTAACATGTAGGACGGGACATGCCTGTTAGGCGATATTACAATTTTATTTTGACAGAGACAATGCTGTTAACAGTCAGGTACTCAATTTACACCTGAATACGGTAAGAGAATGTGAGTAAAGAGCCTTTTCCAAGGACTCAACTATGCGCTGAGCAAGGCTCGAACCCAGGACCTGCCGATCCAAAAGCAAGTGTCATACCTAATAGCCACATGATATCATAACTATGACCATATCTGGGAATTTTTTACCTGAACCTTTCAAAATTTTTTTTTAGTTCAGAGGATATTTTAAGGCGTTTGGCATAAGCAACCCTTATTGTGATAAGTTATGTATTTTTACTGTCTTTTTTTTTTTTTTCCAGCATTGCCTTATCATGCTTTGATTTTTTTATAAAGAAAAACAATTTTTATAAAAGAATTCATAACCCCCTTCTTTTGTGTTTCATCATTTTACTTCCAGGCCAATTCTATGCATGATATGATTGGTTTTCCTGACTATATATTGGATAATGCTAAACTTGATAAGAAATACAAAGGGGTGAGTATGAACTATCCAAATCTTTCAATTTTCATTACATTTGTGTAACTGTGTGTATTTAGTAATATGGCCTTTTTCTCTTATTTTAATTTTTTCTATTATGTTCGAAAATGGAAAGACTTTTATTATTATTATTATTATTATTATTATTATTATTATTATTATTATTATTATTATCATCATTATTATTATTATTATTATTATTATTATCTACAAATCCCTGAGCACGAACAGTCCCTCCTATATTAAAGGCCTTCTAAACATATATGTCCCCAATAGAAACTTGAGGTCAAGAAATGACCAATCAATCCTTGTCAAACTTAAGCCATTGCGTAAAATAGGTGAACAGTCTTTTCAATTTTCGGGCCCCCATTTTTGGAACTCTCTCCCATCACACGTGAGATGCTCGGATTCGTTGACAACGTTCAAATCTCGCTTAAAGTTTTATCTTTTTACGTCATAATGTTGCAATATTATTTTCATATTTTGTTGTTGTTAAATTGAATTCATATCACGTTTCCTTTACACTTGTCTCACTGTAATATGTTTTGTTTTATATCACTGTAAAGAGCTTAGAGCCTGTGACAACGGGGTAAAGCGCTATATAAATGCCATTTTTTTATTATTATTATTTATTATTATTTTTATATTTTATTTTATTATTATTATTATTATTATTATTATTATTATTATATTATTATTTTATTATTATTATTATTATTATTATTTTATTATTATTATTATTATTATTATTATTATTATTATTATCATTAAGCAGATTAAAACTGTTTTTGTTAAATCCAAATTGAAATTTGTTGTTTGAAGACAAAATAAATCCAACACTTCTTATGTCTTTTTCACCAGCTGATTATGAATGAAACCGATTATTTCGGCAACAATCGAAGAGCCCAAGATTACAGACTTATCAAGACTTTTGAAAAGCTCAGGAAACGTCCCCTTAAGAATGAGTAAATTGTTATTGTCGCCTAAGTTTGCTTTTTTGTTAATAAGTGTTATCACATTTCAAAAACATTAAAACCACTATTGTGATTGCTGTGTGAAATGAAAGTAGACTAAACATTTTTACTATTTAACCAAAACAAATTGAAATGGCTGAGTTGACTCGGTGATTCACCAGTCCAATTATAAAACTATTCAAACTTAAGCCTTTTTTTTAAAAAAAAAAAAAATATAGAGAGAAATATCCACTAAACGTGCTCAAAGTGCTTTACAAAGGGTCCCTGACTAACAGCAATGCATAACATTTAGAACGAGACATGACATGACGCCTGTGAGACGATATTACAATTTTTTCTGACAAGACAACGCTGTTAATGGCCAGGTACTCATTTTACACCTGAGTACGGTGAGAGAATGTGAGTAAAGAGCCTTTTCCAAAAACTCAACTATGCATCGAGCGTGGCTCAAACCCAGGACATTCCGATCCGAAAGCGAGTGTCAATCCACTAGAGCACATAGCCACTTGTAGTCAGTAGTCTTTAATTCTGTGAAAGTCTCATTTCATTTCTAATGTCTGTCATAATTTTTTTTAATGTTACTCTTTAATAGATTTATGATTTTAATCAGATTTTCAAACCATTTGTACTTTGAATTTTTAAAATATGATAGGAGTAACTGTCATTTTACTGCTTGGGGTGTCCAACTGGATATTCTGTATGTCATGAATTCCTAGTTTATCCTTTGATATTTATACTACACAGGTGGAGCATGACCCCTTCCACAGTCAACGCTTACTACAAGCCCAATGACAACACAATGGTGTTTCCTGCTGCTGTCTTACAAGTTCCTTTCTTTGATATCAACTATCCAGAGTAAAAATTGTCTTTAATTTTTAATCTACTCATCATTATCTTTTTCCTGTTTGAGCTGATGATATTATAATACGTTTGAACCATGAAACTCGGAGAGCTGAAGTTTATCCCAGTGTCTCTAACATTAAACGATCTGTAATGATTGCATGCTACTCTTTCATAGAACACCAGTCTGTTACAAAGTATATTCTGCTAGATCTAACAGATCCATCTCTGCCCATAGCAAGGTACTCATTCACACCTAGGTCAAGTGGGATAATATATAGAAAGCAGCTCTACAAGGACAAAAAACATTAGGGCCGTAATTTTTAGAAATCACTGTCACCCATATGGTTACTGAACAGACTGAACATTGCTTGACTTTTGTGACTAATCAAGTCATCCGACTGTAGTAGGAAATTTTAGTTTTTTTAAGTTTAAGAAGCAAGACTCGCTTTCCTTAATTAATGCATTTATTTTAACTCAAAATTTACAATTAGGTTAAAACTTCAATTTTAAGCATTTCATTCAACCCCTCCATTTTTTTCCATCCAGGTCTCTTAATTATGGTGCCATGGGCGTAGTGATGGGCCATGAGTTGACGCATGGATTTGATGATCAAGGTGAATTTTGAATTTTTTTCTTTAGTTTCCTATTGCTCATATCAAGCTCCTAGAGCCTATTGAAATTGGGGTTAGGCACTATGCAAATGACTGTTTTGTTTTTTTAAAATTCATTTTTTAAAAATTATTATTATTATTATTATTATTATTATTATTATTATTATTTTTTTTTTTTTTTTTATTATTATTATTATTATTATTATTATTTTATTATTATTATTATTATATTATTATTTTATTTTATTATTATTATTATTATTATTATTATTATTATTATTTTATTTTTATTGTTGTTAATGTTGTTGTTGTTATTATCACAACAGTCCAAGTGACTACTTTCGGTTAAATAATTGACGAGGGCCAATTCAGCAGAGGGCCATCTTGTCACACAATAAAGTTGTTGACAGTAGGCAGTTGAGGGGATGCTATATAAATTCAGTAGTGTCTGATAAACGCAAAACAGTCACATTGTATTTTGCCAGAAAAATTGTCCAGTAACTGGATTGATGATATAATATTATTATTATAATCATTATTTGACATTGCACCAGTATCCACAAATAGTGCTCAGAGGTGCTTTACAATAGTTTTTTTAGTATCACACATGTTCATTCATTTCAACTACAAAATCACTACAACAGTCGCACACATATCTTGTTCAAAGTTCACATAGAATCACGATAAGCAGAATGAAAAAGATCGGTTTTTAGATGCTGTTTGAAGACTGGTAGACTTTCACATTGTCGGGTTTTAGGTGGTAAAGAATTCCATACGATTGGAGCCGAAAATGATATAGATATGATATTAGCTGGGATGTTTCTATTAAATCCTTGAACAACCTTAAAGAACACAGAAAAATGTCAGCTCAGGATAGAGATGGATGGAAACTGTTTGTCTGTGGCCTATAACCTGACCCAGGGTGAAAAGGCAATGATGAAGGGGAAATTTGTCTTTAAGGTTTATTTCTAGAGGAGACTAGAATATCCCGGGCATCAGTTGCAGTCCATTACAGCGCATACTTGATATAATTTGCTTTTTCAAGCATCGATCAATTAATTTCCTTGACAATAACTACAACCCATGACCATTGATTGCTGTTACTTCCATTGATGATATTACAGGTCGTGAGTTTGACAAGTATGGAAATTTGAACCAGTGGTGGAAGAATACGTCAATAGACAGGTTTAAGACCAAGGCAAAGTGTTTTGTGGACCAGTATTCATCATATAAACTGAATGGCGAAAACGTGAGATTTTCAACATTCTTCACCTCCTACTCCTCCTCCTCTTCTTTTTCTTTTTCATCATTATCACATCTTCATCATCATCATCATCATTATCACCATTGCTTTTGCTAGCAGGAGGAAAAGGAATGATGATATGTGATGGAGATATGGTAAACCTTGCAGAAACTTACCACTCTTTTTGACAAGCCTACACTGACTAGAGATTAAACTGACTAGTACTAATTCTGTTCTCTTTGTTTCATCACCTAGGATCCACAGACCTCCCTTTACTGCTTTTGATCGATATGAGATTTTATTATATACATGCGTATAAATACACACATGCCTGCATACATGTATGCATGCATACATACATACAGACATACATACATACATACATACATACATACATACCTACCTACAAACATACATACATACATACATACATACATACATACATACATACATACATACAAACATAGATACATACATATCAAAATTGTTTATTTCAGGAAATATACATGATATTGTAACAAGGGTAACATATTCATTGACATAATACCATTTCCTAAAATAATGTACAATGTATAGAGCTGGAGTATTAATTTGAACAGTGAAGTTTCAGACTCTGCCACATACATACATACATACATACATACATACATACATACATACATACATACATACATACATACATACATACATACATACATACATACATACATACATACATACATACATACATACATACATACATACATACATACATACATAATTACATACATACATACATACATACATACATACATACATACATACATACATACATACATACATACATACATACATACATACATACGTACATACGTACGTACATACATACAATGCCAAAAGAAACCAAAGAATTGTCAGTGCTTTCACCTTACTTGAGACCTTAGTCGATACAAAGCCAAAGGTACATCTGACCACCACAGCGATCTATCACGCCTGGCTATTGTCACTTATTTAACATGATCCTTATTTTCTTTTTTCTTTTGCATCATTATTTCATAATATAGTTATTCACAACAAATTTGATCAACCTTTTCATTTCTTTCATTCCTCCTGAGAACACACCTGAACCATTTAAAAATGAGGATATCTCTAATTTTCTCTTAATTTCTTATTTTATTTTTGCTTGTGCTATCTTAATGTACTTACTCTTGGTAATGTTTCACGTCAGTACCAATTTCTGCCTCTCTGACATATTTCCTATTCCTATAAATGATTTAGTGTATTTACCAATCCACAGCTACGAGGGAAGCAAACTCTAGGGGAAAACATTGCTGATAACGGTGGAATCAAGTCAGCATATCATGTAGGTTGAAATTACTTTCACATTTTGTTTAACCAGAACTAAATCAGAAATGTGTCCAGATTATTGAGAAATCCAAGTGATTAAATCATCAATTTGTTATCGCCACAAAGTAAGAAGATGATAGAAATGAACAGAGTTACCCAATCAATGTGCACGAACCAATACCTGTTTTGTTTTTATTTTTTTTGCTTATGAAGGAAGTGTTCTACTAACTGAGACATCTGGGACCCCAAAACCATTTACTTATCAACAGCTGAGTTGAATAAAACAATTAAGCATGACTTACAGTACTCTGTGGTCGAAACTTGACACTGATGATATGTAGTCTGTTTCCAATTCTAACTAGTCAAGTGCCTTTGATGTGGAAACTAAGGGTTACCGACCTCCACTTATGTGTTTAACAGACTAAATTGACATGTTTTAACATTAGAACCAAATCACAATATCTCGCTGTTAAAGTGGTTAAAAACCTCTGGGTCCACAAACTAGTTGTGGTGACCCGTGACTTTTGCTCTCCATTATTTTGTGTCATGAGCATATATCTACTTTTTTCGATCTTTTACCTGATGAGGAATATGAACATGTGAGGTTTTGTCAGCAATTAGTTGCAGGGAGTTGGAAAGAAGCTAATTCTCTCTGTCCAGTAAATTTTATTATTTAGTTTATCGTTTAATGCCTTTGACCTTGTCTTTCGTATTAAGCTTGTGGATGTGACATGATTTGTATTTCGTTTATTATGTCTCTTCCAGTTTTTCAGTGTGTTGTCACATGTTTAGGAGTTTGTGACGAGTCAGTGCACACATTTATTAGTTATAACGAATTTTATCATTGTTTGTATCAGTGAGTTTTGTGGTATTATTCATTTAATATTCTTTTATTCACTTAACTCTTCCTATCTTTTTACTAGGTTAATCTTCATACCCTTGTCTGCTCCTTCAGAAACGAACTAGTTAATCTAAAATCACAACAGTTGTCAAGTTCAAGACTTTATTCTGGTTATCCAAATCTCAAATCAATTTTCCCCTCAGCTATTGGTTGAATCCATGCTTTTATAAGATAAGATAAGATATACTTTATTGATCCTTGTATGGAAATTATAATTTTGTATCACAACACAATTTGGTAATATATACATAGTTCGAAGATGACGTCACTCAGGCCTTTGTTATTGTTTTTGCCATCCGCGTTTGTGAGTTGTTCTCACTAAACTGTATTAACCAGACTATAAAAGTTCATGGTTACACAGAGTTTGTGTGTTGGTCCGTTATACTTCCGGATGGCAATGTTGTGAACTCCTTGGCCAAGCGCATTCTATCTATAAAAGAAATATCAAATGTTGATAAATTAAATAAAACTTGGCAAAGAATATTAAAAGTCTTAAAATGTACAGTGGAACAACAAGCAGGTATTTTATGGTGACTCTTTATATTATCTCTACACAGGCATACAAGGGATGGGTGGAAAAGAATGGAGATGAGAAATTGTTACCGGGTATTGGGTTGACTCACGAGCAGCTATTCTTCTTAGGTTTTTCACAGGTAATTGTTCTCATTTTTTTTTCTTCAAATTATTTCCACTTCTCCTATAATCATTCTAAACCGTACATCAGTTTGTGTATGGTTTTCTTTCAGCCTCACGTCTACTTCAACATTCTAACACTGAATTTAATTTAATACTAATAGAAATAATAATAATAATAATAATAATAATAATAATAATAATAATAATAATAATAATAATAATAATAATAATAATAATAATAATAATAATAATAATAATGATAATAATAATAACAATAATGATAGGAATAGTAATGATGATGATGATAATGATGATAATAATAATAATGATGATAATAATAATAATAATGATGATGATGTTGATGATGATGATAATAAATGATGATAATAATAATAATAATAATAATAATATAATAATAATAATAATAATAATAATAATAATAATAATAATATAATAATAATAATAATAAATAATAATAATAATAATGATGATGATGATGAATATGATGATAATATTAATAATGAAAATAATAATATAATAATAATAATAATAATAATAATAATAATAATAATAATAATAATAGTAATAATAATAATAATAATGATAATGATAATAATAATAATAATAATAATAATAATAATAATAATAATAATAATAATAATAATAATAATAATTAATAATGATGATGATGATGATGAAAATGATGATAATAATAATAATGAAAATAATAATAATAATAATAATAATAATAATAATAATAATAATAATAATAATAATAATAATAATGATAGAACTATATTGTCCAAATAAATGGAGTTTCATTTTGGTACACATTGATACCAATATAATAGACAATGACAGTAAATTGGACACATAAAAGAGTACACACCCCGCACTCACATACACATCTGACTTTTGAATATAACTCATCAATCAAGTAGAAACAAACATTACTTCGCAGCAGAGAAGAAAACATGAAAATTATTATTATTATGTCCCGTCCTACATATTAAATGTTGCTGTTGACCAGGGACAGCTTGTAAAGCACTTTGAGCACATTTTGTGGATATTGCGCTATATAAAGCTCAATTATTGTTTTTATTATTATTATTATTATTATTATTATTATTAATACTTTAATGCATCCCAAAAAGGAATTTTTTTTGTACAGACATGTTATAATTTACACAGAAGATACATAGATAATGGAAATATGATGTATATATAAATAAGGCGCCATTTCACAGCCAGAGCAGCGCTTTATGTATGAATAATTTCAACACTGTTAAATAGTTTAAATTGTCACTGTAAAGATTGAAAATTGAAAAGATTGCAAAGAAAATTAATTGATTAGTTAATATTTACATTATTTGGAAGTAAAAAAGCGAAAATAATTATATAAGATTTCTCTGTCTCTTAGGTATGGTGTTCAAATAGTCAGAAGGAACACGCTCATTTACAGTTGGTTACAGACAACCATTCTCCTGCTAAATTCAGGTAGGTACAATCAAAGACTGCTATCTTTGTAGATTATTATTTTTATTTAACTCTCTCCTTACCACTCATAGGAAAATCGTCACATTCGTACGATGCAGATAACATTTTTCTCATTCATCTTTTGTACATCACAATATTTGAACAAAAATGTTATAGTTAAAGTATATTAACACTGTGTTGGAGAGCTCTTTTAGCAGAAAAAATATGTATAGCAAGAACTAACAGCTTTTGTATTTGAGTGAAATAAATCTATTTTTGTATAGGTTGGGTGTAAAGTTTTGGGGACAATCCGGAAAATGGCTGGTAAGGAGAGAGTTAAGTTTCCATTTACTGTGCAGCTATGTGGTCTAGTGGTATGATACTCGCTTTTCGATCGGATGGTCTTGGGTTCGAACTTCACTCGGCGCGTAGTTGAGTCCTTGGAAAAGACTCTTTACTCACATTCTCTCACTGTAGTCAGGTGTAAAATGAGTACCTGGCCATTAACAGCGTTGTCTTTGTCCGAAAAATTGCAATATCACCTAACAGGCATCATGTCCCATCCTACATGTTAAATGTTGCTGTTGACCAGGGACTCTAGTAAAGCGCTTTGAGCACATTTAGTGGATATTGCGCTATATGAAAAAGCTCAATTTTTTTTTTTTTTTACTTACTTATTTGGAAAAATGTTTTCTTACTGTTTTCCTTTCACTTTGTGGTTTGAATATTTTTTTTAAACGTTATGTTGTTTGATATAAATATTGCAAAACTCTCACTCTGGTGTCTTATCCACTCAAATCAGGTTGAAATGAGTATCTGACTATTAGTAGTGATGGCTGTTGCAAAAGTGCTAGCACAAAAATGACACTTAGCCTGAGAGATTTGAATTGCGTAAAGCATGGTGAATCCATGAAAATGCGTTTAATATATGTCAATGTTTTATTTCATTTTATGGAAATCCTCAGAATACCAAGTTTGACAATCCTCGCTTTTTTTTTTTTTGCACTTTCCAAATTTTATGAAAGTTTTTTCCTAATTTTTGAGAAATAAGCTGTTTTTGAACCATGATTTATGTAAAAAGCTGAACAAAAATTTCTCTATCAGGGCCCCAAAAGTATGGAAAAAATTAGTTAAAGAAACCAAAGACGAACCCGAGCTCATTAATTTTAGGAAACTTTTGAAAACATTCTCTATTCAGGCAGGCTTTTTGAGTAGTAATAGTGTTGGCGTTTTGTATAACTTATTGTCTTTGAATGTATAGTGCTCTAGAGCACCTTGTGGATTCGACTCGCTGTATGAATTAATTATTACATATTACATATTATGTATTATTATTATTTCAGGGTTATAGGCACACTCTCCAATTCTAGAGAATTTGCTGAAGCTTACAAGTGTAAACCTGGCACACCTATGAACCCTGTCAAGAAATGTCAGATTTGGTAACCACCACAATGATGATGTTGATTAGATGGTGACCAGATGAGTTGACTGATTGAATACTTTATTTAGTGTATTGATTGTAAGAAATTGTTGTGACTTAAATCATGGAATCATGGTGTCAAATGAAAAATAAAAAAAAACAACATTATATTGAAATCCCACCAAGCTTTCTCAGATGGAATTCATTGAATCCTGCATACACAGTGACCAGCTGCTGAGTTCGGAAAAACTTAAAACAAACATAGAAGTTCTCACTACGCAGTGTGTATCTTAGTACTAAAACTAACACAGATCCGAGACATGGACAATTTTTAAATACCCTTTTTTGCCATGAATAGCAATTTGCAATACAGGTGACTTAACGTTGATATGAAAATAATAGTATTATTATTTTTCAATAACTCATTGAAGACTTAGAGTTATGGCCTATGTGAAACCCCATTGTAAAACAATAAAATCGTGAATCTGCGTTATTTCTCAAATGACAGATAAATGTTTCGTTTGAACGAATATCAAAGTTTAAATTCAATTTCACATTGTGTTATTTTGTTTTCTATTTTACACAACATTAATGAACAAAAAACTATGTCGAAGTAACTATGAAGGTGCTAGAAGCTGTGAGCTGTAAAGTAAAACAAAGTACTAAACACTGAAGTTTTTTTGGCTCAAATCCCTTCTACAGCAAATTGGCTGAAGATGAGTTTTGAGCCTGAGAAATTTAATTTTTAGTACTTTGTCCTTTTTGTGAAGTTGTTGTATTTATTTTTGATTTATTACTTTGAACAAGTCTATGAGTAGAGGTTCTCGAAATTCCCATCAGGGACCAGAACTCCTAGTCCAGGCTTGAGGACCAGGGAGAAGTCAACTTGACTCCTAATTGTCTCATACACCACACTATCTAATCAATATCTTTGTTCCCGCAAATCTTTTTAAAATTAAAAATGGGAACAAAACCAGAGATCAAATTTATTCTTTTTAAATATTTTATTTTTTCTACCGATATTGTCTGCTCATCAACATGTGATATGATGATTCAATTTTATAATCTTTGGTTGATATTATTATTATTGTTATTATTATTATTATTATTATTATTATTATTATTATTATTATTATTATTATTATTATTATTATTATTATTATTATTATTATTATTATTAATATTATTATTATTATTATTACACAAACAGAATATTATATGAAATCCGTTTTATTTTCTTTATGATTTTACTTGTTCATTTACCTACACTTCTGCCATTGTATCTTATAAATCATCCAAGCAATTCCCTCCTCCATATGCAGTGTAAGTGATACTTTTGCACTATTGTATACCTGGTGGTACATTATACTTTCATTGATTCCTACGCATTTCCTTTTATTACACAATATTTCAGACCTGCCTTTTTGAAATAGGAAAAATTCATAGTGTTGAGGAGAACTAATATAGTAGACCTTATACCCTTAAAAATAATCACCTTGTCCTTAATACGCGAAAATCATACTTTTAACTCCTTTAAAAAGCTAGCTCTGACACCAGAACTTTTTGTTTTCAAGAAGTTTATTTGAATTAAAAATCTTTATATACTTATCAGGCTGGAGCCAAAAACTCGTAGTTCGACGGAATTTTCGTAGCAATAGAGAGATCTAAATAGACATGTTACCCATCGTGTTAATCTGGTGTTATGTCAGAATGAAGCCATTGCCAAAAAGTGAGCGTGAAGTCAGAAGGATCAGACAAAAACTAAATCCACATTTTATACTCTTGACTATACATTCAGTTTTCAACAGCAGTATCACTCCATCAATATACCATTTTCATACGATCTGTTTCATATGTGGTTTTATATCTCGCATATATTTTATATGTCTTTTAAAGAATGTTTAAGAACAATATGATTTTTAATTTTAATTAATTTTAAGTCTGTTTCAAGTTTGTTTTGAAAAACAAATAATGGTATTTAATCACATGAACAACACATTTAATGAGTGGCATTTATACCACATTGGAATCACTGGTAGGGAGCATCACTTTGCTTTTTTTTATTCGTGGGTGGGTACTCTTGACCTCTTCTTGTAAGCCAGGGAGGTCGTTTTCTCTTCTATCTTCTTATATATGTTTTCCTTTTCCACTATATTATCTGTCCTTGTCATTGAACACGACAATTTTGGGTTTGCCCAAGCCCCTGCTGCGATCCTTTGTCAAGAGGGACACATTCAAGTTTGTTTGTTTTTCAGGAAGGGGGTGAGGAAGAAAGAGAGAGAGTGAGAGAGAGAGAGAGAGAGAGAGAGAGAGAGAGAGAGAGAGAGAGAGAGAGAGAGACTGATAAATTGTTTTATTATAGCTTATCTTGTTCTTTTTATATATTTTGAATAGTTGGCTGTAAATGTGAGTGGGTCAGTTTTGGTGAGAATCCTGTGTCTGTTTTTTGTTTGTTTTTTTTTAAATTGCAGATGAGATGCGTGCCCTTTGTATCATCTTCTCTTCCTTGTTTAAATTAGTATCCGTGTCTCTCCTTTTCTTGTGAGTCTGAGAACCTAAACTTAAGCACTATCATCTTTTAAACTCAACACCATTCATATATTATTACCAACGTTGAGAGGGAACGAAAAAAAAAAATAACAAAAACAAATAAGCCTTTTAAACAATAGTTTATTCATTATAAAATTTTCAGGAGATTAAGATAAGATGATGCATTATGTGATGTTTATTAAGTTTATTTTATCACATGAAAAATTTGACCAGTTACGCAATTTTTAATCTTCAATATATTAAAATTGGACATTTTCTTCCAATTATTAGTAGTTGCCAATGACTGGCTGAGCGATAAGCATGAAGCCATGAGAATTTGGATGTTATCTTTGAGTTTTCAGATTAGATTTCATCTCATTTTAGTGGGGATTTTTTTTTTTTTTTTTAAATTCTTTTTTTGTTCTCCACAGTTTGACTTACAAATGAATGTCAATTATTTTATTTAAAATATTCCATTTTGATCACAATTGAATTTTGCCAAAGAATAAATGGGTCCAAATCTCCACAGGGTCTGTTTTTTTTTTATCTTTAGAATATTTTCCTCACTCCGCACTTTTAGCAGTCACTTTATTGATTCTTTAGATTTAGTTGTTTAACGTGGAGAAATATTTATCAGGGTTTTTACTGAAACAAATTTTTGTAATGTTTTATTATCTTTTTCAAAAGTATTTTATTGTATAATATAATAAAAAGTATTTATTATTTTTAATAATTGATACATCATCGGTGTTCAAATATTATCTCTATAATTTATCACAACAAATGATATTGGAATAGATCAGATCAATAATCATTATGGGTTTTTTTTTAATTTATGATATAGCCTCCACACTAAACATGGTAAAAGCGATTTTTATGAAGTATATTCAAGGAATTCATTCTGTTGCCATTTGTTAAAGGAATATAAAACATTCTAGAATGCGATATTTCCCCTCTGCTAAAACAACCAACACAACAGCTGCCACCACCATCATAACCATCATCGTCCTCATCATCATCATCATCATCATCATCATCAATATCATCAATGTCTTTTGTTTTCATCGTCATTTTCATTGTTTTAAAACTCATCAATTTCTCAAGGTCTAATCTTTGACCAACGTTCTCATTGTTGTATTATGACGGAGACAATCTGACTCTGAAAATCGAATTTAGGATTTGTTAAAAGAATATTAGAAGAACCGCTAGAATGAATTATTTCCACCTCTGCAAGAACAACTACCCCAACAACTACCACCATCATCAAAAATGTCATTGTCATCATCATCATTATCATCATCAAATCGTCCTTGTCATCCTTATTATCATCATTATGATGATGATCATCATCATCATCGTCCTCATCATCATCATCATCATCATCATCGTCATCATCATCCGTCATTATCATCATCATCAACTTCTTTCTCCATCTTCAGTTTCATTAGTTTCTCCAGACAGCAATATCTCAAGATCTGATCCGTGACCGACGTTCCCAATGTTGTATTATGTGGGAGTTATCTATGAAAAAAGAATAAAGGATCTAATTTACGATGGTCTGAATTGCAATAAATGCTGTCATTGAGGAGATGGTGTAATTGCAATAAATGCTGTCATTGAGGAGATGGTGTAATTGCAATAAATGCTGTCATTGAGGAGATGGTGTAATTGCAATAAATGCTGTCATTGAGGAGATTGTGTAATTGCAATAAATGCTGTCATTGAGGAGATGGTGTAATTGCAATAAATGCTGTCATTGAGGAGATGGTGTAATTGCAATAAATGCTGTCATTGAGGAGATGGTCTGAATTGCAATAAATGCTGTCATTGAGGAGGTGGTGTAATTGCAATAAATGCTGTCATTGAGGAGATGGTCTGAATTGCAATAAATGCTGTCATTGAGGAGATGGTGTAATTGCAATAAATGCTGTCATTGAGGAGATGGTGTAATTGCAATAAATGCTGTCATTGAGGAGATGGTGTAATTGCAATAAATGCTGTCATTGAGGAGATGGTCTGAATTGCAATAAATGCTGTCATTGAGGAGATGGTGTAATTGCAATAAATGCTGTCATTGAGGAGATGGTGTAATTGCAATAAATGCTGTCATTGAGGAGATGGTGTAATTGCAATAAATGCTGTCATTGAGGAGATGGTGTAATTGCAATAAATGCTGTCATTGAGGAGATGGTGTAATTGCAATAAATGCTGTCATTGAGGAGGTGGTGTAATTGCAATAAATGCTGTCATTGAGGAGATGGTCTGAATTGCAATAAATGCTGTCATTGAGGAGGTGGTCTGAATTGCAATAAATGCTGTCATTGAGGAGATGGTCTGAATTGCAATAAATGCTGTCATTGAGGAGATGGTGTAATTGCAATAAATGCTGTCATTGAGGAGATGGTGTAATTGCAATAAATGCTGTCATTGAGGAGATGGTGTAATTGCAATAAATGCTGTCATTGAGGAGATGGTGTAATTGCAATAAATGCTGTCATTGAGGAGATAGAGTGAAGAGTGTTTCCTGAACTAAAATAAAATGTTTATCGTGAATCTGATCATTTTATACTCTTATAAAATAAATTAAAATTTCGGTTACTTATTAAAACGTAATTTGTACATTTATAGTTTATTGTAAAATATATAAAAGACAAAATGAAGACCTCAGTCCTAAAAGTGCTTAAATCACACGTTCATATTAATTAGCCAATCAGTGATAAGCTTAAAGCGTATTCACCTCAGCTCACTCACCAATTGTTTTCATGATAAACACAATCTAAGTCCCCTATCTCAATACTACAATTTTATTTTTTGTATACTCTATAGAGATAGAACGAAATTGACGTCACTCAACTCTTTGTAATTGTTTATAGCCAGCCATTTTTATGAGTAGTTCTAACTAAATTGTATTAATCAGACTATAAACATTTAAGGTGACACATTGTTTGTGTGTAGGTACGTTATATCGGGCTGGCGGATCTTATGAGTTTTTGAACTGAATGCACAGCAGCAATAGCCTAATCCAAATTTTGACCTCCATTTTTTTTTCAAAACTAACTTCGTGTGATTTAAGTATTTGAAGCACTAGGCTCTTCAAGTATATTGTGTGGACTAAGTAAAGAAGACATAAATATCATGATGATAAAACAAATAAATTGAACCCAAGTCTCATAATTTTGGCTGTAAATTCAATATTCAGCTTTTAGTTCAATCCAACATAATATCATTTTAAGGCGATATATTACATTAGATCACATTTATTGAATCCATATAAAAGGTTTTTAAAAATTCATTTTTGAAGTATTGAGTATTTAATAATTGGTTATAAAACCTGCATTTATCAAACACTCTGAAATATGCTGTACAATTGTCAGTAGTGTTTGTGTGTACACGATTAAGTTATATGTCAATTCATTTTTTCTTATTATAACTGTTCACGTGACAATTGATAACATGGTGACTATATTCTTTAACTTTGCCTCCACTTTTCATGAATATGAAATATATATTTTATGATCTGACACAAACAGGTATCTATGTGCAATCTTTTGTTATTCTTATTTTTACGTGTAAAAATCCAAACATGTTCTTTCGTAGAGTTCTTTGGTAGAATTTATATTCTAAGTTTCCAACTTTTTTTTTTTGTCTATGATTTTAATGCATTTAAAGAAATTTGGATGGCTAGATTTAAGCTATGTGAGAGAGTACATCGGCTAAGACGTCTTCATGAATAGTTCCTGATTTGGTTTTTCTTCCACTTATCTATTTCTGTTGCCTCGTTCCTTGGTTCTTTTGGTTTTTGTCCTGGATTTTATACTTGTCCTGGATTATTAAAACAATTTGGTTTAGAGGGGTCCTGCTGAATTCCTTTGTCAAAAGTCTGATATATCATTATATATATTTATATTCACGAATGGTGAACCATCAAATTACTTTTGATTTTTTGTTTTTTTTATGTTTATTTTTGTGGGGTTTTTTTTTTTTTTCATTTTGTATGCTGCATACATTTGTGATAGAT
>NC_088363.1:24829992-24864992 GCF_034508935.2 Berghia stephanieae
CTTTGGGAGCTGATGTCGTTGTTTATCATAGAAATAAATTGTTGCATAGTCTGATCATAATTCTATGCTTTTAGTTATAGTTTAGTGTTTTGCTGTTCTTAGTGCGAGAAACAAATGAATAAAATTGTTTGCTATTTTTATATCGTGATTCATAATTTGTCATAATTATATTCAAATAAACACAAGAACATGTTTTGTTTCGCTGTTTCATTCATTGACTTATAAGTTGAAAAGTTACTCAGTTAACCAGTTTACTGCCGTACTTTGGAAAGACGCATATTTTCTTGGCCAAAATTCTAGATACGTGTTTTTCCATTGTACTTTATCTAACTGGTTAAACCTATCACTCTTCATGGAGCATAGGCTGTCGACCACAGCACGCCATCATTCTCTATCCTCGGCTGTCTTTTTCAGTTCTTTCCATGTGGTTCCCATCCTGTTTGTATACGTCAAGCAACAGGGTGGAGTTCCCGACCTCCCATAGTGGGCTGGGTGGTACTTGTCTTCTATCCCCATGTACCCATTTTCCAATTGTTTTCTGTCTTTGTCTTGGAATGAGATAACTTAGTTTTGTCCTGACTCTGGCCAGAGTCCTTGACTGTGAGGGAAACAGTCGAATGTACAGTTATAGTTTTGGGAGATATTTTTTCCCTTGTAAATCTCTCTCTCTCTCTCTCTCTCTCTCTCTCTCTCTCTCTCTCTCTCTCTCTCTCTCTCTCTCTCTCTCTCTCTTATAAACTGTTATTTTTTTAATTTTAAACTTATGATTTGTAATCATTTGAATGTGTTCCTCTCAGTGGAATCTTGTGCTAGTGTCTGGGTGAGACTTTTAGGTGATCTCAAACTAACTACACTGATAGTGTGTTCTTGGAATCTACATCTGTTCCCTATTTGAACCAGTTCCCCTATGTCTTAATTTTTTCCTCAAGTCCTTTTAATTGTACATCTAGAATGTTTTTACTATCCAATTTTCTTCCTTTTGACTGGCGCTGATATGACCTAAATGTGTTGCAAGCGCCGTAAAACCCTTAAAAAACAACAACAAACAAAACCTATCACTCTTCGTGGAGCATAGGCTGTCGGCCACAGCACGCCATCATTCTCTATCCTGGGCTGTCCTTTTCAGTTCTTTCCATGTGGTGCCCATCCTGTTTGTATACGTCAAGGTCACGACTTCAGGCGTTTCTTGATCTTCCACTGTTTTAATTGGAGCATTTAGCTATATAGAGCAATATCCACTAAACGTGCTCAAAGCGCTTTACAAGGGTCCCAAGCCAACAGCTACAGTTAATATGTAGGACGAGACAAAACGCCTGTTAGGCGATAGTACAATTTTCTCCAACAGATTCATTGCTGTTAACCACCAGGTACTCATTTTACACCAGAGTGCGGTGAGAGAATGCAAGTTAAGAAGCTTCTAATAAGACTGAACTATGAGCCGATCAAGAGTGGACTCGAACCCAAGACCTTACGATCCGAAGATGAGTGTCATACCAGAAGACCACATAGCCACACTAGGAAGACTTTGCTATTAGACCAAGGAGGTTAACTCGTTAATATCTCTAAATCCCTTTATAAATGTTGTCCCCTTCAATTTGACTGTATGTCCTTTCTGAGAATAGACTTGTATTGGTTAAGCCCAGACTCTGCCTGAGATATTCGACCGTAAACAAGAACCAAAATAATAATATATGTAACTGGCTGTTGAATCCTATGCCTGAGTCTTGATGGGACGGTGGGGATAGATTACACATCTGTTTGTTTTCTTCTCTGTTCAAACTAGTTAGTTCCCTTAGCCTTGGCTTTCCTCGGATACAGATCAGCTCGGAGTAGATGAAATCCAAATATATATATATATATATATATATATATATATATATATTATATATATATATATATATATATATATATATATATATATATATATATATATATATGCTGGATAGTCTTCTGACCTCCCATGGTGAGCAGGAGGTCACTTGCTGCGTATTCTATCCCCCCATTATTTGTTTTGCTTTTCTTTTGATTGTGATTGCTGGATCTTTTCCCTGACCCTTGCGAGGTCCATTAGCTGGGAGAGAGAGAGAGTCAAATGTGTAGTACGTATACCTTTTTTTGAGAGATATTTTTACCTTGTAAATCATCTCTCAGTTACTCTTGTTTTATCATAATTATTAGTTATGAATACTGCATATTGTATAATATACTTTGTAAACCCTTTGAGTATATCTTTCATAGCGGGATCCTTTGCTTGAGTCTCGCTTGGAATTCTAGGTAATGTCAAAATTGCTCGTGTTCTGTTCTGTATTTGATCCACAACTTTCCCTGCCTATCATATTATTCTTTTTTACTGGTACTGAAATGACCTAATAATGTCCCAAGCGCCATAAAACCCATTTTTAAAAAACAAACATATTTTATACTATTCTATCATCTTCTTTCAGTGGCGTACTGTGCATGGTTGGTGGCATTCCACAGAGGGCGGTGGTACGTAGGTAGTCCCTTGACCTGTGGATTCTTCATCGGTCATTTTTGCCGTACGCTAAGAAAAAAAATTTATTGGACAAAAAAATCTCGTCCTTTAAATATCGATCGTTTAGAATGACTCTCATCTTGTCAAAACTTTCAAGCCTGGGACTTCCATAAATACCTCTTTGAAGTCCCAGGATTTTGGGTTTTTGAAAAGATGACTATTATTTTAATCGATTGATATTTGAAGGACGAGTTTTCTGACCACAATTTTTTAAAGTGTGTGTTTTGTTGTATTTTTTTCAGAGATCGGCAGAATAATGTTCAAAGTTTCATTAAATGGAATTTTAAAACTTACCACCAATGTATTAAACTGGCAGAATTTAATATAGGGCCTTTAGTTTTTTTCTGGATCCGTAATCTATCGATGGAGTATACTTTATAAGGGAGGTGGGGGGGGGGGGGGCGGAGGTTGTCCAGCAGAGAGCGATAAGATAGAATATCATCTTCGATGCACAACAGAGCATATTATTCGAGTTGAGTATTTTTAAATTCGAAAAAAAAAACAGGCCAGACTATCGGCTTTTTTACAAGATGGGCCGTGGATAATAATTCATAGTTGAAATCGCGGATAAACACATACCTAGCAGCTACACAGGTCATTCTCACATATTGTGCAACTTGAGTTTCATCAAAGCACTTACAATGAATGTCCCCAAACAACAACAACATTTAACGTCTCGAATGAGACACGACGCCTTAAAAAAGCGCTTCTCACATTATCTTTTTTTATGACAGCGATATCACTGTCACCGGCCTGGTACTTATTTAACTCCAGAGTGCAGTGAGAGAATGTGAGTAAAAAGCCTTTTCAGGGACTCAACTTTGCGTCGCCCAAAGCAAGACTTAACCAGGGGTCAACCGGTCCAAAAGCGCGTGTCACACCACAAAAACAAAGCTGCCACTCGTATCTAACATAGACAAACATGTTTTGATAGCTTTTTTTCATAATTATTTTTGTCGGGGCTATTGTATTTCGCAAAAAAAAACCTGCTAAAAATGCTTTTAAATTCGTGAAGTATTGACAATGTAATGATACTAAAATATTGACGAATTGCATAGAAATGACAGAAGCTCGTTTTCATTTGAACTGCTGAAGACAACGAATTTAAATTCATGATTTCAGACATTTCGTTCTTCTATTCTTCGTATTATTGAGTCCTTTGAAATAATTGACACAACACTCAAGATTTTAAACAATCTTTTTTTTTAATGATATTATTTGTTTTGCGAATAACAAAAGCAGGATTTGAATGGCACCAATAATCGATTAAGTTACAAGACAGTTTCGCCACTCTACTTCACAAACATTTCTTTGTTCGGTTAGAACTATCCTTATCTAAAGAAAATGTGAAAGAACGACATATAAAGATAAAAGAAAAAAAATAGGAACATTCATTAAAAGAAAATAATAATAGAGGATTTGTTTTTTTAAATCCTCTCTGCCATGTCAGGCCACGAGACTGAAACGTGACCGACCGCCTTAATATAAATATTTATACAGCGCGTTTTCACGTAATAACCATACTCAATGCGCAGCACAATGTTTCATTTATTCCGCCAGTAGGCCACAATGCATAATATATCCATTTCATACAGAAGCAGTCACCTGTTAGGCGTTCTTTTTATTCTAACACTCTTACAAAATCCATCACTGCTTATAGTCAGGTACTCATTCACACCTGATTCGAGTGGAGTAATTTTGTATTAAGTGCCTGATTCATGACACGACACTGGGCTCAGAATTTTATACGATCACTGTCACCCATCCAGCCACTAATTACGCTTAACTTTGCTTAACTATTATTAATAAGACGACACACCGGCGCCGAGTCACCGAGCCTCACAACAGTATGATGTATGGATGGTAAAGATGCTGACGTTTGAATTTATAGTAAAAAAAAAAAAATTTTAATATAAAAATAAATTTCCCTTTATTCATCCCATAGGGGAAATTTGTCTCTAGGGTCTATTCCAAGGAAAGACTGGAGTAACCCAGGCGTCAGCCACAGTGCAGCGCCGCAAATTGAGCTAGGCAGAGGTGACTTGCTCAAGGCCACACAACGCAGCGGCGGGTGATCGAACTCGGTACCGTTCGGATAAGCAAAGATCGTACCGCTGAGCCACGCTGGTGAGACTTAGATTAAGTTTGTTTATGTTTGATTAACCAATTAACTGCTATATTCTTTGAAAAACACGTAATGTTGTCCAGGATAATCGTCCTACAATATCTATCGATTTAATTTACCCTAGCCTTGACAACACGTATAATTAATTTATACCGCGCCTACGTACTTGACTTACTTGACTTAGATGCCTTTCGCGTCTCGACCGAAAGATCGGGTCGCCTTGGCTGTTTCCAGTATTTCCTGTGTGAGGTGTCTCCAATATTGCCGGTCCTCTGCTAGGGTTCTCAGATTTTCAAGGTCCCCTGCCGTTATGAGACTAATGCTTTGTCCAAGTGTTGTGAGGTTTTTGTTTAGGATCACAGGGAGTGTTGTGATCGGTCTTCCTCTGAAAAGGTTCCCGTGTTTTTGGAAGTATCCCGACATGGCTTGGTTAGCTGGTATGTTTTTGTCCCTGCGTAGTATGTGACCGAAAAGTTGCCATCGTTGTTGTAAAATGTCAAGGGAGATTGGTCTTTCTTTTGTGATCTTATAGAGTGATTCATTTGAGATCTTTTTTGGGTATTTGATGTCCAGTACCCTTCTTAGCTGTGTGCGATGGAAGGCATCCAGATGTTCTTCTTTGGATTTTGTCAACGCCCAAGTGCCGCAGTTATACAGAAGTACCGGTTTTACAAGAGCACGGTACAGTTTCAGTTTGGTTTTCCTCTTTATTTTGTCACCTCTAATCCATACATTGGTGAGTTTACTGAGTGTGGCGTTTGATAGCTGTTTTCTTCTTTGTACATCCTCGGTGTCTCCAATTAGTGAGCCGACTTTCTTTGTTCTTTTCCATTCCTCTTTGTTCCTCGATATTGTTGTAAATTCGGTTTTATTGGCATTGACTTGGAGGTCATGAGGGTATTTTGTATGATGTCTATATTTGCTGGTGTTGATCCAATAAAATCGACGTCATCTGCATAGGCGATTTCTCTAGGGATTGCATTCTCAATATGAGTCGTTGGTTTTGGAATGACTTTTCGAACTTCTTTCAGAGCGTGTTCTAAGTATATTGTGAACAGAATCGGGCTCAGACTATCTCCTTGGGGGGTCCCGATGTTACTTTCGAACTGCGTCTGTTTTGTGGCCCCGTATATCCTTGGTTGTATCTTTGTGTTGCTGAGGAGAAATCGGATTATTCGGAGCTCGTCTTCGTCTACTATGTCTGTTAATATCTCCAAAAGTTTTCCTCTGTCGATCGTATCAAAGGCTGCGGACATATCGATTCCGGTTATTGTTATGGATATGTTTTCTTTGAGTGCCTTTGCTGCCAACCATTTATGTGTCCATACAACGTCCGATGTGCTTCGGTCTTGGCGAAACCCGCTTTGGCTATGTGATAGATATTTTTCTATTTTCGGTCTAATTCTGTTGAGGACAATAGTTGACAGTGTTTTTCTTATGGTATTCAGTAATGTTATTGGGCGCAGGTTGTTTACGGGTCCTTTCGTTTTTCCTGGTTTTTGTATTGTAATTAGGACACCGCTGTTTATGTCCCAGTCTTTGTGTGTTGAGAATGTTTTGTTCATTATGTTTGCAATGCTCAGATCCAGGGAGAGGGTACCGCATTTCAGCAATTCAGCGGGAATTTCATCTTCGCCTGGGGATCTGTTATTGTTTAGGCACTTTATGCTATTTCTAACTTCAGTTGTTGTGATGCGGTTGTTTAGGTCTCTAGGGTTTCCTGAGAAGGGCGATATTTGTGAGACTTGTTTGTGAAATTTCTGCTGGAAGTGGTCAGTTACAATGTCAAGGATATCGTTGGGATTTGTTGTCTGTTTGCCAAATTTATCCTGTAGTTTTGGGTTCTCGAATGGTTTTCGGTTCAGAGATTTCGTCGCTTTGAACATAGACGATGCGTTATTTTTGGACTTTTCTATGTCTTCCACTTTTTTGTCTAATTCCTCGATTCTGTGTTTTATTGTAAGTGATCGAATTGAATGCAGTATTTTGTTTCGTTCCGTTTCAGGTTCATTATTTCTTCCGAGTCTTTCGTGTTTTGTATCCTGATCCTAAGTTCTACCTACCTAAGTTCTGCCTACGTATATATATATATATATATATATATATATATATATATATATATATATATATATATATATATAAACAGCTCTAGACGCCTTTTCAATACAAACATCAAAGCTACAATAACAGGTCAAAAACAAAGCATGCTTAAGACAGTCGATGTCATGAAAAATAATTCATAAACGGAAACTGGTTTTAATCTATTAAATATTACCTAGTAAAATAAGACTTAATATTATTTGTATTAAAAGTAGCTTTTGTATTGCATTTTCTGAAGGAAATTGGAAAAGAGATCCAAATAGAAGGGGCAACATGAGAAAAAGACCTATCAGAAAACTGTTGGAGCGCCTCGCTTATATAGCGCTGGTTCGAGCCCTGGATTGGATGGTGAGGTGTTCAGAATAACAACCCGAGGATTGTACGGTCAACTCCGGACTTGTTCGGGTTATGTCCTAGCAACCAGTGCCAGGGCATAACAATGGCAATTATAAATCGAGATGAACTCTGTGTTGGAAAAAAGAGCAGAGCGATCATGACGTCACACCTTCTACTTTTCCAGTTCCAAACTCATTGGAAGTGTTATGTAACCAGTTCTTCAGTGGACTAGTAATGAATAGGTTACATATTGAATCATAAGGTGGCATAATTATTTTAGTGCGGCTATGTGGTCTCTTTCGGATCGGAAGGTCCTTGGTTCGAGCCTCGCTCGAGGCATAGTTGAGTCCTTGGAAAAGACTCTTTACTCACATTCTCTCACCGTACTCAGGTGTAAAATGAGTACCTGGTCGTTAACAGTGTTGTCTTTGTCCGAAAAATTGTAATATCGCCTAACAGGCGCAATGTCTCGTCCTACATGTTAAATGTTGCTGTTGACCAGGGACCCCTTGTAAAGCGCTTTGAGCACGTTAAGTGGATATTGCGCTATATAAAAAAGCTCAATAGTAACAAGATGTATAGGCAGAATCAAAACACGGGACGTAAAAGGGCGAGGATGGATGGCCTTAACTGACGACAATGCAGGGTGGCTCAGAGGTACGGTCTTTGTTTTGTACCCGAAAGGTACCGAATTCGATCACTCGCCGCTGCGCTGTGTGGCCTTGATCAAGTCACCTCGCCCTAGCTCAAATTGCGGCGCTGCACTGCAGCTGACGCCTGGTTATTCTAGTCTTCCCATGGATTAGACCCTGGAGATGAATTTCCCATATGGGATGAATAAAGGGAATTTTATTATATTTTTTATTATATTTAGACTAGAAAACAAAATGCCATCTCTCTGAAACGCGAAGATCAATTATCCGAGGTATGTATTTAGTCCTTCAGAAGAGTGGTTTTACATTTCCAGTGAGATTGGAACCAAATTTTTTGACATCACTCTTTTGTTGCATGGCAAAAGCTCAAAATTTATCTTTCCTATCCGACGTGCACTATTTGCAGGTCTGATAACCCTATTTATTATGGGCCCATTGTTGTAATGAAAATCTCAAAAAATGACGCAAAATATTGTCCATTACAACAATGTTAAACTAGGCCCATATGTGCGTTCGGAAGTCAGACATGCATATATGTACACGTCGTTCCTATCCATTTGATCATAGATTTAGTTTATCCCGACATGTCATTTTGAGGTGATGAGTGACATAATGAGAAGAGTTGAGTCTGGAGATATATTTAAGACAGAGGAAAGTTCATTCAGTGCAACTGCCTTAAGCAAACCCATCCGGATGTGACAATGACTTGATGCGATATTCTCAATAGGAATTATTTTTCTTTTTGTAATTATAAAATTTAATTTAACCATTTCCACATCCCTCTACTGCGAATTAATGCTGTCGAAAGACATAAAATTGATAACTTTCAAATGAAGGAATAAAAATATCGAATTTCTTTTTTGTGAAGTACAATATCCACAAACACTTTTTTTTCAGAGCGCTCTACTACGAGTTCTAAGCGAACACCAAGACTGAACGTATTATTACAGGACGAGAAATGAACCCGTTTATTTATTTTCCGGTCAGGTATTATTCAGCTTGCACAAGAGCATATTGAAAGAAAGTTTATTGTTTTGTTTGTTTGTTTGTTTGTTTGTTTTGCCTCAGCAGCGTCATTTCTCATTCGTCTTTAGTGTTTCATTCATCGTGTTTTGTTGACGAAATGTCTCCATTATCTGTCTCCGTTAATTAAACGGAAGCTTCCATTCCATTCGACTATTGTTATTTATTTCCACGAGTATAGATAGAATGAAGTTGACGTCACTCGGGTCTTTGTTATTGTTATTTTTTGTTGTTTTTTTTTTTTGTTTTTTTTGCCATCCACGTTTATGAATAATATCGCCTGACAGGCGTCATGTCTTGTTCTTCATGTTACCTGATGCTGTTGGTCAGGGACCCCTTGTAAAGCACTTTGAGTACGTTTAGTGAATATTGCGCTATATAAAAGTTCACGTTTATTTTATTTTATATGGGGGTCCCAATAGCTTAGTTAGTAGAACACTCGCTTCACACACAAAGGGACAGAGAATGATTCCGGGTGAAGTCGAATTTTTTTTTCTAACCAACCCCCCCCCCCCCCCCCCGCCCTTCTTCTGTTCATTCAGCAGTGATTGTGTAGCTGGGTCTGTTGGATCTTTGCGAGAAGTACCTAGCTCCACGGACCAAATGACATAAAAGGATTACTTGTATTCCAAGTGGCTTTTATTGAGAAGAATAAATGCAATTTCTTATAAAGTTCGGAAGATAAAAATTGTTCACTTTGATCATTTTGACTTAAAAATTCCAATTTCAATTGTCCCCGTCATGATACCGTACTGAGGAAGTGGGTCACGCGTATTGTGGACTGAAATTCGAGTCGTTTGTTTGTCAATCTTGCACATTGCTGAATGGTCCACTGGGCCCACATTTAGCGGGAACCTGGTATCAATTTTCAATCGTTTTCAATCGATAAAAAACACGGATTTAATTTCCAATAATGAAAGTTTAATGTGTGATGTCAACGAAATAGACTGACTCGTCCATCCTTTTCAGTGATTTGATTAATATTTCAGTCCTATTTTGTAATTTTGTGATCTCCACTCAAGTCATGACATTCAATATTATTTGTGAACCATCATATCGGCCTTGACTTCCTAGTTTGTATTTTATTTCACTTCGTTTTTGTATTGATCTTCTGGTATAGCAGTAAAGACATTCAAACCTTTGTATAGAATTGATATTTTAGCCCTAGCCCGCAATTCATGATGAGAAACCATCCTAATTGTTTCATCAGAGGAAAAACTTGATCTTTTTATAGGACGCAATAACCACTAAACATGCTCAAAAAGCTTTACAAAGGGTCTCTAGCCAAAGGCAACACTTAATAAGCAGGACGAGACACTATGCCTGTTAGGCGATATTACAATTTTTTCCGACAGAGACAACGTTGTTAATGGCCAGGTACTCATTTTACATCTGAGTATGTTGAGAGAATGAGAGTAAACAGCCTTTTCCAGGGACAAAACCATGCATCTCTAAGAGTGGGACTAGAACCCAGGACCTTCCGATCCAAAGTGCCATACCACTAGACCACATACCCGCACTTAAGGGCATTTATTTTACCATATATGAATACATGAATGACACATCTCATGGCATTTCTCTGTCGATATTATATATATATATTGGACAAAAGATATATTCCATATATGACTTTGTTCTGATGACTGAGTGGACCAACTTCTCAATGTTGTTCAGATAAAACGTCTAGTAGACGTCGAGTGATGTTTGTGTTTCTTTTTGTTTTTGGTTGTTTTGTTGTTTTTTTGGGGGGGTTCTTTTTGTTTGTTGTTGTTGTTGTTGTTATTGTTGGGTTTTTTTGTTGTTGTTGCTTTCTAAATTTATTTTTAGTTCTAACGGGTTAATGGTGCTTGCGACACTTTAGGCAATTTCAGTGCCTGTAAAATGCGGACGATAGAATAGTCATAAAATTTAGAACTGGCTATCAATAAAATATGAGACAAAATGGACCAGTTTAAAAGAAATAGACCTAAAGAGCGATATATATCCTTGTACACTTCAACACTACATGAATGTCACACACTGTCAACGTAAAAGGATTTCCGCCATAAGAGACACACTCAGATGGTTACAAAATAAGCATTAGGCCTATATTATTATTTATTCAGGAAGTAATTTTCAAAACCTTTTAAGTCAAATTTTTATAATTCAGAAAAAAACTGCAATTTTTTTGGTGGTCATTTACTTGGAGAGGAATACAATTGTCTTGTTTGCACCATAAAACAAAACCCTGAGTGTTTTAAAACTTCACATTTTCTCTGTTTATTCTAACGTGTTGAACTGATTGCTCGAGAGTGTTAATTTATTTTCTATCTGGGTGTGGCTTAGAACTCTTTCTTAGTCACCTCTTCGATTTTTTACTTATCATTAACATAATTGAAGGATGACATACTAGGAAAAATATAATCTCACAAAACAGATTAATAATAAGAATAAGAAGAAGAAGAAGAAGAAGAAGAAGAAGAAGAAGAAGAAGAAGAATAGTAACAAATCAGTTGTATAGCGCACAAATTCCATGAATTCATGCTCTAATGCTCTTTACAATAATAATAATAATAATAATAATAATAATAAATCCAACCAACTGTTACCCTCTCAGAAAAAGACTCCAGGATGAGCCCAGCCAAAACCTAATTCTCATCATCACAGAACAAGTATGCAAACCAGATGGTATCTACATATTTTCCTCGCCGTGAGGAGAATTCCTCCATTGAAATTTAACGCAAGGGAACATCAAAAATCGTTTCATTAATGGCCATCTTTATTTCTTATAACTCATTTCGTATTAAAGTATATTTCTTTTCCTTTATTTTTTTGCATAATTTAATTATCACTTTGTCAGTTGTGTGTTTTAAAAAGCAAAAGTTATTTGAGATGTCAGATGCAATAACTGCTCTCATATTTTCTTAATAAGGGTCTAAATACAACTTGTATATCAGAGCATAATGAATTATTATCTTATTTTGTATCAAATCTTGGGAAATCAAAGATAAAACAAATAAAACTAGAAAATACACACGTGTGGATATTCCGACATACACAAAGTGATTGACAATGTTAGTGACGTAACAATATAAGAAAGGCAATACATTTCATTAACAGTAACTTTCAAATACTGATTTACAAATCTGATAATTTTATAATTTATTCTGGGCATTAAAATTTAAAGAAATACTGAATAGGCTGGATGAGGATAGCTCAGTCTGTTGTGCTACCGCTCGCTGTCCTTTCTCTGTCTCAGCCTCAGGCGGGGGGTGTCGTGTCAATTGGATCCTGAGTTTGGCACTGACCAACTTTTAAAATATTCTTACTTGAAGTTTTCATTGCAGTCCCAGGTTTGAGAGTTTTTGACAAGATGATGATCATTTTAATCTCTCGATATTTAAAGGACGATCTTCTGGCCAAAATATTTTTAACGTATATATTTTGTTTTGTTTTTTTCTTGGTTTTTTTTTGGACTTATTTTCTTTTTCTTTTTGTTATGTTTTATTTGCTTTGTTTAGTTTTCGTGCTGTTTTTTATAGCACGGCAGTGTAGATAAAACATCTAAGTAGGGATGATGGCAGAGTAAAATATAAATTAATCAACTTCTAAATTAATGATAACGTTATCAGATTTGTAAATATTGACATGTATATTGTCCAACAGTAGTAAATTGTTTAAGTACAAAAAACATCAAAGGTAATTTCATACGAGGTGAGGTGACAGATAAGTTTTACTCCTGGTGAAATGTGAAATAATGATACGGTAACGTGGATTTTGGATTTCAATGTTAACTACTCAAACTAAAATCAATGAAACAACATGGCTGAATGTGTAAGTTCTTTCGGAATCACATAACATTTAGACATACAGATCAGTTTACTTTAGAATTTCAAAACTTGTAATTTTTAGATGATAAAAACTGTAGTCGCTATAGTTAACTTTAAAGATAAACAATTTACCCTCACAAGTAATAAATAACACTTCAAAATCTTTAAGATTATGTAGTCTGGCATCAACTTTCATTTTCAACAGGATTTAATGACTAAAAATGCTCATGAAGTACTTAAATTGGAGCCAAAATTTCGTAATTCTACGAACAAATCATGTTATCTACATTGTTTTTACGTTACCTGCTCGCGCGCAAATGTAATCTTTGGAGAGAAAAAACAACTCTCAATAAAGATATCTTTCCAAGAATAAAGTAGGCATCGCGATGATTGTGGTAATGCCATATCATAACACACCTTTTTCTCCTTTGTTTCCACTAAAATATGGATCAGATACAAAGTGATATCTGACTGATTGATGATAAGGTGTGTAAACAAATAACTTATGATGATTCCATTCAATTTTACCATTTATCTATTCTTGAATTTCCTTAGTATGGATCAGCAGATAGAAAAATAGATAAACGTAGAGATGGCTTGATGGGTGGATGGATGGATAGATAGATAGATAGATAGATAGATAGATAGATAGATAGATAGATAGATAGATAGATTGATAGATAGATAGATAGATAGATAGATAGATAGATTGATTGATTGATAGATAGAAAGATAGATAGATAGATAGATAGATAGATAGATAGATAGATAGATAGATAGATAGATAGATAGATAGATAGATTGATTGATAGATAGATAGATAGATAGATAGATAGATAGATAGATAGATAGATAGATAGATAGATAGATAGATAGATAGATAGATAGATAGATAGATAGATAGATAGATAGATAGATAGATAGATAGATAGATAGATAGATAGATGGATTGATTGATAGATAGAAAGATAGATAGATAGATAGATAGATAGATAGATTAGATAGATAGATAGATAGATAGATAGATTGATAGATAGAAAGATAGATAGATAGATAGATAGATAGATAGATAGATAGATAGATAGATAGATAGATAGATAGATAGAGAAGTCGATCGATAAACAAAGTAATAAATAGGTACATTTATGAAAGGATTTCTGAAAGAAGATGAATAACTGTATATCTCAATACATTGATTGATAAATTCACTGATTGATTGATTGATTGATTGATTGATGATTGACTGAAATACAGACACACAAATTATATGTAGCAAAAGTAAAAAACGTTGAATGGATTGTGAGGTTATGGAGAATTTGATAGATAAGGAATGATTGGTGGGTAAACAGACAGAAAGGGGGTAGATAGATAGATAGATAGATAGATAGATAGATAGATAGATAGATAGATAGATAGATAGATAGATAGATAGATAGATAGATAGATAGATAGATAGATAGATAGATAGATAGATTAGATAGATAGATAGATAGATAGATAGATAGATAGATAGATAGATAGATAGATAGACAGATAGATAGATAGATTGATAGATAGATAGATAGATAGATAGATAGATAGATAGATAGATAGATAGATAGATAGATAGATAGATAGATAGATATATGAATGGATAGACAGATAGATAGGTATGGTTGAGGGGAATTGGCTTAGATATTGATTGATTGATTGACTGATATATAGCTTGATAGTTAGATATATATATATATATATATATATATATATATATATATATATATATATATATTATATATATGAGTGTTGGTGGGTACTCGTAGGTACGAAAGTGCTCGATAATGATGGTTAGAGCTATTATAAAATATAAATTGTTCAAAGGAGTTCAGATCTCTCTGTTTTTGGTCCTTATCCAGGGTACGTCTCCAATGAGTGATACAATTTATATTATTTATATATATATATATATTATATATATATATATATATATATATATATAGGCAAATAGATAAATAGATTGATTGATTGATTGATAGATATTCAAATTGAAATATATATATATATATATATATATATATATATATATATATATATATATATATATAAAGAGAGGGGGATGAGGGAGAGAGAGGAGGGGAGAGAGAGAGAGAGAGAGAGAGAGAGAGAGAGAGAGAGAGAGAGAGAGAGAGAGAGAGAGGTGCATAAACGCAAATGTCAAACAGAGAAGGTTCGCTTTTTATACCATGGGTTGTCATAACAGATTAAAACAAAGTGTGAGTGAAACTTTTAAAAAATCTTTTTAACGCTTGTCTACCTTTTGGCGTTATAGAAGCATAATCATTAGTTATAAGAAAAGGAGAGGTCAAATTAATGCAATGTAAAAATTTCTTGACGGATTAATAATTGTTAATTGTACATGCAAAAATGTGTTTCTTGAACAGATTTTGGACTAAAAAGGTTAATATCGTGTTGCCATATTTAGTTCTTCACCAACAATACAACCCTCACCCCTCCTTCCCATTTATAGATACTTTCAAGAGCATAATCTTTTCGGGTGTGTCCATTTCTCACTTATATAATCCTCTCCGGGCTTACTGACATTTAAGGCGATGAAAGGGATCTCCACCTGGTCCTGCCAGCTGCAATTCTTTGGGCCACATCAAGGAGTTCATATCTCTCTATTTTAGGTCCTTCTCCAGGGTACATCGCCAGGTCTCCTCGGTGTAGCCTTGCTTCCTCTATTCATCGGGTGTCCATGGCAGAGTCGTCATTGTCAGTGTTTCTTCAAGTCTGCGACAGACATACCACTCCAACCATTGCCATCTTCTGATTTTTTTTTTGTATGCATGCTTATTATGTATCATGTAGTGTCGTGATTTTTAATTTTGTTGTTTTTAAACATTTTTATATTTATTTTTATTATGTAAAGCGCCGCAGAGCACGATTGACGTGGATGTTTGGGCGCTATATAAATTCATTATTTACTTACTATTTACTACTTACTTACTTACTCATTCTGAAAGGACTCTCCAGATAGGTGTGTCCATTGCATTGGATTTAAATATGTGGAGGTGACTTTCAAAACTTGCTTGCAAAGTCACATCCAGATAGAAAATGAGTTAAAATTCTCAGGCGATCTGTTGGACACTTTAGAATCACCAGAAAAATAACTGTCTTTTTAAAACACTAAGGTATTGTTATGTAATACAAAGAAGACGTGTATTTCCTTATTTTTAAAAAAGTAGTCCTTCAGAGCCATTGGACCCATGGAGCCGGAGTTTACCCCAGTTTCTATGGCGTGAAATTGCTTGTTATCCTTTGGATAGGACGCTAGTCTATCGCAAAGTACTTTCCGCGAAATCTAACAGACTCAGCTACCCATTTCCTTATTTAAGTCACTAAATAAAGAACAAAACACTGCAGCTTTTTTTCTTCTAAATAATGAAAATATAACATTGCAGGTTTTAAAAGTCACTTCCTTATATTGTATTTCTATATATAGTCGTCATTATGCTTTTGGCACACACTATGGTAACTACATATTTAAAATACAAGATAAAGAAACAACTAGGCAATGTGGACGCTCAAAACATCTAAAATCAAATTGTTACAAGTGCTGATCAATTCGTAGATATTAAGTTGTTGTTTTTTATCACTTCTAAAATGGGTAGACCCTAAAAGCGAACCTAATCTGTTTGACAAAACCATTGAGGCTTGAAACAATTTATCATAACACATCATTATCATTAAACAATAACCATCTCATGTACTAAATCTTTTGTGATCAAAGTCACTGGTGCCGAATCCAATATGTGCAATCTTATCCGTGACGTTGGTACGACAGCAAGGCAGCTGAAGCAGCAGACAGATGAGGGTAAGAAGACCCCCAATCACTCCGAGACCAAAGAATATGCCCTTGACCTTCGTTATCGTGGTCACAGTAGAAGATTTCTTGTAATCTGTCGGAGAACAAAAAATAGTACTCTTGTAGGCAAAAATAGAAGAGAAAAAGAAAAAAAGATTGTTTTAAAATATAAACTGTCTCCCGAAACAGACGGATGCCAAGTTGAATTGAGTTGAATGTGGAAGTCCGAAAGTCACTTTAGATTATCCAAAGGACATGTTAGCTATGTAATTTATAATATTATATAATCAATAACATCACTGACGCCCATTAATTGTGCCTACCTTAATGGAATGGGTGTTAACGGTTCATTTGTAGAGATGTTATTGTAAGGGAATTGTGAGGCATTAAACAATACCGGACGAAGAACGAATTTCCGAGTGATTGGTATTGATTCGTGTTTAATCATAGGTGAGCTCGTCACGACTGTGCAACCCATTAATGATACGCCATCAAAATTGAAACTATTTTTCTATAGTTTTGATTGTAACAAAATGGACTCTTTTATTATTTTATTTTCTTTGTTATATTTCGTCGTGTTAAACTTCCTTTCGTTTTAAGTAATTCTTTATTTCTCTATTTTAGTCATCATCATCATCATTGCCTTTTTCACCCTGGGTCAAGGTATAGGCCACAGACAAACAGTTTCCATCCTTCTCTATCCTGAGCTAACTTTTTTATCTCATTCCATGTCTTACCACTTCTCTGTATATCAGCTTCTTTAATTCTTCTCCATGTTCCTCGTGGCCTTCCCCTTGATCTTCTGCCCTGAGGGTTCCAGTCCAATACTTCTTTGTTATAGTGGAGTCATTCTTTCTAAGCGTGTGTCCAATCCACCTCCATCGTCTTCTTCCTATTTTTGTACTATTGGTTTATTTTCCCCCATTGTACATAGTAGATTTTTTTTAATGAACCTGATAACCCGCAAAGTCATGTTTCTTTGATGTAATGGGGGGGGGGATGGAATTCCTACAATATATTAAGCATTACGACAATGATAAAAATTCTATAGTTGCGATTAATTATCAACCTTATAAATAATGTTTTAAAAAATGAATATTACAGCTATAAAAAAAAAGAATAAATTGACAACTACGGAACGCTTCGGGTGCATAACTCCTCTTCAGCCTCCCCAAAAACAAAAGCAGTGAAAAGGTTAATACATCAGTTTAAATGGGAACAGACGACAGAAAAGTATAAGTCACGTCTCGTCAGCAAATTCAGGATCAAAACCCTTCTTACCTTACAATTACTTTTAAATAATATTTTTCCCCGTTTCATCTACATAAAGTACGGATAATTTTAACACCAAGCCAAGTCTTAATCTATACTTTTTTTTTTTAAAGGTTGGGTGTTAACATTGTCTCTACGTCCCATGTTAAATTTTCGTCAACGAGCTCAGAATTACTGGCAAATCTAAAAATCATTAAACTATTCTTTACACATTGATATTCGGGTAACTTGCAAACTTTTCTCAAATTAAGAGTACGTCTATCGCCCGTTGACTCAAATGGTTAATTTTAGAAAATCTACTGAGGCATAATCATCGGCCCTTAATTTGACCTTGACCTTGGAAATCGGAAAGCAGTTACTGACTTTATTACCGGTACCGAGTTCATCGTTGATGGCTCGAAAAGTTTAGTCTCGATCTATGTTAACCTCAACAATACAGTGACTCAGTAATCAAAATAGACGACTGCTTGTTCGTAAAATCCATTATTCCTCTGTAAGTATGGCGGATAATCCACCAGTTAGTTAAAACAGTGTTAGAGGGGGAGGGGGGAGGTGGAAAGGGGTGAACTACATTATTAATGACCTGATGAGTACTTACATCTGTCTTCACAGAGAAAGTTCAACTGTTGTGAACAGTTGAAAGTTTCCCATTTGAAATCATCACTGCGCATGCGTACGCAATCCAGCCCGTCGTGATATCCTGTGAAGATGGAAATGTACGTAATTAAATTCGTAATATTACATCGTAATTTATTTCAGAAATTAAAGTGCACGCATCATCACTCTTGAGAAGATGTAAAAATCTTGTCATCACTTGAGATGGATTTTTGTTGCAATGGGCTCAACAACATGAACAACAGCAAACACAATTGTGATAATAATAATAATAATAATAATAATAATAATAATAATAATAATAATAATAATAACAATAATAATAATAATAATGATAATAATAATAATAATAATAATAATAATAATAATAATAATAATAATAATAATAATAATAATAATAATAATAATAATAATATATTATTACTATTATTATTATTATTATTATTATTATTATTATTATTATTATTATTGTATTATTATTATTATTATTATTATTAATTATTATTATTATTATTATTATTATTATTATTATATTATTATTATATTATTTATTATTATTATTATTATTATTATTATTATTATTATTATTATTATTATTATTATTATTATTATTATTATTATTTATATTATTATTATTATTATTATCATCATTAAATGTGATTTATTTATTTTTTTTTGGGGGGGGGTCGTATTTTTTATTTTTACTATCAATTTTTTTGTTGCTATCATTGTTTATTTGTTTGTTTATTTTTAGTTTGTTTTTTGTTTTGATTTTTGTGTGTGCCTTGTTTGTTTGTCTCTTGTCGAAGCACAAGGCCAAGGGCCAAATTTCTGCTTGTCTCCATTTATTTGACTCACCTTTTATGCTTTGCGCATAAACCGAAGTGTCTGATTGACTCAATCGATTTCTAATACAGGCTTTTTAAAACGATTTGTAAAATCTGAACCAGAATATTGAGTACAGACATAAATTGTAAGACAGGGGTCCACACTTTTTACTGTTTACTTGGTCTATGTACATGCTTCACTGAGATTATTAATCAAACATCCGAAAATATTGGTATCGATTCTGAATGTGTGCGAAATATCGATACTCTCAACCCACCAACACCCACCCACGTTCTAGGGGTGTGTCTTTTTTACGAAACCCGCCGAAACCCGCCGAAACCCGCCGAAACCCGCCGAAACCCGCCGAAACCCGCCGAAACCCGATGAAACCCGACGAATCCCGACAAAGTTATGGAAAGTAGGTGGCTGTGGGGAGTGAACCTAGAACTCAGGGAAGTGTACACCATTGGGGAGTGAACCTGGGACTGGGTTTCGGCGGGTTTCGTAAAAAAGAACCAGTGCTTTTTTACGAAACCCGCCGAAACCCGCCGAAACCCGGCGAAACCCGACAATATACAGCAAAGTTATGGGAAGTAGACAACTGTGGGGAGTGAACCCGAGACTCAGGGAAGTGTACACCAGTCGGGAGTGAACCTGAGACTAAGTTTATTGGCCGGTTTCGGCGGGTTTCGTAAAAAAGAATTAGTGCTTTATTACGAAACCCGCCGAAACCCGCCGAAACCCGACAATATCCGGCAAAGTTATGGGAGTTTGGCAACAGTGGGGGGTGATCCTGGGAGTCAGGGAATTGCACACCAGTGGGGAGTTAACCTGGGACTGTGTAAAAAGGATATCAGTGGGAAATAAACCTGGGACTAAAGGGACATGGATACCATTGAAAGTTGAAGCCGGATATGGGAATTGAGTACCAGAGGAGAATGAACCTGACACTATAGAAGGTGGGCGCCAGTGGGAGTGAACCTGGGATTCAGGGAATTGCACACCAGTGGGGAGTTAACCTGGGATTGTGTAAAAAGGATATCAGTGGAAATAAACCTGGGACTAAAGGGAGATGGATACCATTGAAAGTTGAAGCCGGATATGGGAGTTGAGTACCAGAGGAGAATGAACCTGACACTATAGAAGGTGGGCGCCAGTGGGGAGTGAACCTGGGATTCAGGGAATTGCACACCAATTGGGAGTTAACCTTGGACTGTGGGAGATGGATAACTGTGGGTATCCGAGCCGAACTATAGGAGTTGGGTGCCAGAGGAGAATGAACCTGACACTATAGAAGGTGGGCGCCAGTGGGGAGTGAACCTGGGATTCAGGGAATTGCACACCAGTGGGGATTTAACCTGGGAATATGTAAAAAGGATATCAGTGGAAAATAAACCTGGTACTAAAGGGAGATGGATACCATTAAAATTTGAAGCTTGGTATGAGAGTTTGGTACCAGAGGAGAATGAACCTGACACTAAAGGAGGTGGGCGCCAGTGGGGAGTGAACCTGGGACTATGTAAAAAGGATATCAGTGGGAAATAAACCTGGGACTAAAGGGAGATGAATACCATTGAAAGTTGAAGCCGGATATGAGAGTTTGGTACCAGAGGAGAATGAACCTGACACTATAGGAGGTGGGCGCCAGTGGGGAGTGAACCTGGGACTATGTAAAAAGGATATCAGTGGGAAATAAACCTGGGACTAAAGGGAGATGAATACCATTGAAAGTTGAAGCCGGATATGAGAGTTTGGTACCAGAGGAGAATGAACCTGACACTAAAGGAGGTGGGCGCCAGTGGGAGTGAACCTGGGACTATGTAAAAAGGATATCAGTGGGAAATAAACCTGGGACTAAAGGGAGATGAATACCATTGAAAGTTGAAGCCGGATATGAGAGTTTGGTACCAGAGGAGAATGAACCTGACACTATAGGAGGTGGGCGCCAGTGGGGAGTGAACCTGGGACTATGTAAAAAGGATATGAGTGGGAAATAAACCTGGGACTAAAGGAGAAGGATACCATTGAAAGTTGAAGCCGGATATGGGAGTTGAGTACCAGAGGAGAATGAACCTGACACTATAGGAGATGGGCGCCAGTGTGGAGTGAACCTGGGACTCAGGGAAGTGCACACCAATTTGGAGTTAACCTGGGACTGTGGGAGATGGATAACTGTGGGTATCCGAGCCGAACTATAGGAGTTGGCTACCAGAGGAGAATAAACCTGACACTATAAAAGGTGGGCGCCAGTGGGGAGTGAACCTGGGAGTCAGGGAATTGCACACCAGTGGGGAGTTAACCTGGGAATATGTATAAAGGATATCAGTAGGAAATAAATCTGGGACTAAAGGGAGATGGATACCATTGGGAGTTGAAGCCGGATTTATTTCCCACGGATATTCTTTTTTAGATATTCACAGGTTAACTCCCCACTGGTGTGCAATTCCCTGACTCCCAGGTTCACTCCCCACTGGCGCCCACCTTTTATAGTGTCAGGTTTATTCTCCTCTGGTAGCCAACTCCTATAGTTCGGCTCGGATACCCACAGTTATCCATCTCCCACAGTCCCAGGTTAACTCCAAATTGGTGTGCACTTCCCTGAGTCCCAGGTTCACTCCACACTGGCGCCCATCTCCTATAGTGTCAGGTTCATTCTCCTCTGGTACTCAACTCCCATATCCGGCTTCAACTTTCAATGGTATCCTTCTCCCTTTAGTCCCAGGTTTATTTCCCACTCATATCCTTTTTACATAGTCCCAGGTTCACTCCCCACTGGCGCCCACCTCCTATAGTGTCAGGTTCATTCTCCTCTGGTACCAAACTCTCATATCCAGCTTCAACTTTCAATGGTATTCATCTCCCTTTAGTCCCAGGTTTATTTCCCACTGATATCCTTTTTACATAGTCCCAGGTTCACTCCCCACTGGCGCCCACCTCCTTTAGTGTCAGGTTCATTCTCCTCTGGTACCAAACTCTCATACCAAGCTTCAAATTTTAATGGTATCCATCTCCCTTTAGTACCAGGTTTATTTTCCACTGATATCCTTTTTACATATTCCCAGGTTAAATCCCCACTGGTGTGCAATTCCCTGAATCCCAGGTTCACTCCCCACTGGCGCCCATCTTCTATAGTGTCAGGTTCATTCTCCTCTGGCACCCAACTCCTATAGTTCGGCTCGGATACCCACAGTTATCCATCTCCCACAGTCCAAGGTTAACTCCCAATTGGTGTGCAATTCCCTGAATCCCAGGTTCACTCCCCACTGGCGCCCACCTTCTATAGTGTCAGGTTCATTCTCCTCTGGTACTCAACTCCCATATCCGGCTTCAACTTTCAATGGTATCCATCTCCCTTTAGTCCCAGGTTTATTTCCCACTGATATCCTTTTTACACAATCCCAGGTTAACTCCCCACTGGTGTGCAATTCCCTGAATCCCAGGTTCACTCCCCACTGGCGCCCACCTTCTATAGTGTCAGGTTCATTCTCCTCTGGTACTCAATTCCCATATCCGGCTTCAACTTTCAATGGCATCCATGTCCCTTTAGTCCCAGGTTTATTTCCCACTGATATCCTTTTTACACAGTCCCAGGTTAACTCCCCACTGGTGTGCAATTCCCTGACTCCCAGGATCACCCCCCACTGTTGCCAAACTCCCATAACTTTGCCGGATATTGTCGGGTTTCGGCGGGTTTCGGCGGGTTTCGTAATAAAGCACTAATTCTTTTTTACGAAACCCGCCGAAACCGGCCGATAAACTTAGTCTCAGTTCACTCCCGACTGGTGTACACTTCCCTGAGTCTCGGGTTCACTCCCCACAGTTGTCTACTTCCCATAACTTTGCTGTATATTGTCGGGTTTCGCCGGGTTTCGGCGGGTTTCGGCGGGTTTCGTAAAAAAGCACTGGTTCTTTTTTACGAAACCCGCCGAAACCCAGTCCCAGGTTCACTCCCCAATGGTGTACACTTCCCTGAGTTCTAGGTTCACTCCCCACAGCCACCTACTTCCCATAACTTTGTCGGGATTCGTCGGGTTTCATCGGGTTTCGGCGGGTTTCGGCGGGTTTCGGCGGGTTTCGGCGGGTTTCGGCGGGTTTCGGCGGGTTTCGTAAAAAAGACACACCGCGTTCTAGTAACAGAAAAATGATATAAATGTAGTTACCCGTTAGAATTCGATAAAATTAATTATTCTTTAAATAGTTTAGATCATGCATGATTGCCATTAGATGAAAGCTAATAGGGCATTGTGTTTGCCGAGTAAAGGGATTACTCTGTACGTTGGTGCAAATAATCGACTCTCAAGCTAACGGACTTGGTTTTAGCTGTGGCTGTTAATATGACAGTCCGGGGGTCCGGTCCCGATTGTTCAGTTGATAGATTACTCGCTTCACACGCAAAGGGACCAAGACAATCCCAGGCGCAGTTGATCCCCCTGTCTACCCAGCAGTGGTTGCGTAGCTGGGACTGTTAGATTTGGCGGAAAGTACTATGCGATAGACTAGCGTCCTTTCCAAAGGATATCCAGCAATTGCAACTGTCCGTTACACGCTATAGATAAACTCCGGCTAGCTCCACGGGCCTAATTGCTCTGAATGACTACTTTTAAATGCTGTAGCTCACCATGGTCAACAACCAGGAAAACCTAGTTACGAGGATTAATACCCCATAATCAATCGATCAGTTCCGATGAATCAGCAATCATCTATCATCGATCACACCACTAGTTTTATATATTCTGACCAAACACTTTTTGTTTTCAATTTGGCAAGAAAATAAATTTCTAATTCAACTATCAATCGATTGAAATGACCCCAAACCAAACAAAATTTGTTCAACTTAAAACCCTTTGAAGTTTTAGATTTGAGACTTGGCGTTTTTAATAGATCGATATTTAAATCAAAAATTTTCTAGCTAATTCTTTCTTTTCAAAAGTGATTTTTTTTTTCAGAAAAAGGCAGTAAAGAGTCCCCTTATCTGGTAGTAAAATCAGACTGTGGCAGCCATTGTTATGCTGACGAGCCTGCTCGAGTTGAAAGGATTACGTCACATCCTATAGTGATGGTCATTGTAATAAGTAATATGAGCGTTTGCTTGTGCATTATAACAAAACGAGTGCATGACATTTGCGGCCCTCATTTCGAACTGTAGAACAAATATTACATATGCGGCACTACTGTTAACATTGGACAGCGTGGCTCAGCGGTACGTGTCTTTGCTCAGTACCCGAAAGGTACCGAGTTCGAATACCCGCTGCTTTGTGTGGCCTTGATTGAGCAAGTCACCTTGCCCTAGCTCAGTTTGCGGCGCTGTACTGCGGCTAACGCCTGGGTTATTCCAGTCTTCCCTTGATATAGATTCAAAAGACAAATTTTCCCAATGGGATGAATAAAGGGAATTTTATTTATTTATTTCATTTTTTTTATTAGCGATATTACGTTTTCGACACTGATTTTTATCATCTCTCTATACTATCAATATTAATATTATGTGAATTTTAAGAAAATATGATAAACTAATCACTGTTTTCGTTAAAATAAGATGTGAATACGTTGTAAGCGAGGTGCACAGATATGCATGCAGGTCCGACATCCGAACCCACTTGTGGGCCTAGTTTAACAATGGACAATATTTTGCGTCATTTTTTTTTTTTTAGATTCCCATTACAATAGTGAGCCCATAAGGAACTGGGTAATCAGACCTGCAAATGCGTGCACGTTGTTTGATGGTAATTTATTTTAGGATTGGTTTTTGGTTTTGGTGATCCTCATTAATTATAAATCAGTTCATAAATAGAATGTGTTTACGTTGTCATTGGTTTCAGCAGTGCTATAAAATCGTATCTACGCAGTGAATTTTTTCCAATTGAACGATTCTAGAAGGATGTCTTCGAACTTTGCAGAAACAACTTGAGCTGAACGTGAAGGCAAATCTGCCATTGCTCTCGGTGGCTTTCTCTGCAGGTTAAAGTAAATTGGCGCGACATCCAAGAATTGTCAGTACGTTAATAAATACTGCAATGTCAAAATAACGACGCTGTTTGACTGAGCTGGCTTAATAAGATATCAAGCGCATAATGGACGATGCCCCCGTTTCGAGTCGAAATTATCCCGACAACCCTTATACGTAGATTCCCTGACTACGGACAAAGATGCATATACAAGATGGAAGTCGGTTTGGTCGAATTCAATCCCTCGAGGGGTAGGGGACATAAAATCCTCGAAGGTAGGTGTTGTCAGGCTTCTCCACCAGTAAGAGGAGGCACTGGATGGTAGCGAATCGGCTTCGGTCGAGAACCTGCCTAACGACAAAATCGCTTCATCAGTGGGGACTTTCCACCTGTCCAACAGGTACTCGATGTGGGAACGAACCTGAAACCACAGAGCATCTCAGTTGAATGGTGTGTTGTGACGAAGCTTCCGGGCGGATTTGCGACGGTGCGGTAAAGAATTTGCGGGTTGGGTCGATCGTCATCACATAGTAGTGTGAGCACCATTAGAAGCTGTTGCCGTTTGACTCACCTGAAGTCATATATTACACGGTGCGACTATTCACGACTACGAAGAAGATGACAGTAAAGTACAGCATGCAACTTTAAGGCAAGCTTGTAAGAGAAAAGCCTGCATGTGTAACGCCGAGGGTCTATTTTGTTCTAACCACGTGTGCTATTCCACGGTATAAATTGTTTGGGCGATATTTTGACCGCAAGTTCACAATATCGACTATTTTCCTAGTGCTGCAAATGAAATAATATGAAAAATATGAACGAAAATCTGTGGTGTCGCAAACGACAACTTCCCAACATAACAATGGGATAAAAGGCATGTTTTGATAATGTCTCGACTGAGTGAAACTTCCATCATCCTGTGACAAATAACAAATCATCTATTTTCCATTAGGTTTAACGGCAAAACAAACCCTTTTAATTCAAATATCGATCGGTCAAAGTGACACTCACTTTATCAGAAACTCTCAAACACGACTTATTTTTTAGGTCTGGGGTTTGCGATCTTTTGACGGCTATGTGGTCTAGTGGTATGACATTCGCTTTCGGATTGGAAGGTCCTGGGTTCGAGCCTCGCGCTCCGCGCATAGTTGAGTCCTTGGAAAAGGCTCTTTACTCACATTTTCTCGCCGTACTCAGGTGTAAAATGAGTACCTGGCCGTTAACAGCGTTGTCTTTGTACGAAATATTGTAATATCGCATAACAGGCGTCATGTCCCGTACTACATGTTAAATGTTGCTGTTGATCAGAAACCCATTGTATAGCGCTTTGAGCACATTTAGTGGATATTGCCCTATATAAAGCTCATTTTTGGGTCAATTGATCGATGTTTTTGTTAAGATTTGGTCAAAAAGAGAATTTTGTATTAGATATGTTAGAACAATGCCGATTTTCTTAATGTGACTTTCGTAACATGACACCTTACCGCGTTAATATTTAGGAACCAGCAGACTACTCGGTAATAGCTACGATGAAAGTCAGTCACCGATTCTTGACCTTTTCTCGAGTTGCATTTGACAGGAATTAGTAGTAGTAGTAGTAGTAGTAGTAGTAGTAGTAGTAGTAGTAGTAGTAGTAGTAGTTGTTGTTGTTGTTGTTGTTGTTGTTGTGGTAATAGTTTGGTAGTAGTGTAGAAGTGTAGTAGTAGTAGTAGTAGTAGTAGTAGTAGTAGTAGTAGTAGTAGTAGTAGTAGTAGTAGTAGTTGTTGTTGTTGTTGTTGTTGTTGTTGTTGTGGTAATAGTAGTAGCAGTGTAGAAATGTAGTAGTAGTAGTAGTAGTAGTAGTAGTAGTAGTAGTAGTAGTAGTAGTAGTAGTAGTAGTTGTTGTTGTTGTTATTTTGTTGTTGTTGTGGTGGTAGTAGTAGTAGTAGTAGTAGTAGTAGTAGTAGTAGTAGTAGTAGTAGTATGTAGTAGTAATAGTAGTAGTATAGTAGTATAGTAGTAGTAGTAGTAGTAGTAGTAGTAGTAGTAGTAGTAGTAGTAGTAGTAGTAGTAGTAGTAGTAGTAGTAGTAGTTAGTAGTAAGTAGTAGTAGTAGTAGTAGTAGTAGTAGTAGTAGTGTAGTATAGTAAGTAGTAGTAGTAGTAGTAGTAGTAGTAGTAGTAGTAGTAGTAGTAGTAGTAGTAGTAGTAGTAGTAGTAGTAGTAGTAGTAGTAGTAGTAGTAGTAGTAGTAGTAATTGCTGTTGTTGTTGTTGTTATTGTAGTGGTTCAATGAGTAAAAGGAGGAGGAGGAGGAGAAAGAGGATGAGGGGTGGAGGAGAATGAATGATAAATACTGTAAAGGTTGTTGTGTGAGTCAATATCTCTCGCATTATTTTTTTTTTCTCCTGTCTGATTAATATTTCCTTCGCATGTTATCACACTAGAACACAATGACCTCGAGGTATAAAAAAGATCATTAAACCAAAGCTAGACCCAATCACCATCAAGGCGGTCGATATGGGTTTGATATGAACACAAGGTCACTTGAAATGAAGGATGTTATAGTGAGAGGCGAGGGGGGGGGGGGGGTAGACTAATATTCAGTCCTGTAGCGGGCAATTCTGTCGACAATCAGTTGGTTTCTCGTTTTAAAAAATCAAAGTACGAAATCCTTTAAAGCCATAAAAACCACACACTCGAAACCCATATCAGTTTCTCTAGCGTTAAACGAACATTAAAAGATTTTTTTTACTCTTTGGATCCGATGCTAGTTTATTTTTTGTAAAATATTTTCCATAAGATCTTACAGACACAGCTAGATACCCAATCACGAGAAATCTGGAGAAAAAAGTGTAAACATATGAAAAAGTACCAGACAAAGCAGAAAGAAGAGAAAAAAAAATACAAGAAAAAAAATTATCCTAAAACATCAGCCTGCCTTGACTGAGCGAGGATCGAACCTCAGACCTCAGGATTGCCGGTCATACGTACTATAATTACCCGATTGTTTGGACGAATTAATGCTAATAATTTTCACAAGGGGATGCGTACCGGCTGTGAAGAGCATCATAATAAATAAACATTTATTGAACACGAAAGGACAAGATCGAAGACATGAGTATCTAGCTCCCGGCGTGTACATATATGCAGATCTGACATCCGAACCCACTTATTACTTTAACATTGTCGTTATGGACAATATTTTGCATCATTTTTTTTTTTAGATTTCCATTACAACATTGAGCCCATAATGTAATGGGTTATCGGACCTACAAATAAATGCACGCCGGTAGCTCCATTTCATATTTTGATAATATCAAAGTAACACATTAAGAGCAGGCACGGGTGAAAGATAAAATTCTGAAACAAAAAGTGCGTTTGAAGCTGTTCTTGACAAAGCGGAGAGAAAAATGCAAGCCCATATCTCCTGGGCAAACAAACGACGCATTGAGCATTATTTAAATTGCGGAAATGCTCTATATCGACGTGTACATATATGCAGATCTGACATCGGAACCCACTTATGGGCCTAATCTAACATTGTTGTAATGAACAATATTTTGCGTTATTTTATTTTAGATTTCTATTACAACAATGAGCCCATAAGGAATTGGGCTATCAGAGCTACAAATAAGTGCACGTCGTTCTGTATAATAATCTGTCGACTTTTGACTTCCCTCATACTGATTTGAGATGGAGAATCAATACATTCTACTGTGTTTACAAAACTTCCAACAGTTCTGAAAAATAGTCACATATATCATACATCTATACATACACACACACACACACACACACACACACACACACAATATTATCTCATCGTTCTTGATAAAGTTTGTTGATCTAAAATAATCATGGTACACTCACCAGGAAATCCTGTGGCCCAATTGGAGTATTCCAGGTCTGCGGAATCAAGCCAGCTGAAATTCTTGGCAACAAAACCGTTGCCTTTCAGTCCGATCCAGAAATGACTGAATAAAAAAGAAAAGAAATATAAAAGAGAAAAATGAAATTTATGAACTCACGCGTCAACCAAAGGGATGCTAAACTTCTTGATGTTGTGGACTGTAAAAGGTAATAAACAAACAATATGAATATAACAGCTTCAATAAAAAAAAGACCCAAGCAATGGCACGTTTTGGGCTCAAAACCCTTCTTCAGTCAACAACAGTAAATAAAAATCCCCGATAAAAACACAAATTAAATTACTTAAAAATCGGGTAGACGGCGGAGAAATATTTGAACCGTCCTATCTGTAATAAGATATTGGAATAGTTAATCAGTAGTAGTAGTAGTAGTAGTAGTAGTAGTAGTAGTAGTAGTAGTAGTAGTAGTAGTAGTAGTAGTAGTAGTAGTAGTAGTAAGCCTCGCAGTCCGAATGACGTTTGCGTGGAATTGTGTGATTCAGTCTTGATCGATAAGAATTGCTGCTTTCTCCATCCAAGTTGTTAATTGTTTCCATTGGTCACGGTCCCGGGCCAGAGTTTTGAGGCTGTCAAGATCTTGTTGTGACTTTAGTACGGAGGGCACTGCACTATTTCTTAGTTCTTCAGGGATTAATTCAGCCTCATCTGAATCCAGAAATGTCTAATATGTAAGAGAGATCCTGGTTTAGGGTAGTTACTATTGATGTTGGTGGTCTCCCTAGTTAATCAGGCCAATACTTGAATTTTATTCTGTAAACACTCACGTCGTTTCAAGGAATTTCGAGGCACCTCATTTCACTTTTTTAAAACGTATGACCAATCCTCTCACAGTATACTGCCGGAGTGATGCTTGAAAATGAATTTTACACTTCCTCTGATTGATATAGAGTCCTTCAGATTTCATTAGGCCGTCCATAGAGCCGAAGTTTATCCCGGTTTCTACCGCGTGAAAAAGACAATAGCAATTTCTTACTACCCTATCAATAGGACCCAAGTCTATCACAAAGTAATTTCCGCCAGATTTTACAGACCCAGCTATCCAATCATTTCTGGGTTGACAGGGGAGTCAGACAAAAAAATCATGACTTCAGACGGATACAATCTCAATCTCTTTGCGTGCGATCGTTTGGTCAAATTGATTTAAAACTTCATAATTTTCACGTTGCTGTTTATCCCGATCTTATACCAGAAAAGCTCAGTGGATCATAATTGCAATTATATTTCTAATGGGTAAAGCTATAGAGACTAGAGCTCTAATGGGATACCCATGTTTGAAAACGATACATGAAACCAATACTTATCTAACATTAAGTAAGCAAAAAAATATCCTATATAAAACCTGTAAAATAGAGACTAAAATGTTAAGAGGTAGAAGAGCACCCGAAGTGGCTCCATTAGAATTCAAATTTGAATCTATTCTATATGTTAGTTGATAATAATAATAATAATAATAATAATAATAATAATAATAATAATAATAATAATAGATCTTTATTGTCCATAAATATGGCAATTTGTCATTTAGTTACACTTGTTATAATGTTAAACGATAACTGTAAGATTGAACAAATATTTCACTCCTATTTATTTTCTCTCTCTCTCTCTCTCTCTCTCTCTCTCTCTCTCTCTCTCTCTCTCTCTCTCTCTCTCTCCTCTCTTTCTTTCACACGTGCGATATACACAACATAAACATATTCATTTCGTTTTCAATTTGTTACGATTGTGGCAATTCGACACCAAAAATTATCATCATTATCAATTGGTCAGTTAATCTTACATTAAATAAATTAATCAGTTAATCAGTCAACGAATCAATCCTTGGTTTTTCTGTACCATATGAAATATTCAAAATTTTTATTGCTGATGGAACGAACGTTGATTTATACTTGTTAGTTCTACATTTAATCTGACAAAACCTTCTCCCACATTGTAAAAGACTAAATTCATGGTATAAAATATGTTTTTTATTGTTGGTAATTGAGAATGCTTTCCTTTCTATTGCTTTTCCATGAATTCTTTCTACTCCATCAAGAGGATGGTTTATTATTTTTGATGCCTCTTTGATAGATTTTGAAATTTTTTATTTATCTTTAAGTCGGCATCCTCCAAACCATATGGTGCAGCCAAACGCAATTACACTTTTAATCAATGAGTCATAAACTCTTAATATAGTTTTCTTCCTTACTTGAAATATTCTCAATTTCCTTAGGATGTATAATCTTTGGGCAACTTTCTTAGATATTATATTAATATGTTGAGAGAAATTGAGGGAACTATCAATGGTTATTCCTAAATATTTAAAATAGTCAACTATCTCAACATCATCTTTACCGATCGCCACACACTTTAAGTCGTTTTTATTTTTTAAACCAAACACCTGTTCTTTCGTTTTTTCAACATTTAATTCAAGCTGATTTTGTTTACACCAATCGGTGAACATATTTATTTGATAAAATCAATCCTACTCGATCTTGTTAAGAATATGATTTTTTAATAATAATAATAATAATAATAATAATAATAATAATAATAATAATAATAATAATAATAATAATAATAATAATGATAATAATAATAATAACAATAATAATATATAAGTATAGTAGTAGTAGTAGTAGTAGTAGTAGTAGTAGTAGTAGTAGTAGTAGTAATATATAATAATATAATAATAATAATAATAATAATAATAATAATAATAATAATAATAATAATAATAATAATAATAATAATAATAATAATAATAATAATAATAATAATAATAATAATAATAATAATAATAATAATAATAATAATAATGATGATGATGATGATGATGGATCGTAGTATGAAAATCGTTGTTATGATTATTAGAGGTCATTGAGAGGTCTTGGGAAAATCGTTTCGTAGTTCGTTAAATTCGTAGCTTTCACTTTCTTCCTTTTCCCTCCCATTCTTCATTCAGCTTCATTCAGCTTCTGCGTTTCTTGTATATTGTGACGGAAGCATCAGATTATTGATTTCAAACTGACAGGAGACTGCACCATTAATTACTAGCCTTGAAGGTCTCGTGTGATTAATCACTGTTAAATCGATCGGACCTGACTACACTCCCTTCTTACGCACTTCCGTGACCTAGTCACGCTTCAATGACCAACAGAAGATGCTGCCTTTCAAGGGTTAGGAAGTTGATTCTTGTTCACCCCCTTTATGATGTGACTTATTTCCTTTCCACTTTTAGTTGGAGGTTCCTTTAGCGCAGTTGTTATTAGAGCACTTGCTCCACAAAGGACCGAAGTCGATCCCCCTCTCCTCTCCCCCCCCCCCCCCTGATGTCCACCTAGCAGTGATTGGGTAGTCTGTTAGATCAGACGTAAAGTACTTCACGATCGTCAGACTGTCCTTTCCAGAGGTAGCAGCAATTCTTATTGTCCTTCTCACGTTACTGATGCTGGGATAAACTCTGGCTCCGTAAGCCTTATGCGACGTTTACAATTTATACGCAGGTCTGATAATCGAACCCAATTATGGGCCTAGTTTAAAATTGTTGTATTTTGCGTCATTTTCTGTTAAGCGTGATTTAAATGCTCAAAATTAGATCTAGTCTAGATAGACCTAGCCCGTATATAATAGACAAAAGTATGAGAACGTGTGTTTGTTTTTTTTTGTTTTTGTTTTTGTTTTTTTTGTTCTTTTTTTTGTTTTTTTTTTTTTTGGGGGGGGGGGGTATTGGTTTTGTTTTTGTTTTGTTTGTTTTGTTTTTGGTTGTTGTTTTTTTTGGGGGTTGGGGGGGGGTGAGGGGCTGTTGTTTCCTTTAGTGTTGGGGGTGTTTTGATTTGTCTTGGGGGTTGTTTTGTTTTGTATTGTTTTTTTTGGTGTGTTTTTTTCAAATATAGTAAATACTAAAATCTCCTATTTCTTGTCATTTTAAGTTCCTTATCAACATCGTCCACCTTGTCCATACCAAAACAATACCGTTTTGAGACGTTGTGTCACAATTTATCTTACAATTATTCTGGAAACAACGGCAGGATTGAAGCTTCCCATGTTTGATCAATACAGTAAGATGAGTCATTGGGAAAAGAAGACATCTAAAAGTATTCCTTTACAGTCATACGGGCCATAGAGCCGGGGTGTATCCGGTTTCTATAGCGTTAATCGAACAATGGCGAATTCCTGCTACTTTTGGAAAAGACCCGAGTCTGTGGCTGGCAAAGTACTTTCCGTTAGATCTAACAGACCCAGATATCTAATCATTGCTGTGTGGACAGGGGAAGGGGTGAGGTAAAATATCTCGACTTCAAACAGGATTGATTTCATTCCCTTTACGTGTGAAGCGTGTACTCTACCAACTGAGCTATCAGGATCCCCGAAGCTATCTAAAGGGAGCGTTTTTCACAATGGATTCAATAGCCTGATATCACCTCGCCCAGCAACGGCGAGCAGCGTGGTTCTAAACAAAACAAAAAATCGGTACTTTTTATTCTTCATGCTGGCTAGAACTTTTCACATGTCATATGATCAGAATGTATAAAAGTCAAAACATGATCATATTTATAATGTTTTTCACCTCTGGATACACTTGTATGCTTGTCGGAGAAATATTTCATAAGGGCGTCCGTCATTATTCCGATAGTTTAGAGCCAGTTACTAAGTTACTATTCGTCATTAAGAGGGAAGTGACCTCATGACTGTTGAAGCCTATTAAGGAATGGCAGACTGGCCACTTTATTAATGTCGCGTCAAAGCGCATGGAGATTAGAGTATATTTAGAGGAAACGATAAAATGTAACGTCATAAATTCCTGGTTTTGATTGGTCAAAAATTTACTGGTGAATAATTGGGCGAAACCCAACACCCTCCAAATTTAATACAACGGATAAAATTAGTGAAATCGGTGTAGTTTGGATTGAACCCACTCTTCGTGCCACCCGTTCGAGTGCTGAATCCTTTAGAACTGAGTAACTCCTAGTTATTTTTTAAATGTTTTTAGTATGTGTAACACAATTCTAAATGGCTATAGTTTTGTTGTTTGTTTGTTTTTTGTTTGTTTGTTTGTTTGTTTGTTTTTTTTTTGTTTGTTTGTTTGTTGTTGGGTTTTTTTTTAGGGGGGGGGGTTGTTGGTTTTTGTTGGTTTTTTGGTGGTTTTTTATGTTACGGGTTGATAGAAAGTTACAAATTAATTGCAAACCAATATATTATATTTTCATCTGGTAGTCTGACAGCTGTTGATATATAATGCAACAGGGATATTTAGGATTGGAAATAAAAACAATGTTGAAAAAGAATAACAATCTCTTGTTCAATATTTAATGACATGTTAAGCATGGTTAAAATAGGATGAAGGATGTCAAATAAAATTTGACAGTGTAATATTTCTAAAACGATTCAAACAATGAACGGTCCAAAACGAGCTGGTTGAGATAAAAGACGCCATTATAAAAGACAATTGACATTTCTAAAATGGTAACCACCGTCTCAAAGCGGTATTATTCCGAGGTGAACAAGATGTGAATAGGGTGATTTTAACCATGATCAATGGGTTTCACAGTCTTTCATTTATTCCTTCAATAGGCCATATTATGGAACCATATTTCCATTTCATACAGTACCCGTCGCATAAGTAATCAGTTTTGTACTAGCACTCTTACAATATCAGTCACTGCCTGTAGGCAGGTACTCATTCACACCTGATACGAGTGGCACCATGTGTTCAAAGTGCCTTACCCAAGGAAACAAGTGAAGGACAATACAATACACTTTAGAGACGATCGGTTGTAAATAATACGTGATTGAATAAGCGATCAAGCCAAATAAGGAGATAAGATCAGAAATGAAGATTTGTGAAGTAAGGTAGGGAATGTTGCGTTCATTGTCATCCTTTCTTGTCACTCACCCCGCTCAACATCGCTTGATAAAACAAGATGCATATTGAACTAAAACCGAGGCTACAAATTATATCATAATGATGTCTTTCTTAGAATTCGCATTTTGCTTTATCTAACATTGTATTCAATAACACATTAGTTATGAATGATT
>NC_088363.1:24872492-24889992 GCF_034508935.2 Berghia stephanieae
TCTTCGAACTATCTATATTACCTTGTGGAATGCCTAACTAACTTCGCAGCGTGGAATGCCGTAATTTTTTAAAATTATTGATGCTATGCGTTTAGGTAAAATACTCATAATATCGGACAGTCGGATATGATCAATCAACACACAAAACTATGTGTAACCTTGAGCGTTGATAGTCGGATTGATAGAGTTTAGTGAAAACGAATAATTAAAATGGCTGTCTAAAAACAATACCAAAGAGCCGAGTTACATCAACTTCGTTCTTTCTATATGAAAACAAAAATTACCTGAAGACTTGCCACAGAAAAGTCCAACACAGAAGAGACACAAGAATTCTATGGACCACTCCATGCTGATCTTTACTTCCTGTTTGACCTGGATACAAAACATAAAAAGAAATAATCATTGATTTAATTGGCCATAATATCCGGTTCCTGTTAATATTTGTTTAATGGGGTAGAAAAGTCTTGACGTCACACCTCCACGTTTCCGGTTCCAAAATTGTTAGAATTGTGTATGTACCTAGTCCTTCGGAGGACTATTAATGAATAGGCACATATTGAATCAAAAGGTGGCATAACATTTTTAGTAACTGGATGTATAGACAGGTTATTAGGATTTACGTTAAGTAGTTAAAAGAGCGAGGATGGATGATATTTTTTGAGGAGCAGCATAATATTTAGACCAGAAAATAAGATACCATCACTCTGAAACCAGAAGATTAATTACACAAGGTATCTATCCAGTCCTCCGGTAGAGTGGTTTTACACTTTCAATGAAATTGGAAACAGTTTTTTATGTCACACTTTAGTTCCTATTTCCGTTGATCAAATAAAACAAAACAACGCGAGCGCATTGGAGCTCAGAAATGTCTTTATTTTTTTTTTTAAACGGACCCGTCATTAAGAGGATTTTATTTCAATTGTTTTGAAAATCATCATAGACAAACAACACATATTATTGTTACAGTGAATGACATAATCAGTCGGATGGTGAAAAGGTTTGAATTGAGATATTGCCAAGTTTAGTTAGAAGGTCAATTTTATCATATCATAAATGATTAAGTCAGCCGTTTTTGTTTTTTTTTTTTTTTGTACATCTTCGGGAAATATCAAAGCTTAATTTCACATCTAAATTTTTACAGCTAGTCATGTTGAAAAGTATGAAATTTGAGAAAAGTTGCTGGTTACCTTTCCTATACATCTGACCATAACTTAATGAAAAATCACCCGATTTACTTCAAATAAAGATTAAAATGCTCTGGAGAGCTTATTCTTTCAGAAAATGCAAAAAATGCAAAACCAAAATTTTCACCTTCCGGCTGATTATGTTATGCGCAGACACTTATTTGCAGCTGGGTATCCAATTTTCGTTAGGCTGATTTTTAACCAATTAATTTCTGGGCTCTGGAAAACATGTATTTTTTTTAATGGCCAGAAAACTCGTCCTTCAAATATCGATCGATTTAAATGACCCTCATCTTGGCAAAAAAAAAATTCAAACCTGGGACCTTGCGTTTAAATCGATCGATATTTAAAGGACGAGATTTCAGGCCAAATTTTTCAATGTGTCTCTTTCAAGACTACAGCAGTTAACTGATTAAAAGAAAGATATTATATTTTATGTGAAACATTTTAGCAAAAGTGAATATCATCAAGAATTAATTTAACAACATTCCAGATTTTCCGTCTTAATGGCCCCCGAACGAAGTTTATTTATACGCAGGTCTGATAACCCAAATTGTTATGGGCTCATTGTTGTAATGGAAATAATCTCAAACCAACACAAAAGAATGTCTATCACAACAATGTAAATCAAGCCCGAAATTGCGTTCGGTTATCAGACCTGCAATTATATGCACGTCGCACACGACTCTGTCAAGTTTTTTGTTTTTTTAAACAATATTAGTTTTCTGATTTCTTTAAAAGAAGAAATAGTCGCCTTCCTTTCTCCTATAAATAAGCCGACTAACTCAGTTATTAGAATGAGCATTTTTTCTATCGACCCGGACTTGGGGTTTTTTTAAGGGGGGGGGGGGGTATTGTTTTGTTTTGCTTTCTCCTTGATGTTTGGGGACTTTGATATAAGGTGTTTTCTTTTTTTTTTAAATCTTTTTTTCAATACCTTGCGAAGTGGATACCAGAATCGGAACATAAAACTAACTTTTGGTAAAAGGCATTTTACTTGTATTTTACGGCCTGGTCTGTCCCTAACAGATATCAGTTCCCAAGTGCCACTGCTGACTTGAAGAGCTTTGCTCTTGCTTCAAAATGTTACACTTCTAAAATGCCCTATTTCATATCGTTATCGTTAGTAGTCCACCATAGCCATTATTCCCATAGAGGCGGAGTTTATCCTGTTTTCTGTTGCATGAAACTGATAATAGTAATTGCATGTTACTCTTTTGATAGGAAGCGAGTGTCACACCTCTAGACCACAAAGCCGCACGGTTGATCACATAATACTGTTGCTGATTTAGCAAAATCCGTCGGATGTCGGGAAAATTTTAATCCATATTATTATATTTTTCAGTATAGGCAGCATTCCTGGACAAAATGCAGTATGAATTTTATAATCATCTTATTTAGGGCCAAAATTATTCACATTTGAAGGGAGGGGAGCGGGAGGGGGGGGGGGGGAACCCGGAGAAAATCGTTTTTAAAGATAAGACGTACTATTTATTAGAAATTATTTTAAAATACAGTTACATTGTCACCACAACAGCAGGTGCACACCACATTCATACTCAAAATAATAAATAAAAGCATTTCTGTAACACAAACCCAGATTTTGACTTTCCCATTTTAATTTTTCCCTTCTTGACTCCGCAACGTGATACTTTAGGAGGAGGAGGAGGTTCGTGTGTGGCTCCATCTACGCTGGCCGATTGTTCTCTCAGTGCTCTTAGTTACTATGCCATCGTGATTTTATTTTCGTTTCCAGATATTGATAGTGACCTAATATTGTAAATTATGATTAAAAAATTGAAAGAAAACTCCGATAGTCGCATAATATTATTGGTGACACATCTAAGTAGAACGTTGACTATTGCTTATCGCGTTACTCGTTTTGTTTATAAATTTACGCAGTCGATTTACTGACTTAATGGTAGCTTGTATCCTTGTATTCATGCGCAATGACTTGTATTCCAAAGAGGGAACAACATCAAAAAGAATGATATCTAATAGGGCAGGGTTTGGTGAAAATTTTGGTTCTAAGTGCTGAATTGGAATTCTCTACCTCAGGGGCAGATTTTAGTTCAGTTTCCAAGGCAATTCACAACAATAGAGCTCAGAAAAAAAAAAAATTAAAATATCTATAAGCTTCAAATTGTAAAATCATTTTGTGAGGATGTAGTTGGATGGATAATAAAAACGATGAAGTGAAAAAACGAAAACCATGCAAATCACCTTTATTTGCTCTCATCTCAAAACTAGCGCATGCGACATCCGACGGGTTTTGCCGAATTAGCACACACATTATAGATAGTATTCGCTTGGCTAAGAAGCTCACAACAGTGCCATCCGGAAATATAACAGACCAATACACAAAACTATGTGTAACCATAAAATTTGATAGTCTGGTTAATACAGTTAAGTGAGAATTACTCATAAAGGTGGATGGCAACAAAACAATAACAAAGACCCGTGTGACGTCAACTTCGTTCTATCAATAGCCTGAACTGAACACGACGTTGTAATGTCTCTAACTCGTTTCCCAGTAGCGGATCTATAACGTTGTCCCTTATTTCCCGTATTTCCCATTTAGAAATGGCAAAATCCTTTGTGTTGGATTTATTAGTAGTTACCACCAGTCCCCGTCAGATCTGTTTCATTAAAGATTGATAAAGGATTGTTATGGTACTTCGTTTTAGTTTCATACAAACGGCAAACAGTATCTAGTGCCTAACACTAATCAATAAACATACTTATAAACAAAGCTATCAATTATACATAATATCATTTGATGTTCTGTATGGCAAGCTGATAGCTCACTGGTGAAATTATGAACTTGGAATTGACAAGTCTTGAGTTCTAACCCCGGCGAAGATAGTTAGAACTTTCTTTTTCTATGGTCAGGAAGATTATAAACATCAGCCTCAAACAGCAGACGCGCTTTAAATTAAAGATGTGCCCTTTTTAGAGGAAATATAAAGTTATATCTACACATCACGTAACACGTATCACTTGTCACATAAGTATCACATGATCGGCTCATTTTAGAAGAGATATTTTTGTGATTTTTAGAGTTGATAGATTTGTTTACACCACAATAACTATTCTATAATTAGCCTGTCACATAGCAAATGAAAATGAAGATAAATGACCAAAACGGTAATTTTTAAATTTCTTTTTGCGTGTTTTGTGTGTGGATTTTGTTGGGTTTTTTTCAGATCAATGCTAATTTAATCTGAATCTATTTTTCTTAAATTTTAATTATTAAAAGAAATTTGAAAATATAAATATATCTTATAGATAGAAATTTATTAAAGGATCCTCTCGGGTATTTATTAACAATCCATTCTATAAGCAACAGTTATAATTCCTTTTTCGAAATAGTCTCTTTAGTTTAAAAAAAACTATAAAGTTAATTAATTACCAGTCATTCGATTCCATAAAGTTTTATATCGATTATTACGCATTATCTAATGTCTGAACTAGACAAAACCAAAACTCAAATGTATTTTTATTTGTTGTTCACTTATATGAACGATCCCAGTCGTTAAACAATGTCCCACGTAGTCTTGATTTATTATAATTCGTAGTTGAAAGAAAAATTAGTGATAGTTTATATAACAGTGTAAGCAATACAATTTTTTTAAATGAAAACCATGAAATTATTATTATAATACATTATTATTTTGGTTTGCGGTTTATAAAGCGCTCTGAGCACATTTAGTGGATATTGCGCTATATAAAAGCTTTAGTTTTTTTTTTAGTTAGAGCCGTGCGAATGATGAATTTTCGTTCAAGAGATGTGACGCATTATGAGAAACGTAAGAGATGATACCTAATAATAATTGTATCTGCCAGGAATATTCTTAATCGTGTGTCCTCTGCTTGATAAATGCAAGTTAATTTTGATTTTGAAAAAGTTTAAATTATCAGCGTGAATACATTCTGTCATATAATTAACTAACTACTGTGGTGAGGATTTTACAACCAAAAGTACTAAGGCAGTAATACAACAATCTGACAAGTCTTACCTGGGCAAAAAGAGGATCAATGAGAATAATAACAGGATGTCTCAAGTCAACTCCAACTCAATGGTTCCCAACACTGAGCGGCATTGCACCACCAAGTCTTAGACGACAAGACTGCTAATCAAAGGATGCATGCAAGAATTGATAAAGCCATAGATGATACTCCTATTAACAATAATCATAAAGGGAGCATCATCAACAACAAGACTCAAATCGAGAAGACCTTTCCGCTAATAAAAATGGTAGACTTCAGAGTGGAGGAGAGCTGGAGAGAAATGTGGAGCAGGGAAACACCAAGAGGAGGAAACATCAAAAAAGATCCCACTAAAAGAATGGCTGGATTCCACAACGCCAGGAAATACTGGGTTTCCACATATCGCCTCTTAACAGGACATGGAGAACTGCATCAAATATGTGCAGATGGAAACTTCGGAACAGTGATGCCTGCCGGAAATGTCAGAAAGCTCCAGAGACCTGCGATCACATCGTCCTCCTTTGTCCAGTAACTAAACTTGAAGGTAGCTATGAAACAGTTCTTAGGGCGGAGGAAGACTTTCGAAGCTGGGTTGACGAAATGAATTTGGAGGTGTTGCCATACGCTACAACTACTACTACCTGGGCGAGAAAAAAAACCTGGTAACTCTCTATGGTCCATAATTCAAACAATTCAAATGGGTTGATGAACTCTAACGTTACGAGGAATCTCTTCCCGTGCAATTTCATTAAATTTTCATAACGACTTAATGGAATGGGTTATTTGAATCAAATCAGTTTGATGACCTATCACTCATATGGTATGATTCTGTTGCATGCCGGGACTGTAGAAAGATCTGTGACCGACGTGTTTTGGTTTGCAGGTCTGATAATCCAAATTGTTATAATCCCATTGTTGTTATGGAAAAATACTCGCAAACCAACGCAACATAATGTCCATTACAACAATGTTAAATCGTGCCCATACTCGCGTTTGCTTATCAGACCTGCAAATACGTCGTTTGTGAGCCATCGCCTCAAAACGGTATTAGATCAGAGTAAACCAAATGCCAAAAATGGATTTTAAAGTTAAAATCACCAGAAATGCGAAACATTACTTTTTGTCACCATGAGAGGGCCTGTGTATAAAATAGCGGGATAAGCTGCGCTTAACAAATGTGCATTATTATTATTATTATTATTATTATTAGTAGTAGTAGTAGTAGTAGTAGTAGTAGTAGTAGTAGTAGTAGTAGTAGTAGTAGTAGTAGTAGTTGTTGTTGTTGTTTGCAGTAGTAGTAGTAGTAGTTGTAGTAGTAGTAGTAGTAGTAGTAGTAGTAGTAGTAGTAGTAGTAATAGTAGTAGTAGTAGTAGTAGTAGTAGTAGTAGTAGTAGTAGTTGTAGTAGCAGTAGTAGTAGTAGTAGTAGTAGTAGTAGTAGTAGTAGTAGTAGTAGTAGTAGTAGTAGTAGAGTAATATTACTATCATTATCATTTTTCATTATTATTATTATTATTATTATTATTATTATTATTATTATTATTATTATTATTATTATTATTATTATCATTATTATTATTATTATTGTCATCATCATTATATTATTATTATTATTATTATTATTATTATTATTATTATTATTATTATTATTATTATTATTACTATTATTATCATCATCATCATTATCATTATTATCTTTATTATGATTATGATTGCTTTTATTATTATCGTTATTACTATTATTAATAATATTATTATTATTATTATTATTATTATTATTATTATTATTATTATTATTATTATTATTATTATTATTATTATTATTATCATTATTATTATTACTATTATTATTATTGTTATTGTTATTATTGTTGTTATTATTAATATATTATTATTATTATTATTATTATTATTATTATTATTATTATTATTATTATTATTATTAATATTATTATTATTATTGATAATAATAATAATATTAATAATAATAATAATAATAATAATAATAATAATAATAATAATAATAATAATAATAATAATAATAATAATATACTCAATCTCGCTCATTAAAACATATCAAAGTAACAATTGGATTCAGTAGTCTGATGTCACGCGCTCGGCAACGGCGGCCATCTTGGTTCTAAACAAAGAAAATCATTACTTTTTATTCTTCATGCTGGTTAGAACTTTTCATTCCCTTTTCATATGCCTTGTGATCAGAATGTGTAAAAGTCAAAACATGATCAAATTGATGGGGGTTTTTTCCTCTGGATACGCGTTTAAGCTCGCCGGAGAAATATTTCATACGGCGTCCGCCATTGTTCCGATAGTTTAGAGCCAGTGTTACTAAGTTACCATACGTCATTAGGAAGGAAATGATGTTACGACTATCCTATTGAGGAATCCTATTGAGGAGTAGACACTGATGTAAGATAAAGATCTGAAAAAGTGTATATGAAACAGTGTCAGAGAAAGGAAAAAATTTATGAAAAAAAAAAAACATCCCAAAAAATCAACCTGCCTCGACCTGGGAAGCCGAAGCATGCTGATTTTTTTATTAATTTTTTTTTTGGGGGGGGGGGGCGTCTTGTATTTTTCTTGCTTGCTTTTTCTGACACTGTTTCATACACAATTTTTTCAGATCTTCAATAGAACATGTAAAAACGTAAGTCAAGTCTCCTATTTTTGACCATGAATTCAACTTTTAGTATCCAAATCTCCCCAACTTCTACTTTCTTCTTCACTCAGCTTATCCCGCATTTTGCAGGGTTCCCATTATGAATGTCACATCTCCAAGCATCTCGGTTCATAGAATCATCCTCCTCCAGGCCCAGTTCTATCATGCCGTACTTTACCCTATCCAACCATCTAGTCTTTGGGCGTCCTTTTTTTCTCTTTCCCGCTAATTTTAAGTCAAAACCTTTCCTTCCCAGGTATTCCCTCTCTCATCTCTTAACATGTCCAAACCATTTCAATCTATCTTCTCTCATCTTTATTGATACATGATTCACATTCAGTCAACCTTCGAATTCGTTCATTTCTCACTTTATCTTTTCTTGTCCAGCCAAGTGACCAACTCAATATCCTCACTTCTGCTACCTCAACAAAATCTCTCCAACATAATACCGTTTTGAGGCGATGGGTCACATTAAAACTTGAGAATTCTCGGAACCCTTGTTACTTTTTGCAAAATAACATCAGAGACATTTCCAGGAAGAGAGTTAATTTTTGAATGAAATTTATTTTTTAATTAATAGTTTCTAAACCTTTTATTATAATGTGCAATTGGAGAACGGCATGGAATCACGTAATCCTTAACAAAAATAATTGTATAGAGTTTCATCATTTTTTAAAAGTAGTAAACAAAAATGAATATAACAGCTTTAAAAAGAACAAAATGCCAAACTCGGAACGTTTCTGGCTCAAAGCCCTTCTTCGGCCAACAACAAAAACTAATAAAAACAAATACCTAACTAAAAAACCAGATCGACGACTAAATATTTCATGTCTTCTCTTAATTTTATGTGTTTGTGTGTGTGTGTGAGAGAGAGAGAGAGAGAGAAGAGAGAGAGGAGAGAGAGAGAGGGGGGGAGAGAGAGAGAAGAGTGATGAGGGGGGGGGAGAGAGAGAGAGAGAGAAGTGGGTGATTTCGAACGGGAAAGGCTTGGGAAACTGACTGGTTTTTTTTAACCAAATTAGTGGACTTTTATATAACGTTTTATACAGAATTGATTCCCATTACTAAACCACTTTGAACTATGCTCCGTTTCTTTCTGTTTAAGCAGGCAGCATAAAAATACCAACCAAATCCATACTTGTTCAATACTGACTCCAAGCCTTGTAATGTATATCTCTAGTTGCATAACTTTTGAACAAAATTGTCCTATCATGTTGATTGCGGATATCAAAAGTCTTAGAACTAAATTACTTTTCATAACAGGTAACAGCATATTTGCTGTCTGTATGATTTGAAAAATCGGTTTGCAATATATATATATATATATATATATATATATATATATATATATATATAAAATATATATATATATATATATATATATACACACGGGAAGTGTGTGGAATCGCTAAAGTCGAGCACTTTTATTTCGTGGTTTTTATTTTATAACTATATATATATATATATATATATATATATATATATATATATATATATATATATATATAAATATATATATATATGTGTGTGTGTGTGTGTGTGTATGTGTGTATGTGTGTGTTTGTGTGTAATTTTGAAAATGTTTGGAAAAGTTTTGTTATCAAATATTTTTCTAGGTTAATAATGAAAAAGAATTCACAAATGTCAACATTTTAAAACAGTATCGCCATAGCCGAAGAACGATTTTTATCACTCAAAAGCAAGAGTGGCATGATGTGGCTCTCAAAAGAGTATTATACGATTGTTTGGACGTAACGAAAAGAAAACATCTCTTTCAAGAACTCCGGTCCTAATTGCTATACAAACATCTGGTAACGAAGCTACCAAAGTGAAAAATGGGACTTAGGTCAATAGAATAAATGTTTTATATCATGACCGTGTTAAATCGATCCTACTGTAAATTTCAGAGGAAACAACATTGGCCATGGAAAAAAAAGGATAATAGTCAAATATAATAACCCAGCAGATGCCTAGGATGAAAAATAAAGGGGGGGGGGGGGAGGAGGCGTTGAGTCAGCAACGTCACAGAAGAAGAAAAAAACTGATCGTTACGGAAATATCAACAAATTCTATATTCAACTCAAAAGATGCCAGGAGAAAGGTCTAAGACAGATGCAATGCTGCAGGCTATGTCTAAAAGGATTGAAAGTTATTCGGGATTTTATGCCCAGGCAAAGTTCTTTGTGCGACTGTGTGGTCATGTGGTATGACACTAGGTCCCTGGTTCGAGTTCCGCTCTGACCGTAAAAGACGAGTCCCAGGAAAAGGTTCTCTCATTTGCTCACCCTACTCATGTTAACATTTGTATCTGGATGGAAACAAAGTTGTGCTGTTGGAAAAAAGAAACTGTCCTAATGCCGTCATGTTTCGTCCTTCACGTAAAGTGCTGCTGCTAGCTTGATCACATTTGTTGGATATTGCTCTATATAGAAGCTTGTGTTTCTTTTTCTTGGCCAAACACAAAGAACTTGGTGATGGATGGTCGGAGAGGAAAGGAAAGATGAGTTGTAAACCGGATATGAGTTAACTGTCTTGTCCAAGACAATGATTCTTGGGGGGGGGGGGGGGGGGCTTAACTTACGCATTACTTCCCATGAGAAAAATATTTAACAAAAATAGATATTATAAGCTTCTTTCTACAAATACTTTAAACGGAATAAAACCCTTTTTTAGGAAAGTCCGTCATCATTTATCCTTGAAGTGCAGCGACCTTTTCTCCCGTCTATCCAGATTTTATTTTTAATTATTCCCTTTATAATTGCTTTTATTTTGGCCGAAATGGATTTTGATCCCAAAACCTTGTAAAGTATTTAGTTCTTTTTTTAAGCTGTCAAATCCATGTATGTTCAGTTCACAGATTCTTGCAGCTTTGACCCACGGTTCATGCGGAACTCAGAGGTTTCAGCAAGGCATGATACTCAACTATCTATCCGCGTTGATACGGACTTGAAAGATAAAGACAATAATTATTGCATTTATTGAGAGCTCTATCATATCACAAGGAGGCTTTTGGGGCGCTCTTCGTGCTTGCCAGCACATTAGTTCGGAAAAGAGAAAAGTCTTAAGATGCTTTTTAAAAATGGGATCCCGATAGCTACTGAGCACTCGCTCTACGCGTAATGGGATCGAGATCGATCTCGGATGAAGTCAAAAAAAAATTTCTAACACCCCCCCCCCTCCCCCCCCCTCCCCCCATCAGTGAATGGGTAGATGGTTCTGTTAGATCTGACAGAAAGTACTGTTTAAGGTAGAAATAAATTGCTATTATCCGTTTCACGCTATAGAAACCGGGATCCAGTTTCATGGGCCAAATGGCTCTGAAGGACTACTATCATTTCACGAGGAAATTCTCAGGGGCAAAACATTGGTTCACAAAAGACAAAGTCTAAAGTTCTTTATAATCAAATCGTCCAAAGAACAATGTTGTAAATATGTTGGGAGGTGGAGCTAGATACTAAAAATCAAATAACAAGTTTAAATCTATGAAATTATTAGTCAAACTTGTAACTTTCTGGTAAAGATTAGAATAAATGACCCACCAGTTCAAAACGGTATCATATCGATGCTACTAGTAGTTGTGTGGCTGGCTGAGAAAACCCGGAAAGATGCGCAAATTTCATAAATTGAGTTATATATGCATTTGTGTAGACCACACATTTCTGATCATTTCACTTTTAATTTTCTTTCTATGTCTATTATCTAGAACCCAAGTTATATATTTTTTTCTGAATAAAATGAGTTGCTATCGGAAACACTTTATCTTCGATTTTGGTTCACATCTCAAATCAAAGCTTGCCGCATTTTCCCGGGTTTTCTCAGCCAGCCTCACATTTGTATCCAAATAGTATCCATTTGCAAATGAACAGATACTTCCGACGTGCACTTAATTGCAGGTCTCAAAAGCCAACTCCTTATGGGCTCATTGTTGTAATGGAATTCTAAAAAAGATGACGCAAAATATTGTCCATTACAACAGTGTTCAACTAGGCCCATAAGCGAGTCCGGATGTCAGGCCTGCATTTATGTACACCTCGGATACTTCGAATCAGGGGAACAAAAAAAATAGCAATATATAAAAATAAACGAATAAATAAATAAATAGATAAATATATTCATTTACATATATATATATATATATATATAATATATATATATATATATATATATATTAATTAGTAGATTAATTATAGATTAATAAAGACATAGATAAACATATGAATAGATAAATAAAAAGATAAAAAATAATTTAATTAATTAAGTAATTAATTGATTAATTTGTGTATCGAATACATACGGATATTATGTATGGTGAATTATTTTTTTTAGGAATGATATTTTTCTTCCGATATATATAATCTAAATTTTAATAACGTATTCCCCCACTGAACTAACCTCATCAATTTCTGATCAACAAGTATATAAATTCTGGAAAGAACAACTTATTAATTGTTATTCTTTGAGTCCGAATAACTGTAGATTTTGTAGTCCAGTTGACGGTACTAACCAGAAAAACACAACTGTCCGTCGCGTGGTGGCTTCTGTGTATTTGTATTTCTGGTGACGATCGCAAGGCGGAGTTCCTATCAGCCAATCGATGAGGTCGTAGCATCGATCAATCCCAGGTAGAGTTGTAACCGGAAGTCGTCATTTGACATCCCTGGAGGGCCATATTATTCTAATTACCATCCGCTCTTTCACCTGCGGCTAATTTGGTTTGGTCTTTTTTTTATTATTATTACGTTGTGGCGGTGTTCGTATATAATCGGATAGCAATATTAGTAGTAGTAGTAGTAGTAGTAGTAGTAGTAGTAATAGTATTAGTAGTAGTAGTAGTAGTAGTAGTAGTAGTAGTAGTAGTAGTAGGAGTAGCAGCAGTAGTAGTAGTAGTAGTAGTAGTAGTAGTAGTAGTAGTAGTAGTAGTAGTAGTAGTTGTAGTAGTAATAGTAGTAGTTGTTGTTGTTGTTGTTGTTGTTGTGGTAGTAGTAGTAGTAGTAAAAGTAGTAGTAGTAGTAGTATTAGTAGTAGTAGTAGTAGTAGTAGTAGTAGTAGTAGTAGTAGTAGTAGTAGTTGTTGTTGTTGTTGTTGTTGTTGTAGTAAGTTGGTAGTAGTAGTAGTTGTTGTTGTTGTTGTTGTTGTTGTTGTGGTAGTAGTAGTAGTATTAGTAGTAGTAGTAGTAGTAGTAGTAGTAGTAGTAGTAGTAGTAGTAGTAGTAGTAGTAGTAGTAGTAGTAGTAGTAGTGGTAGTAGTAGTAGTAGTAGTAGTAGTAGTAGTAGTAGTAGTAGTAGTAGTAGTAGTAGTAGTAGTAGTAGTGGTAACAGTAGTTGTAGTAGTAGTAGTAGTAGTAGTAGTAGTAGTAGTAGTAGTAGGAGTAGGAGGAGGAGGAGGAGGAGGAGGAGGAGGAGGAGGAGGAAGAGGAGGAGGAGTTCTGGTGGTGATAGTAGTAGTTGTAGTATTAGTTATAACATGGTTATTCATGTGTATTTTCACAAAAATCTACATATTCCGCGACCTCTGTGACATCCTGTATATAGACGAATAAGAACTAAATGTGCTCAAAGCGCAATACAAGAGAACAGCAACACAATATATAGGACGAAAATACATTTTTTTCCCGACAGAGTCAACGTCCAGGCACTCATTTTACAACCGAGCACGCGAGAGAATGTGAGTAAAGAGACTCTTCCAATGACTCAACTATGCGCCTCTCAGAGCCGGTCTCAAACCCTCCACTTTCGTCTGAAAGACACTAGACTACATGGCCAGTCACATTATACCTTTTTATGGGACAGCTTGGCTCAGCGGTATGGTCTTTGCTTCGTACCTGAAAGGACCGTGTTCTACTAGCCTTAGCTCACTTTGCGGCGCTGCGCTGCGGCTGACGCCTGGGTTATTCCAGTCTTCCCTTGGAATAGACCCTAAAGAAAAATTTCCCCTTAGGGATGAATAAAGGGAATTTATTTTATTTATTTATTTATTTTATACTTGTCCAGAAAACCTCTATTTCATACATCGACCAATTAAAATGGCCACCAACTTTTCAAAGAATTCGAAATGACATCGAATTTGTGCGTTTTTTGTTCTTTCACTTAATCTACTAATTTCTCTTCTTTTTATTACTCCGCATTTTATCCTGTCTCATTCTCCACCTTCACCTTACAAACACATTCTCCTCCTCCTCTTCTTCCTCCTTCTCTTCTTCTTCTTCTTCCTCCTCCTCCTCCTCATTATCATCATCATCATCATCATCATCATCATCATCATCATCATCATCATCTTCTTCTTCTTCTTCTTCTTCTTCTTCTTCTTCTTCTTCTTCTCTAACTTCATTTTATATATTTAGATACTTCATTCGTCCCCCCCCCCCCCCCTTCTCCTCCTTCTCTTTCTCCTCCTCTTCCTCCTCCTCCTCCTCCTCCTCCTCTTCCTCCTCCTCCTCCTCCTCTTACTCCTCCTCCTCCTCTTCCTCATTTTTTCTTTCCACTTCGTCTAATCCGACTAAAATAACCAGTCCTAGTATAATTTTATTACACATTTAGAGCAAAGATTTTAATCATGATCCTAAAATACGACCCCGTCAACCAAGAATAGCTTGCTAGGATTGCTAACAATGAGTTGGTGATGAAAGAAAAAAGCGACCGAGTTCTTAAGTGCGAGTGTAATAAAAATTCACGAAAGAACAAGAACAAGTTCAGGTATAAAAAAAAAATCAATAGAATTGGTCGTGAGTGATCAAGAGTTGAACGATAAAGCGCAAGAAGAATTCCACGACATTCCATGTGTATCTAAATCTGAGGGGAAAGTAGCCTACAGTAAAGGAAATCTTTTATAATAGCATATTTACTTTTTGTTGGCATTGCTCATTTCAAATTTATGACTACTTTTAACTTGCGTTTTTCGTGTAGAGTGATTTGTTGGCATGTAGAAAGAGCAAAAAGAAAATAATGTGCATGATGTTAATTATAATGATAATGTTAATCACAATGATGATAATGATAATAATAATAATAATAATAATAATAATAATAATAATAATAATAATATAATAATAATAATAATAATAATAATGATAATAATAATAATGATAATAATAATAATGATAATAATAATAATAATAATAATAATAATAATAATAATAATAATAATAATAATAATAATAATAATAATATTATTAAAACAAAATTATGTAAACATGTGGAAATCATCGAAATGCGCTGCAAAACAATGGAGGCCATTGATCTTAGATTATCCCTCCAGAATACAAGATACAACTTCAACTGCATCTACCGACCGCCAGCAAACAAGAAAAACAAAATAAAATTACCTGATGTTAGGAAGGAAATCAACGAGATGCTAACTTTGCAACACACGCGTCCTGGCCATTCAATTATACTCGGCGACTTTAATTTTCACTTCGACAACGCCACAGACACCGCCAAATTGCACGAGTCATTATCAGAGAACAACATGTGCCAGATCGTAACAACGCCAACCCACTCTGCTGGTCATATTTTAGATTGGGTAATTGTAGAAAATTCAGAGTTCCAAAAAACCAACGCCACCGTCGATTATCTCCCCTTTTCGGACCACTCCCTCATTTCTTTCAATCTTGACGTTTCAAAACCATGCCAAGAAACCACCACCACATCAACCAGAAACATTAAAGGCATTAATTTGGACAATTTCAGAGGCGATTTAGAAACAAAACTTACTAAAAATTCAATTATTTCTCCAGACCAGTGGAATAGTTGTCTCATTGAAACGCTTGACAAACATGCGCCATTCCAAACAAGGACCGTTACCAACCGCAAGTATGCTCCGTGGTATACGTCGGACGTTAAAGAAGCTAAAACGAAGTGTCGGAGAGCAGAAAGACTGCTGAAAACATCAGGCCTCATGATTCATCGTGAAATATTCAAGAGCGCATTTCGTGCCTGGAAGACAACAATAAAAAAGGCAAAGACCACGTATTTTCTTTCAAAATTTGAAACTTCTAAATCTTGTAAACAATTATTTAACATCTGCAATGATCTACTTGGACGTGAAAGATGCACTTCATTACCATCTACAACCAATCAAAGAGACTTGCCAGACACATTTGTCAACTTTTTTAAAGACAAAATCCATAACATTCGTTCAGAACTAGATCGGCATGAACCATTTATAGATACAAATACATTCTGTGGTACCCCTTTAGACAAGTTCCAACCAGTTTCACCTAGTTTCATAAACGAGTTGATAAAAAAAAGCCCCCATTAAATCCTGCGACCTTGATCCCCTACCAGCACAGCTTTTGGCCAGCTCCATCGATACATTATTACCATCCATTACATCAATCATAAATACATCCATACTGACTGGCGAAGTTCCATCGTGCTTTAAAAGTGCCCTCGTCAAACCACTTCTGAAGAAACCATCACTAGACCACAATATATTAAACAATTATCGTCCTGTATCAAATTTACCTTTTTTGTCAAAACTTTTGGAGAAGGTAGTTCTTACACAATTAACATCTCATCTTAAGAACAACAGTTTGGAACAACCCTTTCAGTCAGCCTACAAACATCAACACAGTACTGAAACGGCGCTTCTTAAAATATTTAATGACTTGTTATGTAATGCTGATGCTAACAATATCAATGTATTATGCCTTTTAGATCTTTCAGCTGCCTTTGACACCATTGACCATGACATTTTGTTAAGAAGACTAGAAAATACGTTCGGCATAAAAGGAATTGCCCTTAAATGGTTTACATCATATTTACAGGATCGATGGCAGACTGTCGTGGTGAATGGTGTTCAGTCAGAACAAGTTTTACTAAATTTTGGAGTGCCACAAGGCTCTGTTCTTGGCCCTGTCCTTTTTACTGTATATATGCAGCCCCTTTCTAGTGTGATATCCAGATTCAATCTGAGTTATCATTTTTATGCAGATGATACGCAAATATATGATTCAGCACCCCTTAGTAATTTACAGTTCTTAATACAACGAATTACGAGCTGTTTTAACGAGATTAAATCTTGGATGTACCACAATAAGTTAAAATTAAATGATAGTAAAACTGAGATTTTAATGTGTGGAAGACCGAGTATCCTTAAACAGGCAAATAAATCACTAATTACTCTCGGAAATAGCACAATAGAATTTTCAAATAAAGCAAAAAACCTTGGCGTCATCATTGATAAAGATCTTTCCATGACAAGCCACGTGAATAACACCATACAATCTATGTACATAGAAATGAAAAAAATAAGCAAAATTCGTAATTTAATACCGAAGCATATAACAGAACTTTTAATTAATTCCTTGGTTTTATCTAAATTGGACTATTGTAACTCCCTTTGGGCGAATTTAACTAAAGACAAAATTAGCAAACTTCAGGTTGCTCAAAATAACGCAGCCAGGCTCATTGTACGCAATAACAAAAAATACCCGTCAGCAACTCTTCTTCTCCGTGAGTTACATTGGCTTCCTGTTGAAAAAAGAGTTGCCTATAAGATTTGTACTGTTGTCTACAAATCCCTGAGCACGAACAGTCCCTCCTATATTAAAGACCTTCTAAACATATATGTCCCCAATAGAAACTTGAGGTCAAGCAATGACCAATCAATCCTTGTCAAACCTAAGCCATTGCGTAAAATAGGTGAAAAGTC
>NC_088363.1:24892492-24947492 GCF_034508935.2 Berghia stephanieae
ATAATTGAACTGTTTTCCTGTAAATCGATCATTTCTTTATTTTACCTTATGGGCGCTTGTGTATTGAAACAGGTATTTTGTTTAGAGAAGATAAAATTTCCTTCTAACACAATATTATTTTCAAATATATTTTCAGGAATAAATTGTAAATATACAGTTTTCTCATTGCATTTCTTTAATAAGATAAAATTAACTTTCTTTATCCAAAGAAGGAACTTATTTTGCACTTGAGTATGGTGAAAGAATGTGATTAAAGAGACCTTTTCCAATGACTCGTGCGGCTATGTCGTCTCGTGATATGACACTCACTTTCGGATCGGCAGGTCCTGGCTTCGATCCTCGCTCGGCTCATAGTTGAGTCCTTTGAAAAAACTCTTTACTCACATTTCTCTCACCGTACTCGGTGTAAAATGAGTACCTAGCCGGTAACAGCGTTGCCTCTGTCCGAAAAAAAAATTTGTGATATCGCCTAGCAGGTGTCATGTTATGTATACATGTTAGGTGTTGCTGTTGGCTCGGCACCCCTTGCAAAGCGCTTTGAGTACGTTTATTGGATATTGCTCTATATAAACGCTCAAGTTTAGTTCATCTACCAATCCGAAGGCATAGTCTTGCCTTCGACCCAACACAGTAACATTTCAACGCGGTGAGTTAAATTTGTCAATTTTAATGAGACTAATTGGTGTATACTTAACTCAAAGAAATTTAACACTAATTTTAGATCGATGATGATTCGGTGGCCTTCGTGTCCAATATGTAAGGGGAATGCATTTATCAACGCTTGTGCCCTTTAGTTGTATTCAGCATAGTGAACTCTATAATGAGGACAACTTACATTAAATATAATATTTCTGCTGAGGGCTTGACGATTTTAAGGTATTAACAAAAGTTGTATACAGGGTATCTCAAAAATATTTATAGTCATTACAAATAATTGTAAACGTGGGATTTAATAAAATTATTTTTTTTAAAGTGTATATATATATATTTACATATATCATTTAATTGTTGGTTTTTTTATGTGTTTGGCTAGTTTGTTTGTTTATATTATTTTGTTGTTTTTGTTTGTTTTTTTATTTGGTGGTTTTGCTGGGTTTTTATTTATTTTATTTTATTTTTTGTGTGTTTTTTTTTTGGGTTTTTTTTTTAATGTGTGTGTGTGGGGGGGGGGGGGTAATTGATTGTTTTCACCCATTGACAAAGCCAACCAATGGAATCGCACACGTTTTGGAACAATTCCCTTTGACATTTCGGCGCATTCGTGTTAACTGACTCCTTTCAATTCAGCAACTTATGCGGCTTTTGTAGCATGAAAGTTGATGCCGGACAACATAATGTAAGAATCCTGGAGTGTTATTTATTCCGTGCGCGGGGAAATTGTTGATTTTTTAATGTTAATATAACGACTACAGGGGGCGAAGTGGCCGAGTGGTTTAGGCATTGCACTGTGATCCGGATGACCCGGGTTCGAGTCCCACTTCAGGCATTTTCGTTTTTTTTTTCCTTGAGCAAGATTATTAACCCCCAATTTGCTCACTTGGACAACATGGGTGATTCCTGTTGACATCAGACATCTTGTTTGGTGAGTTATCTATATTCCTTCATGGAATGCCTAGGCGATGATATCTTATGATATCGTGGCGCAAAAGGCGTAATTTTTGATGATTTTAATTCAAAATTCACTTTTCGGCATCTGATTTGACCTCCACTGAGGTGTACATATATGCAGATCTGACACCCAAGCCCGTTTATAGGACTAGTTTAACATTGTTGTAGTGGATAATATTTTGCGCCAATTTTTGTGTATATTTCCATTATTAAAATCAGCCCTATAATGAATTGGGTTATCAGACCTGCAAATAAGTGCACGTCGGACCCCACATAATGCCGGTCAGAGGCGGTGGGTCACAAACAGATCGAGACGACAGGACCACAATATGTTGACAGTTCTTATCTGCCCTGTCACAAACGAAATATTTTATGAGACGTAATCGATCCTAAATACTAACCAATAATGCCCAGCGATAACATAGTGGACGTGTCTCCAACGACACGGAAAACGCAGTAATGTATTATTAACCTTAGAAATCAGTCCGGCTTTGTCAATGTTTGGGGAAAAGTTTTTCAATTTTAAATAAAATTGACGCTATAATATGGTCTAGTGGTATGACACTCGCCTTTGGATCGGAAGGTCCAGGGCGGGGTTAGAGTTCCGCTCTGAGCGGCGCATAGTTTTCCTTGGGAAAAGCTCTTTACTCATATTCTCCCGCCGTACCCAAGTTAAAATGAGTACCAGGCCGTTAACAGCATTGTCTCTGTCGGAAAAAATGTAATATCGCCTAATGGGCGTCTTACATGCCGAGTGTTGCTGTTGTCTTGGGACCTCTTGTAAAGCGTTTTGAGCGTATTTAGTGGATATTGCGTTATATAAATGCTCACGATTTTATGTTGGTGAATGCCTGTTGTTGATAAAATGGCCAGAAACTAAAGGAAAGCATAAAAGACATGACATTATCAAATTATTAAGAAATTATGGAACTGAACATTTGTTCATGAAAGGTGCCAGACAAAATTAAAAACCTGATTATCAGAAGGTCTGAGGTTCGATCCCCAGTCGAGGTCGACTGATTTTTTTGGGATGGTTTTTTTTTTTTTCTTGAATTTTTCTTTCTTGCTTTGTCTGGCACCTGTCATGCACATTTGTTTATTTCTTTAATTCAGAAAAGTGAGTGGAGCAGGCACTTATGTTGTAACAACAAGAGATGAAGTGAGTAGGAAAGTGCCAGAAGACAATAGAGAATAAACTATCGCGGCAGTAATGGGAGTCATCGTGGATAGCTCATACGGTAGAGTCACGCTCTCCCCGTCCGGGCGGAGTTGTCGTACCAGTAAGGTCGCGGGTTCAAACCCCCATCACCGCCGCGAAATTTTTATTCTCTATTGTATTCTGGCACTTTCCTACTCACTTCATCTCTTTTAGTTCTTTATCTAATACATGACATGTAGCCTGGATGTAAACCGGGTGACTAAAACCTGTTCCCAAATGTGCCTCCCAGATTGAAAATGATTTCACCCTCTCCTTACCACCTACAGCAAAATCGTCCCATGTGATACGACACAATATAGATACATCTTTCTTATTCAGATTTATTTTGCACATCACAATAAGAACATAAAGTTGTTTTGTAGAGAGATTGTTTGAGTTTAAAAATCATTTTTTTCTGCAGGGTAAGCCTGCCATTTTGGGAAAATACTGGAAATGGTCGGTAAGTAGAGAGTTAACAAAAATGTACATCATGTCGTAGATTTCATCCCTTCCTACACTTAATAAAAAGAACATTGGACAGCTTATTAAACTGTCAAGATATTATATCATATAAAGATGTTTAAAAAACAAGTGGTCTAAGACAGTGAAATAACCTGTCTGATGTTCTTTTTCTAAAGTGTGGGGAAGGGTGGCATCTAGCAAATGATGTACATTTTATTGTGCGGCTATGTGGTCTAGTGGTATGACACTCTTGGGTTCGAGCCTCGCTCAGCGCATAGTTGAATCCTTGGTAAAGGCCCTTTACTCACATTCTCTCACCGTACTCAGGTGTAAAATGAGGACCTGCCCGTTAACAGCGTTGTCTCTGTCGGAAAAACATATATATCGCCTAACAGGCGTCATGTCTCGTCCTACATGTTAATTATTGTTGTTGGCCAGGGACCCCTTGTAAAGAGCTTTGAGCACGTTTAGTGGGTGTGGCGCTATATAAAAGCGTTATTTTTTTTTAAAGCTATATCATATAAAGATGTTTTTAAAAAGTGGCCTAATACATTGAAATAACTTGTCTGATGTTCTTTTTCTAAAGTGTGGGGAAGAGTGAAATCTATCAAATGGTGTACATTTTATTACATTTGGTTTATAATTTTCAATCTAGGAGGGGGCACATTAGGTGGCTAGCCTTAGTCATCCCACTACACGGTACTAATACAATCCATTTTTTAAAAAACATGGACTAGAAAAATTTATAACACAACCTATTGAAATCAAATCTGACATATTATGAACAAGCAGTATTATTATCTACACAGGTCAGCAACATTTTAAATTACGAGACTAAAATAGTTAAAGTCACAAATCATGGATCAGGCACTGGTTTATAAAAAGAATTTGAAAAAAAAAGGAGTGTATGAAACAGTGACAGATAGAACAGAAAGATAACGATGGTCCGATGATCTAACCTCTGAAGTAGCCTTTTGCAAAGACGGTACTTCAGAGATTAGATCAACGGAAAGATCACACCCCCCCCCCAACACACACACACACACACACACACACACACACACACACACACATACTTCATAAACAAATCAGTCTGTCTCAATTGGAGATCGAACCCCAGACTTCCTGACAAACCGGTCAATAAATGTGCTACCGTTTCTGAAAGAGGCAAAAACTAAAATTTCAAATTTCTCGTCATTTTAACCTTAGAATTACTTTTCGACATTTAGATCATCCCGACATAATATTTTGAATCGAAAGGTCTGATTTTTCCAAGTTGTTTAGCATCAATTTCACGAGGGCATTTTTCTTTTTTCTACTCATTCCTCTCAATTTTCAAAACTTCGTCCAAGTCCCATATTCCAGTTTTTGTAACAAGTTGAGGGCCATCTTTCTTTGACTATTAATATGTAAAGTCTACGTTTTCTGGTTATTTTTTTAAAAGATGTTTTGTCATTGTACAGCAACAAAGTTGGAATAACTAATCGAGTTCTCTTTTTACTTCATTCTACTTCATTTTTCTCACTCATTCCCATGACCAGCTGGTCGTCGGGGGTGGGGGGGGGGGGAGGTAGGGGGGGGGATGCAGCCTTCACAATCGAGTACCACTCATCCTCCGTCATTTACCTTCTCATTCACATCAAACATGTCCATTCCTTGATGTTGTCCTGTCACTTATTCCTTTTTTTTTCTGTCTTCTCTTTTTGCTACTGCCTACCAAAAGTTCAAAAATCTATTTATTCCCTATGGAATGTTCCATGAATTGAATGTTTATCGACAAATCGATTTAGAGATCAATGTTAGGATTGATTAGTTGATCTCTAAAAGATAACGACAGATTCCCGTTGCTTTCCACCACTAAGGGGCAAAATCGATACAAAATTGAAAAATTGAGAAAAACTCTTTCTCATCTTATTCGCAATGACAAAAAGGTTTAATTGATTTTCAAAGACCGCCCACCTTAACATGCAAACTGGACCAGATATATTGATGCTGTACGCTTAGGCAAAATACTCACAACATCCGCCAGCCAGATCTAACGTACCAACACTCAAAACAATGTGTAACATTAACGGTTTATAGTCTGATTAATAGATAGAACGAAGTTAACGTCAGTCACCTCTTTCTTATTGTTTTTAGCCAGCCCTTTTTTACGAGTAGTTCTCACTAAACTGTATCAATCAGCCTTTTCATAGAACGAAGACGACGCCACTCAGGTCTTCGTTATTGTTTTTTTTTTTTTTTTTTGTTTTGTTTTTTTGCCATCCATGTTAACCAGACTCTTAACCTTCAAGGCTTCACATAGTTTTGTGTGTTGGTCCGTTGTATTTCCGGATGGCTATGTTGTGAGTTTCTTAGCCAAGGGCACACCATCTATAATCGTTTAAGGTTACACATAGTCTTGTGTGTTGGTACTTTATATCCGGCTGGCGGAGCTTTTGAGCTTTTTGGATAAATGCAATGCACCAATACAATTGAGTGAGGATTACTCATAAAAATGGTTGGCTAAAACAAAAACAAAGAGCTGAGTGACGTCAATTTCGTTCTATCTATACATTCCTGTATCAAAACATGGAGATAGATACTCGCAAACTGAAAGTATAGATAGTATGCACTTGGCTAAGAAGTTCACAACATTGCCATCCGGAAGTAAAGTTGGCCAACACACAAACTCTGTGTAACCATGAACTTGTATAGTCTGGTTAATACAGTTTAGTAAGAACAACTCACAAACGCGGATGGCAAAAACAATAACAAAGGCCTGAGTGACGTCATCTGCATACTATCTATATCACCCCCCCCCCTTTTTTTTTTTTTTTTTATTGATTTTTTTTTTCGATTCGGCTGACACGCATGTACACAGAGATTATTAATTGGGGATTTCAAAAGACCGTGTTACAGGATTTTCCCGATATTATTTCGGGAAGACAAGCTGAGATTTGCCAGCTTGGTGTTTTAAAAAACTAAATTTCGAAAAGTTAATATTCATATGTGCGGCTATGTGGTCTTGTGGTATGACACTCGCTTTCGGATCGGAAGGTCCTGTGTTAGGGCCTCGCTCGGCTCATAGTTGAGTCCCTAGAAAAGGCTCTTACTCATATTCTCTCACCGCACTCAGGTGTAAAAGGAATAACTGACTGTTAACAACGTTGTCTGTCGGAAAACATTGTAATATCGCCTAACAGGCGTCGTGTCTCGTTCTACGTGTCACCTGTTGCTGTTGGTCAGGGACCCTTTGTAAAGCGCTTTGAGCACATTTAGTGGATATTGCGCTATATATATATATCCTTTCTTTTAAAAAATATAGCATTGTGGAGAACATTGTGCTTATTTGAGTCAATAAAAAAATTGATACGGCGCACAACTCTACTGAAAGATTTGAAAATAAGAAATGTATTTTTTACAGATAGATAAACAGATAACTTGATTTCCTTTTATAATTTAAAGTCAGTTTGAAAGTTCGTTGAGTCAAACAGATAATATCATAAAATATGTACCGACGACACTTGGCTCTCAAAATCAACTAATTTTGACACTGTAAAAAGTTGTCAATTTGCGTCAACTATTTATGACATCAAGTATTATTATTATTACTTCCGTTGTGTTGTTGATTTAGCGGTGATCAGTTTTGTTATGTAGCAGTATGTTCTAATCGCGTGTATGTTTGTGTGTGTGTGTGTGTGTGTGTGTGTGTATGTTTGTGTGTGTTGTGTGTGGTGTATACATGTGTGTGTTGGCATTTTTCAGCAAATCGTGGCATTCATAGTGATATTATTCACTTGATCACATGAAGGTATTTCAGTCGCCATTTTGATTCTTTTTTTACTATTAGGGTTAGCTCGAGAGGTTAGTCATAAGTGTTATTAAAGGTGCTAGGGTGTTTGTTTTTCCATAAGTTAAGTAAAGGGGAGACATTCCGAAAGCTCCTACATCGCTAGTATTCTTTAAATTTGTATTTTTACCGTTGATATTTTGTCAGGCATTTATTTATTCAGTTCGTCATTATATAGAAGTATTTTAAAAACTCTAGAACAAACCTTGATAGATTTGTGAAAGTTTAAAATTTCCTAATTTGACCATTGTTTTGATTTTCGACCGCCATTGTGATTTGTTAAGTATTGAAAGGTAGTGCAAAGCAGTCCGAGAGTTGTTTTTTTCTATTAGGGTTAGCTCGAGAGGTTAGTCATAAGTGTTATTAAAAGTGCTAGGGTGTTTGTTTTTCTGCCTTCATTAAATGATGGTGAGTACAGTATCGAATGAAAATAGTTCTTTCCCCGCGAAATTGCGGGCTTTTTACTAGTATTATATATATATATATTATATATATATATATATATATATATATATATATATATAATATATATATATATATATATATATAATTATTTACTAACTCAAAATTGATCAAAAGCATTTTATAACTTGATTTCTCGTTGTTTTTGGTTTATTTTTCTACTCTCAATTAATTTAGTTATTCTCACATTGTGATAAGTGGATAATTACTGAGAAGTAAAAAAAATTATTAATCATTTATCTTGCATTTGAAATGAACAATGAAGCATGTGTAAGCGTGACATTGTACTTCATTTGAATTAGGATGTGGTTTATTTGGCATTTCGTTTTGAAACTATCTGGCAGTCCCGATTGGAGTGGCAAAGAGACGTCAACATGTTATTGGGAACAGTGCGTCAGTGGTCTTTACATTCATATGGTTTAGATTTCTATTTTATGTTTACTAATTGACACCATGCAAGTGCGTGTATGGTTTTTAATTATTTTTTTAAATTATTCCTTGAGTAAGAACATTTCGACTGAGTAGTCTTAACAAACTGAGAGTTAAGCAGACTATATAAATATTGATTCATTTGAAAGGCCTTTTTCCAACGAGAAATTTAATGATCGATTGTAAACAAAAAGTGGCTGTAATAATTTTAGATCCTGGTATGAGCTCCCATTGTGTTGTAAATAAACTTGCAACAATCGTGATTAGCTTAGGGAATTGTCAACAATAAGCCTCGCGAACGCCACGAACGCATTGCTGGATTAAAGTAGTCAAGTCTTCAAAATCGTCCTCCTGGATTCTTGTAATTGTAATACGAGTAGCCCTGTATCATTTTTTACGTAATGTCATTAAAATGTTATTTTTTAAGAAGATAATATAATTTTCACATTGAAACAGATCATTTCTTTAAACACGTTAAAGTCTTCAGACGACTGGAGTAACACCAGTAAGATATTTTCCTCACGTGTTCACGCTTGACTGCTGGTTGTATTTTCGGCGAAGCGTGACTGAACAGTCTTGACGCCTATCGGATATTTCCGATTGTATTCAAAGCGCCTGCCCTCTCCTTACCAACTATTGGAAAATCGTCACGTTCGTTTTGATACAACCAACATTTTTCTTATTCAAATCTCTCTGGTACATCATAAAATTGAAAGAAAATTAACAGCGTATTATAGAGCATGTTTTACTACATAAATTATTTATCGCAAGAATTTACTACTGTTGTGTTTGAGTGATAAAAAATATATTTTTGTGTTAGTTGGGTGAGAAGTTTTGGGGAAAATCCTGAAAATGGCTGGTAAGGAGAGAGTTAACACTATAAATCAAAATGTGCGAAATGTTTTCTTCTATTATGTCGCCAAATTTTGTTTACCTAGCTGGGTTTTTTTTTAATCATCTTATTTGGAAGAACCCCTATTCCAACATGTTAGTCGAATACCCAATTGAAAGGATCTATGCATCAAAAAGCGAGCTGTTATTGGTTTCATTTCTGCAGAGAGATTTGAACTCGTAAACATTCGTGAATGGCTGAAAATTGTTTATGATGACTCGTGTTCTGGCATTCGAATAGTTTAAATGTGGGTTACATGTTTTACTGGAACCTTTGCCGTCTCAACCAACATTAACGACAAGGCTCACAGTGGCCAACTACAATCTGCAACGAGCGTAGTAAATCAAAAAAAAGTGTCATCCGAAGAAATCACTTAAAAGGAAATATGCACCCGTAAACATTCATGAACGGCTGAATCTTGTTTCTGGTGGCTCGTTTGTTAACATTCGAACAGTTCAAAGGTGGGTTAAGTGTTTTAATACAACTGATGCTGTCTTCACCAATATTAACGACCAGACTAGCAGCGGTCATCCACAAACTTAATCGAGGCAGCAAAACAAAAAAAAACAAACAAAAATTCACGAACTTCACCGAGGCAATCACGGATAAAACAATGAAGCACTTTGACAAAGAGAATGTTCACATAAACGCATGATCACATTGAAAGAAGAAGTTTCGTGAAGTCATGAAATAACTCCTACAGTCCCAATAGAGCAACAAGTGACTTTCTCCTTCCCTTCTCTTTTAAAAGACACCTCAAGGGGACAATTTTTGGCGGTGATGGCGAGATGCAGACAGGGGTGACTCGATGATGTCGAAGTATGTCATGCGAATTCCTCTCGGCGCGAAGAAACAATTGATGCGCCGTTGGCGGCCCTGTGTGGATGGGAACTGTGACTATGTTGAAATTCAAAATGATTGACAGAAAGGAAATCAGCAAAGCGCTGTTTTGATACCAATGTCATTTTCTTATCTTGTATAGTTCTGAAAATACTAGAGCGGCGTCGAGACTGTTCATCCTATCATGATTAGTAGTGCGGGGCGGTCCTTGGCAAGCTTAAGGACCACGGTCCTACGGTCCTTGGGAAATGAAGACCGCAAGGACCGGTCCTTTTCGACATTGAACATTCCTGAGAGACTGTTGGAAATTCGAACCGGTTTGACCTTTGAGACCGTGGGATCGTTCATTCTTGAACCGTTAAAGACCGCTACACGATGAAAACCGTGGTCTACAGGAGTAAAACACACGGAGTAGTCACACTCATTTCAAATTGTAACCTAATTAGAGAAGAGGGGTGATGCCTTCTTTATTTGCTCACCGTACTTCATTGTTACTTCGATAATTTAATAAAATTTGAAATTTATCTCCATTAACGGAGATAATGGCATCGCCCAAGGCGTTGATCGAGTTGTTCGTGGCGTTGATACACACACGCAACTCCTACCCCCCCCCCCCAACACACACACACACACATTAGAGGGCAGCGAGCATTGAAGAGTAAGAGAGAGACGTGAAGTTATAATAAGAGGGGGTGGATGAGGTAATAAGAGGGGTCGATGGTGACTTTTCACCAGATCTAACAAACTCAGCTACCCATTCATTGCTGAGTAGACAGGGATTCAGAAAAAACTCGACTGCACCCGGGATCGATCTCTGGCCCTTTGCGTATAAAGAGAGTGCTCTATCAACTGAGCTATCGGGGTCCCCAAATATTCTATTGGACTTTTTTAAAATTCAGACGTTATAACTGGGTTTTTTTGGAAGGAAGAAACTAATGAAACTCATATTATTTGATTAGTAAAAACACCAAACGAAATTTTAATATTATTGTATTATTTTAAATGACAACACTGCGATAGAAAGGAGTGGTGACAAGAGATGGACAAAAGAAAACAAAAAATCGGATTTGCTCCTTGCTAGGTTCGACACACACACACACACACACACACACACACACACACACACAAACACACACATCTTTAGTAGTCACATGCATTTCAAACAATAACCCATTAGAGAAGAGGGGTCATGCCTTCACCATAGATCATTGTCATTGCGATCATTATGGTGAAGTAAATTTTGAAATTTACCCCGTATAATGGAATCGTCCAAGGCGTGCGCCTCCTGTTCCCCCCATCTCACACACGAAAGGGCGGTTTGCGGAGTGGAGGTTGGTGGTCGTCTGCCTGTATGGTCGTCTGTGTCGTTTAGTGTATGGCAAAGGGGGGTGGGTGCGATTAATTAAGTGGGATGGGTGGTGATTGGTGGAAGATAGGCAACCGAAGGCAACGAATCGCTGGGGAAGTAGTAGGCTATGGCGCGAGACCGAAGGTGATAAGAAGTGAGGACCGCCGCCGGTCTTCCCCTATGGGACCGGTCTCCGGTTCACAGCTAAAAGACCGTGGGACCGCCGGTCCAGACCGGTCTTCAGCGCGGCACTAATGATTAGTCTATTACCATTCGACCCCGTCATTTGCAGAGTTGTTTTTAGGTTGTAGTGGTCAGAAGTCATGGATAGTGAAACCTGAATTGTAGGTTGACTAAGACTATGATGTAATACTACGGTTTGATGTGTTGAATAGTGGCTTTAAAACATGATACATGGTTCTGTCGTGTTTGAATAGCAAACTGGAAAACTTTGAGGCGCGATGGGAATAACTGGACAATGGGCAATTGATTAAAGAAAAAAAAATTTTACTTTCACTTGGAGATAACTTAATAAAACATAACAACTTGTGAAAACATTTGCGACACACCGCCCCCAAACAGATTTCATGCCGGGGATGTTTAGTCTAAAAATTCGAAAATAAAAAAAATATTCATTAGTTGTTTTAATATGAAAGCTCTATTTATAAGTAAGAATGTTATCTTTGATTATTTATTTATGTATCGTCTTTTTTTTTCTTTAACAGATAAAATGATTTGAACGAACGTGGTCTTTGAAAGTTAACTCGATAAACGTTTAAAAGAGGGACATCCGCCAACAGTAAATGAAGCTGATACACACATGAGTTTGACATCCTATACTCCGGGAATAAATAATATGGCTACCTCAAATTACAACACTGAACTTACAATCCCAGAATGTGAGGTTATATACGAGGGCGGAGAAAATTCGGATCAGCTTTATGAACGTTGTCGTAAAAATTCTGGTCATGACAAATTCATTCCGGCTAATGAATTCTCTCGTGATCATTTACCGGAGGAAATACGAACAGACGAAGCTTTTGACGTTATCAAATTGTATATGAAAATGACTGTGCGGGTTACTGTTAAATATGTCAGTCCCAATCGACCGGACACCTACATAGACAACGATACACCATACCCCTATAGTAATATTAAGGGAAGCAGACGAGCAGTCAGATATGGAACCGGATTTATATTGCCAATATGGGATTGTGAATCTTTGACCTGCAGCACCAAGCATGGTAAATGCCCCTGTCCTAAATGTTGCAAAGATAACAAAGCCCCAGAAAAGAAATTTGTGACCATTTACGTCACGACTGCGGCTCACGTGATCTTTGATGACCTGGAAGCCGAGTGTGCCACGTTTGATTTATTTTACGATTCTGAAAAAGACAAAGATCAGATAAGATGTCTCTACGGAATAAAACTGGTCAAGTTAGAGCCAATTCCAATATCTGACATAGACATGGTTCGCGTAGAATGCGTCTCACACGATACTGAACTGGTCAAGATGGTTGAGGATGAAAAATGGATAGAAATTGCCAGAGAGACAACTTGCACAACTTTTGGACACTGGGGTGTTATAGTTTCCCATCCTCATGCTAAAAGCAAACATGTTACGATAGGAAAGATCATGGATTCTCCGTATTTCATACTTGGCTTGGATCCTCGTTGTCTCCCTGCAAAACATAGGCGTATGTACATATTCCCACCGGGAACAAAATGGAGGATGTCATCTGAATCGGATAATTCGTCTATTCAGTACTTTTGTAGGATGTTTGGATCTGAGCATGGTAAAGTTACTGCTTCGGAACTTGGGTTTTCTAATAAAAATGGATTGCAATTCACTTTAGATAAAGAATTGTCTGCTTTAATGACCATTGGCGGTAGTAACAATGAAAAGAGTTTACCTTCTACAGAAGGTTGGGTCACATTAGGTCCAGGAACAAAACTCTCTTTCAATGGACGAGTTGATTGGAAAATTGTAATTTCTCAGGACCAGAAAATAGAGTTTCAACCGCCCAAATTCGAGCGATATGATTGGTTGGAACGACCTTACTTGAAATACGACATTGCAACATGCCCAGGATCAAGTGGTGCAGTTGTTATTTATTCTCAAAGAAATCATGGATTATATATTTTCCATTCGGGGGTCATTATTGGTGGACCCAATAAGAGCATTAGCAAAGTGGACATTTTGGATCAAAGACTTAGTATTAAAAAAAGTATGTGAAGTTTCGATAGATTCCCAAACCACTTGTAACTTCTGGCTGGAGCAACAGTCAGGAGATCTTTGTCAACCAGGACAATGCTTTTTTATATACGGTTACTGATGAGTTGCCGGCGCTAACTTCATAATCTATAGTTTAACCAATTATATAACATTTTTAAAAAATGTAATATATATTAATAACTAATTATATATTATATATATATATATATTTATATATATATATATATATATATATATATATATATTTTTATACATATATATATTGTGTGTGTGTGTTGTGAAAGAGAGATAGAGAGAGTGTGTGTGTGTGGAGAGAGAGAGAGAGAGAGAGAGAGAGAGAGAGAGAGAGAGAGAGAAAGAGAGAGAGAGAGAGAGAGAGAGAGAGAGAGAGAGAGAGAGAGAGAGAGAGAGTTATGGAGGACCTGAAGCACCGAACGATCGTTCCAATCATAAAAAATATGAGTGTCTTTCCATTGACAATAAAACATGTTCTAGCCAAAATTATCGAGCACTCTTATAATATAAGAGAAACAGGTAATGCTTCAATACTTTTATTATTTGCTTGGTGGTCCTTTATACGTTACATTAACACGAAGAGTTACTACCATTATCAAGGTTACAACAAATGAATCTGAGTCCTGTTCATTAATTTTTTGACATCACATCTGTGTTGTCCTTGTTTACCCTAGACCATTTTTCGTTGTGCACGCGTGTCATGAGTGTGTTTTGTTTTTGTTTTTTGTGTTGTTTTTTTTATTGGGGGGGGGTTGGTTTTTGATTTGTTTTCTGCAAGCTCGTCTCTAATATCATGGGAATTGGTAGTGATAATTCATTCACCTACTGAAAAATTACAGAGAAACATCCTTAATACAAATTTTATAACCTGGAGCTGAGCTGAGCTCCAGAAGATTCCCCGATAATTCAGTGATAGAGCAATCGTCTCTCGAGCACAGGGACCAGTATAGCTCCCGAGTTACCGTTACAGTTGAAAACTTTTTCTCCCCCCCCCCCCCCCCCCCCCCCCCCCCGACTACTCAGCAGCTGGATCTTTTAGATCTGACAGCGAGTATTTTGCGATACATACTTACGTCCTATAAAAAAGAGTATCCAGCAATTGTAACCGTCCGTCAACCAACAGCTCCGTGGGTTTATGGCTCTCAAAGACCACTTAGCTTAATTTTTTTACCTTTATTAGTGTTACTGGTAAATAATGCAAATTTTTAAAGGCACTCTCGAACCAGGGAAGTCCCAGTCCCAGGTTTGAGAGTTTTTGACAATATCAAGGTCATCTTAATCGATCGATATTTGAAAGACGAGCTTTCTGGCCAAATTTTTTTTTAATGTGTTGTTTTTTAGTACGGCAGAATAACAAATGATCTATTGGGTGTAAGTGGGTCTACTATATTTCTTTGTGATCCCTATGGGCCACTACTCGTGTAATCATTCCAATTGTTTACTATCGATTGATTCCATTGAAATTATCTCACAATACCTTGAAGAAACCTAAGTACGAGACAATCCATCACAAAAGATCTCTGTATTCAGTTTGCTTTTACTCGGGGCTATTCTAAGTTATCTTTGTTCTACGGGTAGCTCAGCTCAACCGGGCCAAGCTGCAGGCATCCTCTATTTGTTTTATTTCTCTAGCATGTAAGTGTAAGAGGCAATGTACGGCAATAACCAAGAAACACGCCTTTATTTCAGAGGAATAATAATACCACCATTATCAAGTTTGTAGAGTATTGTTTAGAGAGAAAAAAATGGAAGAAGTTTGTAGAGTATTGTTTAGAGAGAAAAAAATGGAAGAAAAAAAGACAGTGGGTTTATTTTTTTCTTAGAAGAATATAGGGAGGAACTGTGTTGATGCACAAACGAGGACATGCTTTAAATCGATAGTGGATGAAATCAATAATAAGGTAATACGAAATAAATAGTGCCTAAAGAGTGGCAGAATAGTGGCAGATTCCTAAAGAATGTGATGATAGACAAAAATAAGGAAAAAATGGGACTTTATTTCAGTAGTGCGGTTATGAGGTCTAGTGGTATGGCACTCGCTTTCAGATTGGAAGGTCCTGGGTTCAAGCCTCGCTCGACGCATAGTTGAGCCCTCAGGTGTAAAATGAGTACCTGGCCAATAACAGCGTTGTCTCATCATGGGGCCGAGTTTATCCCAATTTCTGTAGTGTTAATCAACAATGCGAATTGATTGATAACCTTTGGATAGGACTTTAATATTGAATATTGTTCTTGTTGTTTTATTCCTGTCATAATAATTTTCATTTTGCATGAAATGATGACATGATTCAAATCTTGTATAAATTGAAAATTCAAACAAAACATTTAGGATTCTTCACAGCCAATCATTTATTTTAATGTTTTTTGTTTAATGTCACATTATAATGAGCTCCTTCTCACCTCTTCCTCTCAATACAAATCTCTCTCTCTCTCTCTCTCTCTATCTCTCTCTCTCTCTCTCTCTCTCTCTCTCTCTCTCTCTCTCTCTCTCTCTCTCTCTCTCTCTCTCTCTCTCTCTTTCTCTCTCTCTCTCCCCCCCCCTTTTTTTTTCCCTCCCTCCTTCCAACTCTCCCTCCAGCCCTCCCCTATAACTTCCTCGAATGGTCAAGGATAGTGTTTCCATTCGTCATGATAATGTATGAGTCGGGATCACTTCCCACCCAAGGCTTTGAGTTTTCTGAAGTAGGCATTGACTTGCTGTAGTTGTGGAGGGAAAGGAATATCCTTGTCCGAGTACATGGATTCTATCCTGGCCACGACCGTCTCCAGCAGGAACTGGGCATTTTGGATGATGATGGGGTGCTGTGAGACATGAACATTTTGAAAGAAAACGAAATTAAATTAATATCCATTTAATCGTCCATATATACATATATATATATTTATATATATATATATATATATATATATATATATATATATATATATATATATATATATATATTATATTATAAGTATCAATCCACTATTAAGGTGACCACTGTGAAATGCACCAATTGGAGGACCAAGCATATGTCTTGTTCAAATTGATTAAACTGTTCAATCTTTGTTCAAATGAGTATAGTTTGATGCCCTACAATGATTTATGAACACAATTCTGATGCTTGATGATCACAATGGTATATAGAAAATTACTCGGTCCCCCTACTGTTTTACTAAGTGTTTCTGTAGCTTTAAGGAGACATTTGGTAAAAACATGTTTTTAGGGAGACCACATTAAAAACCCTTTTAGGGAGCCCAGTATATGTTTATATATGTGTATACCTAAGAGTGCATTTTCAAGTGAGCTACCACCAAATTGTCTAAAATAAAGTAAGTCCTTAAGATTAAGAGCTTCATGGCCATAGTGTCGAAGCTTATCCCAGTGTGCGTAGAGTGAAGTGGCCGAGCAACGCATTTACTAACTCCTGGGAAGGTCCATCCCTCAGAAGGGGCACTCAGGGAAATAACCTGGGACTCAAGCACGGCAAAAAATATTCCCAGTTGCTCCGTGCGCCATTGTTTTTGCAGTCCCCGACCCCTTTAGAAACCTGACGACCCAGGTTAAGATCAGAGATAGAAGGGACCAGGCAGAGGAGTTTATTTGTTGTTGTTGTATACCACTGAATGAACTTGGTTTGTTTTGTTTTGTTTTTAAGGGTTTTACGGCGCTTGCAACACATTAAGGTCATATCAGCGCCAGTAAAAAGGAAGAAAATGGGATAGTAAAAAGTTCTGGAACTACAATTAGAGCACCCAAGAAAAAGTAAGGCAAAGGGGATTTGTTTCAAATAGGAAACAGTAGATTCCAAGAGCCCACTATCAAAGTACTTAGTTTGAGATCACCTAAACGTCTCATTCAGACACAAGCACAGGTCCCAACAAAGAGGGATACACTCAAATGTTTACAAAGCATAAATAATATGTAAACAAAACAATAAAGAGCATAACAGACAGATGATTTACAAGGGAAAAATATAATCTCCCAAAACTCGAACTATACATTTGACTGTTTCCCTCCCAGCCAGGTCCTGGACAAAACCAAGTAATCCCATCCCGAGACAAAGACAGAAAACAAGTTGGAAAACAGACATAGGGGGATAGAAGACGCAACGAGTACGTCCCTGCCCATTATGGGAAGTCGGGAACCCAACCCAGTGAATGGAGTTGGATGGATAGGACAGCAGATCTGATGGACACAATGAACGGCTTCAATCAACATCTCATTCACTTTAACTTGCACAATGCTTGCTTTGGTTTCGTGGTAGACAGTTCGTCTGACGCCCGAGTTGCCAGGGTTCGAATCCATATTTGTGGCGATGCAGAGTCATTGTAAAAGTCTCATTTACAGTCTCACTTGTGTTAATTGGAGTACGTTACTGAATTGTAACAACGTTGTTCGTGTCCATATAAATGTACTACCAGCTGCACATTGAGCTCATTGTGGGTTTTATGATACATCAAGCTCGTGTAAAATTACATTTACATTTGACCGAAAAATGATACATAACGATAGAAGTCTACAAATCATATTGCAGGTTTATTTCAGTTCCAAAAGCCATCACAAACATTCATCCACTGTATCACATAAGTCTTTGGTCACCAAATAAAAGCATGAAGTTTGTTATGTGTACAGTGCAACATAAAAGGATAGAAACAGTTTTACTGATAAAACCCTCAAATGATAACAAACCAATATGTTGTTGCTGGTAAGTTGCTTAATTGCATTTGTTAAAAAGCATAAACTGTGAAGCAAAAGTGTTGAAAATCTTTTGAATAAAGTTTAATGCAAAAAAAATAATTCTTAAGCACTTTATGCCGTTCTAAGCTGTCGTTGCTGCATTTTTTTTTCATTATTAATTATTATTATTCTGATTAAGGATGAGGGGATAAAGAAAGAATGAAATTAAATGCACAGAGGTGTCATTTCTTGACAGTCACCTCTAAAGATTGCAACTCTTAAAATTATCATAAAAAGAATAGTGAAATTTTACATTAGGTATCTAGAAAATGCTGAACATAAAGCTACATTGGCCAATTAAGTTAGGGTTAGTAGAAAGACTTTTTATTCTGCCATATCTGATTCTTTCAGATAGTTCTACATAGCTGCCAACTTTTCAAAAATAAAATAAGGAACGCTCATTTGGCCCGGGATGAGGGGCGATGTGTGCCGAAGCCCCCCCCCCCCCCCCCCCCCTTCATCGAATCGCAACATATAAAAGTCAGCCTTTTTAATTACTATTACTAACATTTAAAAAAATAAAATAAATAAAAAATAAAATTCCCTTTATTCATCCCCAAGGGGAAATTTGTCTTTAGGGTCTATTCCAAGGGAAGACTGGAATAACCCAGGCGTCAGCCGCAGTGCAGCGCCGCAAAGTGAGCTAGGGCTAGGTGACTTGCTCAAGGCCACACAGCGCAGCGGCGGGTGATCGAACTCGTTACCTTTTGGATACGAAGCAAAGACCGTACCACTGAGCCACGCTGCCCCTGTTAACAAGTTTGAGATGACAGAGGCTAGTCCAAATGTTGCTCAATTATCGGGTTTAGTACCAGCACATTTGAATCGTTAAAATGACACTTTCCACAATGATTGTTGTTTTGTTTTTAAGGGTTTTACGGCGCTTGCAACACATTTAGGTTATATCAGCGCCAGTAAAAAGGAAGAAAATTGGATAGTAAAAAGTTCTAGAATTACAGTTGAAGCATCCAAGAGAAAGTAAGACATAGGGGAACTGGGAACAAATAGGGATCAGATGTAGATTCCAAGAGCGTATCACCAATGTACTTAGTTTGAGATCACCTATAAGTCTTATCCGGACACAAGAACAAAATCCAACAAAGAGGAACACACTCAAATGCTTACATTATACATTAAAAAATAACAAATATAGTAATAATACATAACAGAGAGATGATTTACAAGGAAAAAAATATCATCTCCCAAAACAATAAATATGCATTTGACTGCTTCCCTCCCAGCTAGGACTCCGGCGAGGGCCAGGAAAAAAACAAGTAATCTCATTCCAAGACAAAGACTGAAAGCATGTTGGAAAACAGATATAAGGGGATAGAAGACACAGTGTGTACCTCCCTGCCCGCTATGGGAGCTTTCCACAATGAGATCAAAATTCAGAACGGACAATATAAAGAAAGAATTCAACTGCCTCAACTTTGATAAGGACCAATACACAAGAAGCACAATTGTAAAATAAATGAAATAACTTAAGATGGTTAGAAATGCATAACTACCAACCTGGTACATCACTTGAGAGGGCGTTTTGGGGTAAAAATTAGGTGAGTTCAGATAAAAAGTAGACGATTGCATATATGTTTTCTTTCATGCAACATAATGGTCTTTAAGTAGTATACTATAATAGTAGTTATAGTAAAATGCACCTCTAAATATTAGAGAATTCCTACTTCTTTACTTTGACAAGATAAACACACCTAAAAATGGAGTATACTTATTTTTCTTGAACCTAAACCGTTACAAAAGCTTGCTTGAAAAAAAAAAAATTAAAATCAGATGAAGATGTTTTTAAAGGGATTAAATTTATATATTTCATAAATTAATAAAGGGAAATAATCATTGTCATCTTTAATCAATATAAGCAATTGATTTTCTTATTGAATACCTTCCAATCAAAAAGGTGGATTTAATTTTATTCTTAATTAAAATAATATTTGTAACAACTAGTGAAAGTATCAATACTGTCTTAGAATATTCAAAGTATATCGAGGCTAACATCCATATCCTATGCAAATCTCCAATACATTATGAAAAGTTTGAGTAAAATACAGGCGTCATATAAACGAATGGAACTTTTTTAATTGTTGAAAATCATTTATGATAGAGGCATAATTCAAATTAAAGAGCTACACAAATGGAGATTATGCTCTCACTGGACACCAATAATAATGATAATAATAATAACAACAATAGTAGTAGTAGTAGTAATAGTAATAATAATGGATCAATAATAATAATTCATTAGGCTCACATGGCTTTTTTACCACAAATTAGTCAAAAATTACAAAATACGGATTTTGAACTAAAAATACGCACTTACGGACTCAGGAAGTCAAATACGGAACAATTCCGTTTTTAACAGAACGGTTGGCAGCTATGGTTCTACAAAGCATTTGTCTCTCAAGCTGAGCAAATGAATGTTCATATAATATAAAAAAGGATATTGCAATGATGAACAGATTGTACTATATAAAGATAAAACGTTTTTGTAAACCCTCAAAATATGTCAATAACACTATACAATACAATGAATGTAATACAAATCAAATTCATGATTGTCATTACACCGATTGAAACGCTCTTTCCCTTCTATATTTATTTCTTTCATTAAAAATCTTTGTCTTCACCAAACTAATTAGTGTACCTTCAGGGATTCCTTTTTGTGAAAATACCCTGTGGTGTTTTAAGAACAGAATAATTTCAGACTTTCTAGGTAATGATCCCCTTGAACCATGTGCTGAAACATCTTCGACAAAGTTTTTAAAATATGACTTGACTCTATCTGTATCCTCATCTAACCATGACATGTATCTCCGATTTTTGCTTGAATTCCTCTTGGGTTCAGTTTGTTTTGAAGAACACGTAAGCTGATTTGGCACTCCTGCTTCACCATCAAATATTTCTTCTTGATTTGCAGCTGTTACTATGGATGTTCCAAATTTGCATTTGAGTCTCTATTCACTACAGAGTCATTTGTTTCAATGTTACAATTTCCTTCCCCAGTGACCGATGCTGAGTTATCAATTTGACCCAAAAAATGACCAACTTCTGTTATTTCTCGTATTGCAAGTGGACACTGATAAATGTTTTGATTGATTGATTCACTGTGTCCCATATGTCAATAGAAGACATCTCTCTCGTGTTGTGGGACATTCAAGTAAGGCAAATAATGTCGAAGCTCGGTGCCTGAATTTATCAGCTATTAACAACTGGGGTTTCTCTAAATCCTTTACTAAGGAAGTGACATATTTGATGGCAATGTAACCACTTACATGATCTTTGGATATTCCTGTATTTGGAAAAAGAAATGGGTTGTCTGAAATATCAACAGCTTTACGCTCCTGTGCAAGTTTCCTTAAAGGCTGAATTGTGTCATTGGGTATCAACACAGGGACCAACATCTTGCTTCCCTTTCCAGACTGATAGGCCAGCTTATACTTCTCAAGTAACGCTTTTTCCAGAGGATCAGTGACATGTTGTACAAGCTGGGGATCAACCCATACACCTGAATCTGCATCATTCCAGTCTTTTAACAACATCCTTGCGGGTTTCTCCGCCTCTCCTCGCATTAAACATTGTAAGCCTAGCTACGATGACATTGCGAAGCCTAACAAACATATGTGAATCAAATAATTGATAATCATCCTCACAAATACGGACCATCTCTTCAGTAATAAATTGCCGTAGCTTCTTTATATCATTCTCTAATGGCATCTCTTTGGGTTTTCTCAAATTTGTTCTCTTTGCTTCACATTGAACTCTGGCTGTAAAAAAAATACTATCCCAATTATAATCCAGGACAGCTTTGAACAAATCTATCTCTGCGGATTCTTCCATTTTGTTTTGCATTATATATTCCCCTTTTAAGAAATTAATTAACTTTTTCAATATAAATCCAATTGAAAGTTTCAAGCCTGCTTTCAATGTCCCATCCTCTTTCAAAGTCATTTCAGAAATGGTTTGTGATATTTCATTAAAGTTACAACGCTTCACCACGTCCTCTCCAGAGAAAGAAGGTTGATTTGCTCTCTTCCTAGTTTTTAAAATCAAATTTCCTAAGATGCGTAAATCACTCATTATAACTTTTCTCTCCTTCTTTGAACTTTTACTCCACAATTTTGTTCCTAACAATACTATAGCTTTGTCTGATCGACACAAATTTCCCACTTCATCATTCCGAAATTTGTCAAGAATATTCTCCTTTATTTCTTTACTTGCATTGGGAGCCACGGGATAAAATTTTACAACCCCAGTACACAGAGCATGCTCAGTACTACATTTCTTTTTGTGTTCATAAACCCTTCGTCTAGAGTAAAACCCCTTACAGCCAGCACACATAACAACTTCATGTGACCCTTGTGCTCTCTCACGCATAACTATTGAATTGTTTCTAGTGTTTGAATAAAAAATGCCCTTTTTCTTGAGATACTCCATTGTTCTATCCCTTTCCTTTACAGGCTGTTTCATGGCCTCTGTAACTTCTGTCTCATCTTTGTGTTTCCTCATCAAATGCCTTGGAGTTTTGTTTGCAACTGTCCACAGTATGGACAGGGTCTCCTTGGCTTTTTGCATTTCTCTGGAAAAAAAAGAAGAAAATAAAGCACATCATGCTATGAACTATGAAAATAAATCAATAGACAGATCGTATGCACATCAGCTACATGACAGCGATAGAGAGGAATAGCATTCCAAATATTTAAGGCCTGGACAAGTAACTGTCATAATTCCTTCTTGTTATATACTTTTCTAACATCTATTCCTTTGGAAGAGGTATGTTAGATTTGTGGAGACCTCTGCCACATAACAAATCCAGTGAAAAGACGCCATATTTTTGTTTTGAAATAGAAATAAATAGATCAATCCACCCACTTCACTGGGTTCAGGGTTCCCTCTTCATTATAATCAAAATATGAACATAAATCGGAATAGTAACACATTGAAGTCTCATCTGAATACATAGATTGTCCTTTGTTGTTTCAGCGAATAATCAGACAGAATGTCAAAAGAATTTCAGGTTTTTCCCCAACCACCCCTTGGAGGTATCAGTATCAGCGGAATGGTAAGCGTCATGTTTTTTACGTTGAGCAACAAAATTTACTCCAAATGCTTCACTCGACCCAGGCGGAAAAGCAATCAAGAATAGACCCAAGTCCTATCCAAAGACTAACATTTCATTTAAGTTTATTGTAGGCCCTTGGCCAATCGACAAAATTCAATTCACATAAATTATTTACAACAATCAGAAATTAATTATATCAATAATAGTAATAGAATGCAATGAAGGCAATATCATAATAATAATAATAATAATAATAATAATAATAATAATAATAATAATAATAACAGTAGCGGCAATAAGTAACAATTAATATAGTAACAAAAGTAATAATAGACTATAGTTCATAGTCATAACAATGACTTTCTTTGTCATTGAGGGAGTGAGAAAACATCACCGGCTGGCAGAACAAACAGCCGACATCAATCAAACGTCCTCCAGACCGGTTGAGCATCGGCTTCATTAATTCCTTAAAGACTTCCCCCCAACTGCCTGAACGATGCTGATGCCCAGACAACTTAATCCTGATTTATATTTTGTGGGAATGAAATATGACATGTATATGCCGGAAATATTTCAATAACAAACACACTGTTCAGATAGAAAATATTTGAGTCTTGCCTTTGTTAATTGACACAGGTAAGTTAGGAAAATAAATGCTAGTAAAAACGATCAGCAAGTTCGTGAACACTGCTTCTCAACTCGAACATATGTTTTCATCAAATCTACACACATCATGTTGTGAGCTGAATTTTAATGATCTCAGTTGTCATTGAAAGGAAACCCAAGAATTTTAGAATAAAGAAAAATATTGAACCTGGAAGTCAAAAGGGTTTGTAGCACAGCAGACATTATCAAAGTATAATTTTAGTACCGACAAATTAAAAAGAAAATGTGCTTTTCTTTAAATGCTCCCAATCATCATATACTGTTTAGGTTGCAAGATTAATAAAAATGTTATCTACTCTGATTCTCGTTAAGTTTCCAGCTGGTCTGTGAAAAAAAGCCTTAAGCATCATAGAAATACAAAGAAACAGTTTTAATATATAGATGGGTTGTAACAAAAAAAACCATTTTAACACTTACAATACAAGCAATTTAAGTCTATTACAGACAAAAAAACCCCCAATAAAATAAACATGAACATTTTTATGGCTGGTTTCACTGATATCACTCACACATTGGGGTTTCAGATTCTAAGATGTCCACCCTATCAAATTTGGATTTGTGCTTGTTATGTAAATGGTAGCGTATTTTGCGACGCAGCACTGCCAAAACAGAAAAAAATGCAATAACACAAATGCAGCACCATGGAGGGGGTGGAAGTTTTCTTTTAAAAGGAATGGGTAAATTAAAATTGATCCCACAAATATCAAAGGAGAAGAATGACAAAAAAATGACTCACCATTGCACGTAACACGTTGGTTTGCAAGTGTATAGCATTCGGGTTGAACCTGGGTCCCAGACTGGCAACGAGGTTCAGTCTGTGATAGTTGTGGATGAGGCTCTGACTGAGTTGGGGAATGAGCACTAGGTTCCAAAGACAATGATGTACTCAGCATTGGGTACCTCACAGAGTACGTAGAGGAATCAGACTCGGAGTCAGCAACAAAATCGGGACCCTGTATATTTTGTGGAAAAGATGACAGATCAATCAATTTATTCATGTTGACAATAAACATGAAGAGCCATTGTTTAATAATCCAACTAAACAATTAGCTGGTTAATAATGCAAGTATAATAAAAAAGAGTTGAGAAAGGCAGACATATTGTCTAAGTATTTAATATGTTCAACTGTGCTTGGATAAATATAGATACACCAACCAGGGTTTCAGTAAACCGTTTTTAACCAACTCTTTAAATCCTACACCAGGACCAACAACTACAAAACAATTTTTTATATCACTACGATTCTGGACATATAAACGGTTGTCATTGCAACAATATGAACTTCCTAACCTTGCAACTGCAATATAGTTAACAAAAAAAGTTGATAAACATTACGATGCAAGAGAATTTGGACAAAATGCGAGATCAAAAGTATAATCCCAACAGAAGCTATTTTAATTTTTCCTGGAAACGCATCATTTTCACATTTTGTCAAATAAAAAACAAACGACTTCAAATGTGAATGGCTCATCAATGAATATCACTTCAAAATATAACGAGGAAGGTTTAAAATAGTGTTATTGTTGGCGAAGTCCACTGCAAAGAAAAATTTTTAACAACAAAAAACTAGGAGATCTCACTGGTGTAAAACAGTGTTGTCCTTGTCCTGAAATATTGTATTGCGCCTAACAGACTGCAGGTCTCATCTTTTGTGGCAAATGTGTTTTGTCCACCACAAAATATGGTGATGTGAAGCATTTTGAGCATGGTGCCAACTGTGGATAAACGCTATACAAATGTTATGATTTTATTTTAATGTACATACTTACCACAAATGAATCATGTGATATGGAACTTTGTTCTGCATCACTTTCAGGCTCTGAGTTGGAATCTATATAGAAAATAAAAACAACAAAAAAAAGCTGAAGACTATCATGTGCAAGTTTTTCTCTAAACTCTTAAACAAAAAATCATGCCATCTTGTGCTGTAAAAGGATTTTTTTTAAATTATTTACCTTATGACTATTGTCCTTTGGAAAAAAAAAAAAATTAAGTCCGAAACCTTCTGGCTATTTTCTTTTAAATTTCAAGAACGTCAGAGTTGGCAAGGGAGGACGGAAATATAATTCCAGAAACCAATCTGTCTATAATCATATCCATATGATAGTTTTTCGTTCAAGATTCAGGTACAGTCCACTTAGGATAATCGCAATACCTTGGGATCATCGAAAATGTTGGGATTAACCGAAATTCAGTTTCCTGTCCACTATTTCAACATTTTACACATTTATTGTCAACTCAAACCAGTAAATAATATTCTTAGTCCACCACATACAGAGCAATTTGATTGAAACAAAAACCATATGGCAGCCCCGTGTAGATTTGTCAACCAAAAGCAGCTATGAAGCAAGCCGATATCTTATTCAGATTGGAAGAAGTTTCAATCTTTTTTCTCAACAATTCAACATTTGTCAGAGTTAAAGAGATTAGCCTTAATGAGAGACAATAAGCTCTCACCAAACTCGTTGGTCACAATGCACAGTTGTTAATCCTAAAACAAAGGATATCGCTCAGTCTCTCTTTATAACTGTCATTTATAACCTGTTGTCAAGATTATGACCAGCCCCACCCCTCTTCTATTTAATGGCCACCGATGACGTCACAAACCCATACTGCAGAGCCCCGCCCTCTTTCGACTCTAACAGAGTGGTGACACACTACTGTAGCATTAAATCCTGCTCACTCTCGATTCTTCAACCTGTCACGATTTCATCCATGATGAAATTTAATCATGATATACTGTTTGATTTCTTGAATTTACCACTTTTTAAAAAACCGAAGTTTGTTGCAATTAACCAGTGATTTTTATATAGAATTATTTCCATTGCTTAGGAAATATTGTGATTAACCGAAAGTTGCGATTAAACGAGTTGCAATTATCCGGAGTGGACTGTAATAGTATTACACATCATGACTCAAAAAAAAAAAAATAAAAAAAAGCAAACTATGTGTACCTAAATGTTATTCATTTCCTCATCAAATTACATTCTTACCATTAACATCATAGATCACATCAAAAGGGTTGTCTGGATTGACAGCAAGACATTTTTCAGGATTTTTAAAGCTCAAATCTCTCTGATCTGAAGTTACAAAAGAAATAGCATATTCTCAACATTAAACTATGATTTTGTGATGGCTGTGGTATGGCATACTGTATGCATAAAGCAAGATGCAAAGACAGGTTTAAGTTTAAATTATTTTATATTCTTTTCAAAAATCCATTCTAGTTTTGCCAAAATAAAATAAACACGAGAAGTGTTGAGTTGGATAGCGCTAAAACTAAAAGTAGTAGTGGTAGTAGTAGTAGTAGTAGTAGTAAACGACAGATCTTACTCACTAGTGTGAATCTACAGTCTACAGAAGTTCCCGAATTATCTGACTCCACTTCCAAATGACTGACTGACAAGTGACAATCATCAATCGGTGTGTGTGTGATTAGGTACTTTGGTAAACGTCCATTTGGCCCTCCAGCAGGGAGCCGATAAATGGCCTAGTGGCTGTGACCCGATTTTTTGGACTTTTGAGTGATGGGTCTCAGAAAAAGTTCCATAGATTTTTTGTTTATGGATGGATTTTAATGATTTATGTCTTATTTTCTTCAGGAGAAATTACTCTATCGTTTGGTGTAGTTTATTTTAAAATCAATGACAATTTAGTATAACTTTTGATTATGGATAAAATAGGGTATAATTTAGCTTTGGATAATTAAAAGATTAGAAATTGGTAAATCAAAATTTCATGCTGGCACGTTTATTTAACATCTTAACTTTTTTATAAAATTAAATTCAGGGCAAAGTTGTATACCGCATCCATGAAATTCGTTCCAGTAAAATCCTTACTCAAATCTTAGCAGTCATTTTAGACCAGTTTTGAAATCCAAATGGCGGTTACTACCGGAAATGCAACAATTTTCAGGTCACAAAGTCCGTCAGTAAATAACAAAGGCAAATAGAAGACCATTTGTCAGCCTTTAAACTAACACAACTTTTTTTCTGCTTATCTGATTTTCACAATTTTGGTATCATTAGAATCTTTTAAAATGATATAGGTTTCATTGAGCTCAATCCAATTTGAATTTTTTACCAAAGTACCTAGTGTGATGTCTACCCTATTGAAAATCTTAAATCAACAGTGATGTAATAAGAATGGCCAATAACTTACCATTTAAATTATCTCGGTGTCTCTTCAATGATGCCTCCAGCATCAATTTACACCACGATGCCATAGACGTCTAGTTTGGAACTCAGCAAGTGACGAAAAAATACTTGCGGCTATAGAAAGGACGTCCGTCGGCCACTCTCTTCGCAAGTCAGTAGTCAGTGGTTATCAGATAATCCTTGGTTCTTGAAAAATATAGAAACACAGCGGTTCATTTAAAAAGACTCTTTTGTAGATCAAGATATAATGTTAGGTATTGCACTTTAAAATCTCTTCAGACATAGAACGGGTCAACTTGACGTCTAGACCAAATCATTTCGAAGATCGATATGGCAACAGCAACGCCTGGAATGGAGGATTTAAATGCGGCATCTGACGATTCTACTGCTATGACAGAAGATGCTCCATTTCACGACGTCGAGATGGCTTCAACTGGCATCAGGCATCAACATGCTACTCAATAATGGTTTGATGAAGCGTTTGACTAAGAACTAAAGGCCTAGCTGATAACTGATAACCACCTACTACTGACTTGCGGAGTGAGTAAGTGAGTGCTGAGTGCCTCTTTATGCGCGAAATTGACTAAACATACGTTTCACGAAAAAAAGAGTTACTATGTTTGCTTGTCTCTTGTCACCAAGATAAGAATCCGGACCAAGATTCGATAAATCTGTTTCTAAAAATAGATTATAATTCGTATATCTTGTTCATTCCTCAGTTCATCAACTTTCATTACTATAAAAATCCATATAATGCTCTAGAATTTTAGAGAAAATTTCGGAAAGATATAGTGCCTCACTATTGAAATATATCGATGAAAACACTGGTACCTCTATTGTACTTTTTTCAGGCGGTCACCTTATTGACCAACGTGAAAATTTAGGCATAACTCTTCTTACTGTGGTGTTTAACAAATAACTTCAATACTATGATTTACAATTATATATCCTTGACGGTTGGGTTGACAACCTTAAACTAAAATCAGAAAAGTGAATGTGCTAGAGGTCAAATCAATAGGGGGACTGGATTTTGGTCTCCCTATTGGTAAAGTACTGTAAAATGAACTAATAGGGGTACCAAAAGTCTCCCTATCCGGTATTAATACATATATATATATATATATATATATATATATATAAGAGAGAGAGAGAGAGAGAGAGAGAGAGAGAGAGAGAGAGAGAGAGAGAGAGAGAGAGAGAAGAGAGAGAGAGAGAGAGAGAGAGAGAGAGAGAGAGAGAGAAGAGAGAGAGAGAAGTTTGTTTTTGTTTTTAAGGGTTTTACGGCGCTTGCAACACATTAAGGTCATATCAGCGCCAGTAAAAAGGAAGAAAATGGGATAGTCAAAAGTTCTAGAATTACAATGAAAGCACCCAAGAAAAGGTAAGACAAAGGGGTATTTGTTCAAATAGGAAACAGATGTAGATTCCAAGAGCACACTATCAAAGTACTTAGTTTGAGATCACCTAAAAGTCTCATCCACACACAAGCCCAGGTCCAAACTAAGAAGAGGGATACACTCAAATGTTTAAAAATCATATATAACATTTAAACAAAACAATACAGTGCATAACAGGGAGATGATTTACAAGGAAAAAAATATCATCTCCCAAAACTCTAACTATACATTTGACAGTTTCCCTCCCAGCTAGGGTATCCAGCCAGGGCCAGGACAAAACCAAGTAATCTCATTCCAAGACAAAGACAGAGAGCATGTTGGAAAACAGACATAGGGGGATAGAAGACACAGTATGTACCTCCCTGCCCACTATGGGAGAGAGAGACAGAGAGAGAGAGAGAGAGAGAGAGAGAGAGAGAGATGGTGACAAACAGCAAGGCAGACATACAGAGAGTGAGAGAGTTAGAGAGACAGAGAGAGAGCGAGGAGACAGAGAGAGAGCGAGGAGAGAGAGAGAGAGAGAGAGAGAGAGAGAGAGAGAGAGTTACATTTGGATGCACATAAGAGATTAACAGATCTTTACAAAGTGTATTTCCTCAGATCTTCATAAATCAATTGTTAACAACCAACATTTCATCTGGATGTTGAAACTCATGGTCTATCATGAAAGAGGTCAGCAGATGACAGGATTTGGACCAATTCATTCCAATGGCAATCGAAGCTCAGAGAATGAAATGGAGAATAGTTGATGGAGAGTGGTGAGAGAAGGGTAAACAGAGTTTGGAGCAAATTGAGATGAACAGAGGGGGAAAGTTGATGCTAATACTAATTCTGCCATACTCTGAAGAAAACTCTTCCTTCCATCAATATTTGAAGGACAAATTTTCTAGACAAAATTTTCTTAATTAATGTGTTTTTCCGAATATGGCAGAATAGTGTTGAGGTATTTTTAATAACGATGTCACCTATTGTCTCAAAATGGTATTTTATCTGAATGAATTGGACCATTAAAAGTGAGTTTAGAATTAAAATGATAAGAAAATACGAAGCGTGAGATTGTTTGTTTTGGGAATTTTTTTATTTTTTGGGGTTTTTTTTAAAATGTAAAACATATTATTTTCTCCACCATAATAAATAAAAAAATTAACCCCAAATTTTATATTTGTGGCAATGAATTCAATTTCAGGCACCTACACCATCCCTCATTAATACTGCTTTAAGATGTCGGTTACAATAGTATATCTACAATTTCATGAACACTACCAAATCGCCTCTTATGCCTCGTCTCATCGATACATTGATTTCTATTGATTTTTTTTTATCCTCTTGTTGTCATAGCTTTCATTTTTTACAATTTTGCTTCTTTACTGTTTTTTTTTCTCTCTGCCTTTTCTACCAGTCCATTGTTGTTATCCTCTTTGATTTTGTTTCAAAATATTGGCTTGTCTTTGTTGTTGTTTTTTTTTTGTTGTTTTTTTTTCTTCATTTGTTTAAATGAATGAATGGAGTGGGGAGGGCGATGAGAGAGAAAGAGAGAGAGTGAGAGAGAAAGAGAGAGAGAGAGAGAGAGAAAGATATATATATATATATATATATATATATATATATATATATAGAGAGAGAGAGAGAGAGAGAGAGAGAGAGAGAGAGAGAGAGAGAGAGAGGAGAGAGAGAGAGAGAGAGAGAGAGAGAGAGAGAGAGAGAGAAAGAGAGAGAGAGAGAGAGAGAGAGAGAAAGAGAGAGAGAGAGAGAGAGAGAAAGAGAGAGAGAGAAAGATAAAGATGGGAGGGGGGAAATTGTTTGCGTGAGTCTGAAAAGACTTTCAAGGCATAATATAAGGTATTATGATGTCTCCTGATTTGTAAGAATGCCACATACTTGCACAGAATTGTTTTGGTCTCTGCCAAGAAATACACTCATAGAACACATGTTTTTTTTCAAAGAGATGGGATGAGGGGGGAAAAGTGCTGGTCTTGGCATTTTTAAAGACAGATGATAACCATATTACATATTTTGATGAGATTAATTCTATAACCTTTCATGAAGCTTAGATTTCTCTACAGCTAAATAAACAGTTAGGCCAGACAGTAGTGTAAAGAAAATATCCACGCTTCAGTAACTTTTGTCTTGTCATAATTCATTTCTTTTGTGGGCATGAAAGAAATTTTCATCATTGTTTTGAACGATTTTTTCTATCCACCTTTCATCCACCTTTTAAGTCATAGCACAAGAGCTTGTACTCGGATGATTGCTGGTTCAGATAAGTAAGTGAGTAATATCCACCCTTTTTATTTTCTATTTTTACACTATTGCTGTTAAAAACTATAGGAAAAGCTATCATAAGCTTGAAAATTACACTAAAGAATGATTTCAAAAAGATTAACTATTGCAAGCTTATTTAAATCAACAATAATAAGTCATAAACTTGAAAATCTTGGAAGTCAAACATGAAAAAAATGAGATAGAAAGCTAGACTTGTCAGACCTCTAGACTACATCAGCCACAACAATACAATGCAAACTACAAAATATTAGAGAGAAATGGATGGAAAACAATAGTTGTCAGATGTCTAGCCCACAACATCTACAATAAATTGCGCACTAGGAAATCTTGGAAATCAAACATGAGAGCGATAATGGCGAAATCTAGAGTTGTCAGAGCCCATCGTGGATAGCTCATACGGTAGAGTCAAGATCTCCCCGGCCAGGCGGAGTTGTCGTACCAGTAAGGCCGCGGGTTCGAGCCCCAATCACCGCTGCAAAGTTTTTATTCTCTGTTGTCTTCTAGCACTTTCCTACTCACTTCATTTCTTGATTTATTTCATTAATGATAGCTGAAAATGTTATTTCTAAGCACCATATCAGTTTCCTTTGATGACTTCGGTTGTCATCGTATTCAGCCGAGTCCTTGGAAAAGGCTATTTGGCACTCACATTCTCTCACCATACCCAAGTGTAAAATGAGTACTCGACCATTAACAGCTTTGTCTCTGTTTTTTAATATTTCAATATCGCGTTACAGGCATCATGTCGCGCCCTACATGTTAAGTGTTGCTTTTGGCTAGGGACCCCTTGTAAACCTTGTTGAGTGCATTTAGTGAATATTGTGCTATGACAATGCATAAGTTATTTGGGAAGGGTTTGTCTTTTGTTTTGTTTTTTAAATATCACTATGCAGTAACCTAACCAACAGGTAGCAAAGAATAAATGGTCAAAAGAATTTGTTCAGATTTATAACCCCCCCCCCCCCCACCCTTCTCTCTTTTTTTTTCTCCTTATATGAACTATATTTACTTTCACTTTGAAATACTCTGCGCCTTACCTCTTTTTTGAATCGATCTGACTTTAGAGAGGATTCCATGTGTTGTATTTTAGCTTTAAAAACCATGGCCAGAGAATTGGCAATGAAGTCCTCTAACTCTGTGGTAAACAGCTTGAGCAGATCCTCTGCCAATGTGCAGACTGTCTTGGCAAAATGCATGCTGTTCATGGTGATGGAGATGTAAAATTTGTCTGAAGTGATAAAAAAATAAAAATAGTTGCAATGAATATTTGGTGATTGTGCGGCTATGTGGTCTAGTGGTATGACACTCGCTTTCGGATCAGAAGGTCCTGGGTCCAGCCTCGCGCTCGGCGCATAGTTGAGTCCTTGGAAAAGGTTCTTTACTCACATTCTCTCACTGTACTCAGGTGTAAAATGAGTACCTGGCCGTTAACAGCGTTGTCTTTGTCCGAAAAATTGTAATATCGCCTAACAGGCGTCATGTCCCGTCCTACATGTTAAATGTTGCTGTTGATCAGGGACCCCTTGTAAAGCGCTTTGAGCAAATTTAGTGGATATTGCACTATGTAAAGCTCAATTTTAATTAATTTATTTTTAATCAACAAATATACTGTTAAGGATTGGTAGACATCTGTGTATGATACCAGGACATATTTGATAGAATTGTAATTTATTTTACAAACAATAGAGTGTTCATCGCCTTGTATCTGTCTCTTGGGTAACAACTTTCTGATCAGTTATTGATGGAATGCTTTTAAATATAATACTCACCCACTCTGCCCATCAGATAAACCGTTCCAACAAATAAAACGATGTGTATTCTTTAACATGTATGGTTTGAGAGAATTTAATGAGATCTTATCAATCAACTGGCACTCTAATTCTAAAAACAATAAGAAAAAAAAACAACAACAAAAATCTTGAGCTTTTATACAGCTCAATATCCACTAAACATGCTCAAAACGCTGGATATATACCTTGTGTAATTCATCTTCTAGTGTCGTAGTGATGGTATCTTATTTTCTAGTCTAAATTTATGCTGATCGTCAATAAAGATCATCCATCCTGTAATCCTAAGAAACTGCCTAGACATCTTGCTAGTAAAATAGATATGCCACCTTTATGTAACCTATTCATTATTAGTACTCCAAAGGACAGGTTACACACCCACTCCCAAAGATTTAGGAACCAAAAAAGTAGAGGGTTAGATGTCAGGATTTTTCTTCCCGATTGAAAGAAGACATCATCAAGTAGACAATGGCACAGAAATTTAGTCCTGCACAATCTAGATGCTATCTTGCAATAGGCTTCAACAGTCGTGACGTCACTGCCCTCGTAATGATGCAAAGTAACTTAGTAACTGGTTCTAAACAATCGGAACAATGGCGGACACCCATATGAAATTCTTCTCCGACGAGCATTAAAGTGTATCCAGAGGAGAAAAACATTATAAACCTGATCATGTTTTGACTTTTATACATTCTAATCACATGACATGTGAAAAATTTCTAGCCAGTATGAAGAATAAAAAGTACCGATTTTCTTTGTTTAGAACCAAGCTGCTCGTTGCTGGGTGGACCTGACATCAGATTATTGAATCCTATTAAATGACAATACTTACCAAAGACATACGGAGTAATGTTGAAACCCTTTTGTGCAATTTCTTTCACATACGAATCACAGTCTGTCGGAGTGAGATGGTTCATAGCCAGCCACAAATCATCCTATTGTTTAAAGGCAAGATTATAAAACAGAAGAGTAAATAATATCACTTATGATGATGATGATGATGATGATAGTGAGTGATGATGATGATGAGGATAAGCTATTGATGGTGATAAAGAATGATGCAACAATGATGATGATGATAAAGATGTTAAAAATGATGCGATAATGATGATGATGGTTGTGGTGATAGTGATATTAACTGTCGCAATGATGGTAGTGATTTGACATTAACTTTGTGATTTTAAGAGAAACTAACATTTGCCCTGAATTTAACACTGTCTATGATCGTGTCCCTCGATTCCTCGATGACTTGCTGTATAGAAATGTCCAAGAGGGATCCCAGGCAAAACTCCATGTCAAGCCCTATGGAATTCAACTGTTGGAAAAATAATAATAAAGTAACCATTATAGGTTAAAATGTTTTCTCAACCATGTTAATATTGGATATTTTAAAAGATAAAAATAGCATATTATGCACAACCATAAAATAAATTTTAAAACAAAATTTAAAAAACTGGAATAACTCATTCTCATTTTCTTTTGCATTCCGTAGATTGCTTTCAATAAAGGTACTGATTTTAGTAACTTCTTCAAATCCAATTTTCAGCATTAGCTTTACCCCAAAAATAATATCAGATCATAATGGAGGGTCACATAGTCAGACCTATCAACCCGTAAATTCCAAAAGTGGAACCAGAAGGTCAAAAAATAGGACTCTGAGACTAAAAATAAGAATATTTTATTTTCTTATCACTAACTTACCAACATGTATCACTGTTATTGATAGTTAATAGTATTGACCGCTAAATTTTACCAGTGGATAATTCCCTCTCAAAATTACCAACTTTGCTACCAAACATATAAGAGCAATTTCTTTTCCTACATACTTTTTGGCAATCAAACATACAATTTAATTTTCATTTCACCATTTTCCTTTTCCTCTTCCCCCTTTCTTATCATTATCATTATTTTTTAAAATCAGTAATTTAGAGATGATGGCGGAATGGCAGAAATGAAGAGTGAAAATAGGAATGATTCTTCCAAAAGCAGAAAGATTGGCGGTTCGGCATAGTTAATATGACTTAAACACCTTACCTGATCACAGTGGTCTTTTGCCAACACCACACAGTCAGCAATAGTGGTAAGACTAGCCTTACTCTCAAAGACCTGACGTTTGAAAATGCTAACAAAAGCTTGAAGCTCTTGCTTGGCCCATATCACAAATGCTGGAGGATGGAAAAAAAAAAGAAAAAGAAAAAAAGATAAGATCAAAGTTGCTGAAAAAAAAATGATAATGTCACTACTCGATTTAAATCCTGAAAGTGCCCAGTGCAATTTAAAACAAATCCCGTCCTAATCCCAGAAGTGAAAAAATAAAATAATATGCCCTTTTAAAAGATAGAATTGGACAAAATGAATTTGATCCATCCTATTGAGCAAAGCACCGCCCTCTATTTCATATTAGGCATTCAGGCTCAAGAAAAGGATGCATTTTCTGAAAAGTATTTATATTATTGAATCAAAGAGCAATTATGAAAAATGCACTAAACTGTTTAGAAAAGTATTTGACTGATACTGATAATTAGATCTTATTGGTCTAACTTATCGAATCATAAGATATTGTAAAAAAATTTTTGTTAAAAACTTGAAATTGATGTAATAGCCACTAATTTACTTTTATATATACATCTATCATTTAATATTAAAACCCAAATTAGCATTTTCTAGTATATGAAAAAATACAATTCTACTTTTTACTTTTACAAACTAAACAAATTTGAGGACAGATTGAAACCATTCCATAATATTACCACACTAGTTAGTCGCTTACCAGAATAGCATCCATAGTGATGTGGAAAAGCCTTCATGAATTCCTTGGATGTATCTGACAGTGACGAGAAGAAAACTCCACAAAGACATCGGATGTACAACGTTGTAGCCCCTTCAAACTTCAACTGTCTTATGTTGTACTTGATGATAGCACTCCGATTACGGAGGAAAAGACTACATGCCTGTCACAGATTTACATTAAAAGGATAAGATTAATGAGTGATGGATTACTAAGATTTATAACGCACCGCGTTAATCTGGTAATGTGTCAGATTAAACTTGATAAACAAAATTTTGTTTAAAATAATAAATGATCTTAATGAGGAAGTTAAAACTTTTTTTAATGTTAGGGAATGTAATTCACCTTTTCCATTGAAAGCATTTATTTTAAATCAAGGGTTGAGATTTAAAGATTAAACTTTAATTTTTATCAATATTATTATCCCAATATAATACCGTATATTTGTGTCATAGAGCCTAATACAATGCAATAACTTTTCTTTTTAATATAATAGCCATGCTCCTATGTGCATAATGGATTATCATGCCAAAAGTAACGTTCAACACAATAAACAATAATAGTGTATAATGAGTATATTGACAACAAAATACACAAAGATGTGTGGAATTTTAACACACTCTTTCCCTCCCTCTCTCTCTCTCTCTCTCTCTCTCTCTCTCTCTCTCTCTCTCTCTCTCTCTCTCTCTCTCTCTCTCTCTATCTATCTATCTTTCTATCTATCTCTCCCTCTCTCTACCTCTCTCTATCTCTCCCTCTCTCTATCTCTCCCTCCCTCTCTCTATCTATCTCTCTCTCTCTCAATTCTTTATCATAATAATAATCCTACAAAAATGTTAAGTAGTGCAAAGATAGTTGATAGAAAATTAATCTGTAAAATGTTGATCCACTCATTACCTGTGATGATTTCCCAAGCCTGATCAACTGCGTGACAGCTCTCCTAGCAGCTCTAGGGCCTCCTCTAAGGGATCTCTCTGGAGAAACTTGCAATTCGTTCATTAGTCCATCTGTAAGCTGTTTTATTCTGTGTTCTATCCTGGCTCTAGTGGAAGAACGATTCAATGATAAATTCATCAACATATATTTCTTATAATCAAAAGACACATTTAAACCAATCACTTTTTGAGTATTGGAAAATATTTTTGTAGTGCGGTTTTGTTTTTGTTTTTGACAATTGCCTTCTGGCTTGTAAGGTCACTGGTGCAAGTCCTGCTTTGGGTGGCATAAAGTTAAGTTCATGGAAAAGGCTCTTTACTGATATATTCTCACTGCACTCATGTGTTAAAAGAGTACCTGGCCAGTATCAGCGTTGACGGTCAGAAAAGAAACTAATTTAAGACTTTGCTTGTTTAATTTTTATTAAAAGAGAGAAAAAAAATTGTGCTTCAGTGCAATATTACAATAATAATAATAATAGTAGTAGTAATATAATAATAATAATAATAATAATAATAATAATAATAATAATAATAATAATAATAATAATAATAATAATAATAATAATAAATAATAATAACAATAATAATAATAATCATAATATTAATATTCTTTGTGTTAACTTGGCTGTGAAATCAAATTGATATCAATTACCAAATTCATTTGACTTGGAAATCAGGCAAACCACTTTTCAAGAATTGAACATCTTTGGATGATAGTACTACAATATTTTAGGGGACCCCCATAGCTAAACTGGTTGAGCACTCACCTCACAATCAAAGGGAACAGAATCAATATTCGATGCAGTCTAGATTATTTATGACCCTGCAGTGATTGGGTGGCTGGGTCTATAAGATTTGATGGAAAGTAATTTGCAATAGACTAGCATCTTATCCAGAGGGTAGCAAGCAATTGATACTGTCTGTTTAACGCTACAGAAACAGGGATAAACTCCCGCTCTATGGGTCTTATGGCTCCATATGGGGCTACTATACAATATTTTAGATATTTTAAAAATTTGAATAAACCGGACTAGGGCTGGAACTAATGGACCAAGTCTTATAGTTATACAAGTCATATGCATTATACACTCCACTACAGATAACTGATTTAAAAAATCATCGCCTTACCGGTACTCTTTTAAAGCAGGACCTCTTGGGCAATCCTTCAAGTATTCATTCACTGTCAATGTATCAAAATAATCTTAGTTTTATAATGAAATAATGAACTCTGTGGAAATGAAGCTTAAAAGATTGTCAATCTAAGAGCTATGACATGACAATGTATTCAAAAGCAATTATCAGCATTAGTTGTAATTGTACAAATCATAAGAGAACAATAGCAATGTAAATAAATAAATAAATATATTGACATATATATTAATTAATAAATTAATAAGAAGACACATTTCTAAAGTGAATTTCCACGATTAATGCATGTCACAATGCTATTTATTCCCCCCTACAGACGACATGGAAAAAATTGTTTCCAATTTCACACATTATCGATCCACACTAGGAACTTTTTACCCTTTACAAGCATTCAAATAATTTTATAATTACTCTCATTATCTTCAACACCAATGTAGAAGCTCTTCTTATCTATGGCTAAGACACATATAAAATGACCTAAGGATCAACAGATGAGACAAACCTTCCACAATTTGTGACTGAGACAAATGTATAAAAGTCGATGGTTGAACAAGATCAATGATGAGGAACAGCAAAAGCTCTCTTGAATGTTATAAAGGATGTAAGTGGAGATGGTTTAGTCACCATCGTATACAATGTGAGAAGATAGGCTCTCATATGATAACCATAAGGGAACAAGGGATGAACAGGAAATGACTGTATACAATCAATCATATTTTAAAAAATAGAAAAATATGGAAAGAACTCATAATAGTTCTTCTGCCATGGCCAAAACTCTGTATCTCGTTCATATCGGAGTGGAGTGAGATTATGAGGAATAATATCACTAGAATACACCTTGATGCTATCTTGACCTCAAAATATCCTGAGCATAATTTAAGTCATAAAAACTAAAGGCAAACTGCACCTTTTTCAATCAAATCAACAGCCCTCTCAAAGTTTCTTTGTGCTATGTACATGTCCAAATCTTCTGGTAGTTCTTCCAACCAATCTTTTTGAAGAAAATCTCGGTCCATAGCCACTTGCTCCTCTTCCATATCATCTGTGAAACCTAATGATAAAATTGTAACAGAAACCAATCATATGAAGGAATGTAGAAATAATAAATCTCAAAAAATGTTAGTGTTAGCCGCAAAAAAGAAGGTAATTTATTTGAATCCTTTGGTGACATTACAGTGATTTTTTTTCATAATTTCAAAGTATTAAAGAGACCTTTCCATATGTGCGCTATGGGATCTTGTGGTATGACACTCGCTTATGGTTCGGAAGGTCCTGGGTTTGAGCCTCGTTCAGCGCATAGTTAAGTCCTTGGAAAAAGCTCTTTACTCACATTCTCTCACTCACCATACGCAGGTATAAAATGAGTACCTAGCTGTTAACAGCGTGTCTATATTAGAAAAAATTGTAATTTCACCTACCGGCATAATGTCTCGTTCTACATGTTACATGTTGCTGTTGGCTTGGGACCTGTTGTAAAGTGCTTTGAAAGCGTTTAGTGGATATTGCGCTATATGTAAAGGTCAAGTTCAAGACCTGTCACATATATACGCACAAACACACACACAAGGGCACACACACATTCACATGAATTGCAACAGAGACAATGCCTTTTAAAATCTTTGAAATTTGTGAAAGCATCATTGACTTTTCATTTTTTCATAACTTTTATTTTCTAATCAAAGCCTTTGCTCTCTTTATATCTGTCATGGTACATTCACTTTATCCTCCTTAAGAGCATAGATTTTTTTTTTTATCTGAAAAATAAAACTAAACACATGATACTTTTAGACAAATCAGCCTCTCCTGGAGAAGCCACTTGCTGTGCTTCCAACATCCTCATGGCTGCTTCTTTTTTTTGCTTGTCTTTGACAGCCTTCTTCTTCTTTGTATCTTCAATGATGTCCAACCATTGACGCTGAAGTAGAGAAAAGGCAATTTCAATTTATGTACGAATGCTAAAAAAAAGGATAGAAATCCTTTTATCAACACGGTGAAGAAATTTTATATCCATGGACTATTTTTTAACAGTGACGATGTGATCTGTTCTGCTTTGAGGTCTTTTAGTATGACACTTGGCTTTTGATCAGTAGGTCTCCTGCTCAAATCCCGCTAATGACAGCCCAAAGGTGAGCCCTTAGAAAAGGCTCTTTACTCACACTCTTTTACTGCACTCAGATGTAAAATGAGTACTTGACCAGTAACAGCATTGTCTCTATGTTGAAAAAAAAATTATAATAGCACCAAACAGATCTCTGTGTCGACTTACATTTTATGTGTTGGTGTGATTTTGGGACCCCTTGTATAATATTTTGATCAGATTTAGTAGAGATTGCATTATATAAGTGCTCCAGTTTTTGTTGGGGTTTTTTTTTTAAACAGACCAAAATATGCAATGGATCAAATGCAGGAAGAGGGCCCCAAAACAAACTCTCAAACACTAAATATCCTGAATATGAACTCTGATTTCCCAAAAAATCTCTAGAAATTCAAGAAATATGATCTCTGATTCCATAAATAAAATATTTAATACCCAAAAGAAAAGATAATCCTACTAAAATAAGAGATATGATTCCTAAAATATCAAAAATCAAATTCCCAAAATATGAGACGATATTCTCTTGCAAAACCTTTTCCATAATCCTGGACAGTCCAAGAAAAATAGGGATGGTTGACAGGTCTGCTTTATATTGCTTTTTTAAAATATCATATAGAGTTCATAGCACATTTCTGGCTGAGAACAATAGCAAGAGTTTTACTGGTGTAAAAAAAACAAACAACAACAACAAATTTTGCACTGCACTGGTTAATATCCTTACTTTAGCTTTGGCTGTATCTGTCTGGTACATGTGAGATTCTGGAAACATGAGGATATTGAAGGCAAACTTGACTGGACCTGTGTCACGCACATTCACAACTGCAAGGCTATCCAGTTCATAGAGACCTTGGAAACGATAACGCATTGGACCTCGTCTGAAATTTTAAGGAATAAACAGTTATCAAATATTTAATTACATACAATATCTTTTATATTACATAATTTTTTGTCATCAATATTATATAATTTTTGTTGTCAATATCTTTATCTAAAATGAAACTAGCCACAATGTTATGACAGCAGAAAACATGTAATGTGGAGATAACGTAAATAGATATAAAAAAATATATTTTGACAATGATATCCCTCCATGCCATGACACCTTGGGCTTTTCGTATATCCAAAAACTTGATTGATTGATTTTTCTGGTAAATGTAAATGTTGCTGCTCGAAGCTCGAAGAAATAAATAACAATGTGAAATTGAATGTAAGCTTCAATTTAATATACGAAAACAGATAAAATGTTTTTGTTTATTCATCTTAACAACACCACTACCACATTATTTCATTCGTCTGTAGTGTTTCATTCATCCTGTTTTGTTGATAAAGGGGAAACCCGAAACATCCATTTTATTTGTTTTCATATAAAAATTGAAACTTACATTCAATTTCACATTGTTTTTTGTTGTTTTTTTCTGATAAAAGGCAGTTCTGTCAAAGCCTAGTCCAATCTTTGATGTTGTTCTCCTTTGCCTGTCTCTTCCTAGATCCTCTCTCTTCTTGAACAGCAAAGATCATAAGGATTTAGTGACATGTCCATACCATTTTGACCTACTCTTCACAAGCATTGGAACATCAATATAGGGCTCTTTCAATTTTAAAGCTTGCCTCTTAGATTTGTGGTCTAATTATTAAATTGTAAAGACTTCCTGAAAGTATTTCATTTCAGAGATTGCATCATTTTAAATATCTGTTGTTACTGTCTATGTTTCCGTAACAAAAATAAATCAGGATATAACCGGGGAATCTGAACTTGGACATAAAATTGTTAATCATTGGTCAAAATTATTTTGTTTGGTTGTTATGGTTTGGACTGTTCTGAAGGATCCCTTATCTAACACTGTGACTCCTGTATTTGAAACTCTTGAGAACTTCCTTATTCACATCACGCATTCACAATATTCTGACCTGAAATGATTGAATCTTCCACTTACTACTTCCTGGCAATGGAACACAAACTCAAAGGCCAAAGAGACAAAAACACCAATAAAGACTAAATATAATGACTAATTAAAAAAAAAAGAACCTTACCTGTTTGGAATCCATGTGGCGATCATGAGACTATCATTAAGTAAGAAAGCATGAACACGTTGAATCTGGGTGTGCGTCTCGGAGTCAATTTCTATCAAATCGCCATCATGCACAAGCTGTCTCCCTGGTACATCTGCAACGCTCTACAAATAAACATGTGAATGCAAGTGATTAAATCCCATTAAACATCTTAAAGAAAAGTTTGGGGTGTGAGATTCTGGAAACACGAAGATATTGAAGGCAAACTTTACTGGACTTGAGTCACACACATTCACAACTTCATACATTGCATACACTGAAAATTATTAGTAGGTGGTTGCTCAAAAATTTCTAGATGACATAAAGAATATATGAGCCACCACATGAATCTGGTTTTATGTCAGAATGAACGAGATGAGGAAAACTATGTATTAAATCAAAACAATTGAAGTCAGGAAATTCAGTTGTTTTGTTTTTTCTTTAATGAAAGAAACAAAACTCATTCTATCTATTCAATTTCTTTCATTTCTTTCTACTCAAATATTCTAAATTAAGCTTAAAATTTAATTTCAAATATGAGGCTCCCTCTGACATGAATACCATTTGAGATAACTGGTCTCATATATCGTAATTGGGACATTGCTGAACTCTTGCAAATGGACTTTTTTTTCTCTTCCCCAGTGAGCAAATATACAAATTACATATCTTTGAAAGCCACACAGATCAGTGACATTCAAATTGCTATATCTTATTAGTAAGTGAGGAATCATAATTAATTAAATAATGATTATTACCAAAAATAAAGAAGCAAAACAAATTAATAATCAATTAATATCATATTAAGTAAATAACTAAATAAAGAATAATTCAATAACTAAACGATTGAATAATTAAACAGATAAAGAAATAAATACATAAATAAATAAACTAAATAAATTTAAAGACCCTTACAGAGCAGCCTTCAACTTTCTCCAATAAAAAGGCTAAGTTTCGTCTTGTTTCTTCCTCTGGACTTTCCTTTTCTTCATCATCTCCTTTGATGCCCTCCATTACCACTGCCAAAATGAATATAATACTATGTTCATAAATTAATTTTTCTTATCAATCCACTTAATGAAACAAGAATTAACATTGTACGCTATATAAATTCACTGTTTTCACATGTTATGCTAAATCAAAAAAATTCAATACCTTAAAAATCAGATACTTTTGGAGAGAAATGTGAAGTCACCTACAGAATTTCTTCTTTATAATACGTACATTCGAATAAATAGGGTTTTTTTGGACTTTTTTTTTTTTTTGGGGGGGGGGGGGGGGGGGGGTTGGGTTGACTGTAACACCCTGTAGATACATACCCTTATCACTGACTAGTGGCAGTGCCTTTATAGAGGACATCAAAGACTTCTGGTCAGTAAGCATCTGTTTTAGTTGATACATTTCACCTTCCAGGACTGAAAAGAAAATTATTTTAAAATTCAAATTAGAATTCATAATCATTCTTAAATTCAATATTGATTTAGATGGTATCATTTTTTAAAATCTGTAAATTCGTCCAATTGAAATCAGGAGATTGGTCAGTCATTTAATGACTGTGCTGTCTAAAATATAGAATCAAGAGATTAAATGGAAATATCTAAATACTTTGTTTCAGCGCTAGGTTACCGTTTTCAACTACTTCTATCACTGGAGAGAAGATATGATGATCACCTATGCTTCTATCTCTGTATAAAATGATGACATTTCTATATAGAGTAATGAATTGTACTACTTTTTGTTTTAATAATATTTATGTAACAAGGTGAAGGTATTTATTTTTCTTACCAATACATTTCCTGTTTTCCATTCCAGCGATCACTGCCTAATAGCCCACTTCACATAATACCCTGCTTCTCCTATGTAACAATAACTTTCTTTATTTAAATTGTCCCTCTAATATCCTGCTTCTTCTGTTAATAACCAGCTATTTCACACAAATGAGAGTAACTTTATCTAAATCAATTTCTCATACAGCAAAGTTATTCATGTTCAAAACTTGTTTCACGGACACAAATATCAATGTTAAAAATAAAGTCATACATCCGGCAAAGGCAATTAACATGTAAATATCCAGTCAAATAAATTGACATTGAGTGACGCAACCTTGTAACCAACCTGATCATTACAAAGGACTGAGTCATTAACAGCCCCAAAAAGACACTTGATCATAACTGTCTTACATGTTATTAGCTATTGCAGATCGGGTATTGATTGGTTATTTGATTTGTAGCTCCCAAAATCGCCAATGATTTTATCCACATTACATTTCCCAGCCACATTTTACAGAAGTTCTGTTTTTTTTTAATATTCAAAAAATAAATACACAAACAAAAAAAAACGGCTAAAATATAAAACAATGAAATGCGTAAAACAAAATAAACAACCCAAAATAAAAAAACTAGTTCAACTGACAATGTTGTTAACAACGTGGCAGGAATATGCAAAACTCTGTTTTCTTTTGCTATGGAAAGTTGGCAATGTTATTCTCGCCTCCTGCAGCCCCTCCCCCTTTCCCCTCTCACCAACAGCATTATCACCTAATATCTCACTCCCCCTAATAGCCAAGTAAAGTCGCAACCCAAGAGGTGGGCTATTGGGCAGAAACCATTGTACTTTATTTACAGAAACACAAATACTCATGCATTTCTTTTCAATAATTTTGATGTCCACAGTTTCAATCTAGAACTTAACGGTTTTCACTAAATGCTATTCTAAAAGTATTTGAGAAGGATGCTACATAATTATTGAAAGCCTTTCAAACTCTTACTTGAGATCTCTCTTGCTGTTTCAATGAACTGAGAATAATTCTTGTATACATTTTTCTTCAATGCCTGAGCTGTGTCTTCATTCAGCATGTAGACTTTGTTCTTCATGTCCCTTAAAGCTCCCTCCCCTTGGCCAGAGAGCTTCGCAATGACTGCAGAAAAATCAAATAATTTTTATTCTTTATTTGTGAGATTTGTGAACTCAATTTGCCAAACTTGTAAGAATCAATAATAACTTTAAAAAACATAATATAATAACAAATATTCTATATAGCAACTGTTTTGAGTATTCATCATATAATAATAATAATAATAATAATAATAATAATAATAATAATAATAATAATAATAATAATAATAATAATAATAAAAACAGCAACAACAACAAACAACAACAACGACAACAACAATGACAACAACAACAATAATAATAATAATAATAATAATGATGATAATGATGATGATGATGATGATGATGATGATGATGATGATGATGATGATGATGATGATGATGATGATGATGATGATGATGATGATGATAATAATAATAATAATAATAATAATAATAATCAGCTAAGTTTGTAGAGCACCAGCTTCACAAGCAATAGACCGGAGATCTCGGGTGCAGTTGAGATTTTCTAACCTGCCCCTTTCACTCAGAAATTATTGGATAGCTGGGTCTGGAATTTTTTCCCCAACCATTTTACTCAAGATGTGAATTCAAAGTCAAGTCATGTATGAGCACACCTGCTGTCACGAAATGTTATTATGAATGTTTACTTAGGTGTATTGTGTACGCTAGTCCTAATGTTATTCTTCGTTCGTAATGTCTAACTTAATATCCTGCTGTGATGATCATGTCGTATACGTCCTTTTGTTGTTGAGTTGTGTGTAATAGATATAGGGACTGATCTTGGTATTGCGTAGGACCCGCTTAAGTTGTTTTAATTTATGGTCGGAAATGTCATAGGTCATGGATTTTCCCGTTGAGTCATTTCCTGGCACACAAAGAGAGACCATTCTCTTAAGTATTTCTTTTCTTTTAAAATTCTGTTTCTTGGTTTTTGTAAAACTTTCATCCTTCCCATTCACCAGTTGGCCGTCTGACGATTCGGACGTATTTTAGTCTCTATGCAAAGTTCAGCCGATGCTGTTTTGCAAGAGTTGTACTTAATTTTATTAAAATCAAATTGTGATTTTAATTGTTACAGGCCTTGTGGTTGGTGGAATTATTCATTTAATTCAATCTTTCTGCTTATATTATGAGTTAATTAATACTAGTGATTTTCTGATTTAGTAGTTTGTGCCAAGCACGTTGGGCAGTGACCACGTGTGTTGAGAAGTTTATAGTGTTGTGATATGTGTAAAGGTGATCTAGTTTAAGTATTATTGCTTTTGTTTTCTATGGTTAATTAAATATTGTTTTCTTTCCCATTCTAGTGGGCCTGTTGATTTGGGGCCAAAGCCAAAGAAACTATATATGAATTAACCTTAACCCTTTTGAATTTTGGATGTAAGACCTTTCTTCTTCTGATTTGTGGCCAAAGCCAGAACATTTCTATAGCCCTATCCTTGGCCGATGCCATCGATATTATACCCATATATGAATATTTTTCATATCCGGCCAAAGCCGTGGACCTTTTAGTTTTATTGTTACAAGGCCGACGCCTTAGATTCAAAGAACACTACTTGAGGTTGGACAGTACGAATTGTGACAGTAGAAAGAAAGGACGACAGACTGCATCATCTCGACAAGAGGAAGAAGCCCTGACGGACCTGTGACGGACAGTTCATATTGTGTTCTATGTGTTCTGTAAAGGTAAGGGGCCCCACCTTCTTGTGAAATCTGTTTGTGACTTATGTGACTTATTCATTGTTCCACATTCATCGTTACTGTCTCGTGAATTGAGTGTTCGTCATTACATGTGCGAATGAGAGAGAGAGTGTGAGAGAGTAATTTGCATTAATAAATTATATGAAATATGAAAATTTACTTATCATTCGTTGATTGTTAGTTTGTTGGGCTGGTCAATTTGTTGGACGTTAGCAACCCTTTAAGGCCATTGACTGGGACGGAGGTTCTGCAGACCACCGACTCACTCTTTGGCATTGTCACTTTGTGACACCTGCAGATGAGTCGATGCGGCCATAATGGACAACACAGCACTATTCTGTATTGAGAACTAATCACACCTTCTGCCAAACTTCCCATCCTTCCAACCATAATAGATCTATCAAATAAGTTACTGGGACACGTCGTGTTTTCATATCCTCTCTCTCTCTCTCTCTCTCTCTCTCTCTCTCTCTCTGTGCGTGTGTGTATGTGTTTGTTTGGGGGCGGGTGTTAGTGTATATGAGTATATTATGTGTTTGCTCTTCATCTTCTTCTTGAACAAATTAGAGCTTCATATTTATGGTGAGACTTGACTGTCAGTGAATGGAAGAAAGTGTGAGTGTTATGGTTCAGATGCTAAGAAGAAGTTGACCCATTCAAAATATTATTATTATTAACAATCTGAATCTGAATGTTACTCGCAGTTGACTCAATTCTGAGTATTTGTATTCGAGGGCGGAGAGAGTTGTTGAATGTTGAATGTGACAGCCATTGTTGGTGTTTAGGTTGAAGAATTTTGATAATCTTTGTTTGAATGTTTCTAAATCTGTTGCGTTCCCACATGATTCTGGAAGAGCATTCAAGTCTTTGATAGTGTGGGGTGCAAATGAATATTTGAAGATGTTTGAGTTTGTAGATTGGTGTATTAGTGTTTTTGAATGGGTTTTTCTTTGAATGCGTGAATTTTGTTGTATGTCTAGTTGCTCTGGTGAGATGGCCGTCATTTTGTTTGTAATTTTGAACACGAGAGTTAGTCGTTGTTCTTTCCATCTGTCTTGTAATGGAGTCCATGCAAGCTTTGTGATCAGGTATGTTACACTGCTATGGGGGCTGTAGTCATTGAAGACAAATCTTGCAGTGCAGCGCTGGACAGCTTCAATTGCTTTTCCTATCCGATTGTATGTGTAGTCCCAAACTGTACAGGAATAGTCTAAGATTGATCATAAGAGTGTTCTGTAGGCAATTTCTTTTAGGTTGGAATGGCAATGTCTGATGTTCCTGTTGATGAACCCTAGCACTGAATTTGCTTTACTTACTATTACTATTTTGTTGATATGTTCTTACCATTTTAGGATTTCTTGTTAAATGATGCCTAAATCTGGTTTTTCTGTAACTTGTTCCATTGTGTGGTTGTTCAGTGTGTATCTGTATATGTTTATTAAATTATCTCGCCTCCTATGGGTTCATGTTACATGTTCATGGTGTAGTTATAGGATACGGGAAAGAAATTCTCTAGATATAAGACGAGTCATAGTCTACAATCGCCACTCCACTGTTCGCAGTGGGAATTTGTTCTGAAATATAAGTAGAAAGTATAAGGGCCAAGGGACAGTGCACAATGTAACATTTTAAGGGATTGACAAGTTGTTTTTGTTTTTTTGTTTTGTTATGGGGTTTGTTTGTTTGTTTTTCGGGGGGAGGGGGGGGGGGGCTGACCCCGCCCCCTTCTTCGTCTTAGTTCGAGTTGACTGATTTGCTCATCTTAGAGAGTTAGACGAAATGCACCGATTATCTTATCGACTTACAGTTCTCTGGCTCAAATGATGAGTTTGAAAATATTCGTCGTATATCACTCATCTTTATATTGATCAAAGAGAGGGGGAAATCAAAAATGGAACAACAGCAAAGATTATCAAATTAACCCAAAATTAAATGGGAACTGCGGACTCGGGTTTACTTCCGTAAATCAATAGAAAATTAAGAGAGTAAACTCCCTTGGTTTATAAATCATTTCCTTTCTTCATCCTACTTTCATTTCAAGGCTTTCTGCTTGCATTATCGCGCCGGTAATTCAGACTTGATTAAGTCAATAATTATTATACACTTATTTGCTGTCAACACCCATCACTAAAGATATACAATCATGGAGGACAAAGACATAACTCGCCTTAAAAAACGCGATGCTATGTATCGAATGATGATCAGGTAAAGGAAAGTCTAGATAGACTGAAACTGGATGGAAACTCTCACTCCTCCTACTCCTCTCTGTGACTGTGACTCCTAGACGTCTATGCCTATTCTAGACCTAATTCTAATCCGTCCTAATATCTAGTAATAGTCTCTACTCTTGGCTTTGGTTTTATAAGAATTAAGAATCAGTTTTCTAAGAGTAAAATAGGTTTTTCATAGAGGTAAACATTAAACATAAACCCCGGCCCAGATCAGGTGCACATTCATTAACCCCAAATATCAAATACAAGTACAAGAATTAAAGTTAACGAAGTGCTTATTCGCAGTAGTACTGGGACCACCGTGGAACCACTATTCGCAGTAGTAGAAGCGCTCTCCAGTCTCTGAAGATTTGTTTTTGTCCCCTCATAATAGTAATAATAATAATGTAGTTTATTTATATTTTGCTCCCAATCCTCTATAGTCTATACAATAAAGCTCCAGGCTCGAAGTTGAAGGCTAGTACTGATACTTCAAATAACTTAAATGAATGAATCTACTAGTTGCAGTACTAATGCGAATAACGGATACGAACGCTCTCTACTATTCGCAATACTACTGCGAATAGAGGTGGCCTAAAGTTAAAGCTCAGATTCAGAGGGTGTTCAAAGAGATCCTTCCATCACCATCATTAACTAACATTATCAAGATCATCATCACTACCACCATCATAATCTTCATCATCATCAGGTGTTAAAATTCATATTTATGAAGAATAAATATTTGGCATCTTTGTTTTTGTTCCCTTATTTGAATCTTGACAATACATATCAATATCAGTATATATATATATTTCTATATATATATATATATATATATATATATATATATATATATATATATATATATATATATATATATATATATATATATATATATATATATGGTTCTATATTCTTGCTCATCAGTCAGCTCTTTTATGATGGGTACAAGGATCTTGCAGTGGGTTTAGCAGCTGTAGTCAAACCACATCCAGCCTGTCCCCCATCAGATAAACTCCTGAGGGTCGTTTCAATTGGTTTGCGGCATGATGACCAAGGTATTCATTATAGTTTTTACATTGAGTTTGATTTGGGTGAGTCATATTTTTATTGCCCTGCGCGGACTCATCAGTTAGAAGGATTTTAGTTATAAATATGATAGTGTAAACATTTCAGAGTGGAAAACTTAGTGGTGTTATTCTTTGTCTGTATCATCATTTAAAAAAAAAAATAGATAGCTTAATAATCTGTCAAATTAGTGAATGAATACCACAGTTAGTGCGCTGAATCAGTCATGTTTAAAGGCAAAATGAATATGAACCCTCAAAACTTTAAAGTTGTAAAATGTTAACATAAAACTTATTTGTTTTTTAATAATCTTTTTTGTTTTTACTTTTTTCCTTTTATCACCAGCCAATGCAGAGAAAGAGGCAAATTTTGGTAACACCGTCCAGCCTGGCTCTGGTATTGATCTGGAATTTGAAACAGAGGGTAAACTATAAGAAGAAGAGGAATACATTTGATCAGCTGTGTTGTCAGTTCTTACCTTTTAACTTAATCATGGAATCCATTTGGGTCCTCTTTATGACCTGAAAATGATTCCTTTTTTTTTTTTAACTTGCAATTTTATTGACAATTGAGGACCACTTGATATAAATGTACATGATTTTTTTAATGGGTGCTAGGGTCAAAAACAAAAGATGGATTTTGTCAAGAAATGAAATGCTACCAAAAGGCCAACAAGTTCATCGATTAAATCTAAACTGATAGAAACAATGTTAATGGCCATGTACTCATTTTACACCTGAGTACTTTGAGATAATGTAATTAAAGTCCCTGTTCCAAGGACTCAACTATGTGCCACTCAGAGCAGGACTCAAACCCAGGACCTTCAGATCATCTTGCAAGACCACATAGGCACAATCTATTGGACTATCATTTTATACCGGCCAAAAATTATTCATAACAGTAGGTAGTCAAATAAGGATTATTGTATTCGAAGCCTTTTGTATTATTGTGCCCATTCTTCTTCTTGTATTGGTTTTGTTGTCGAGTTGTATATTGCATGTCACTGGGCTTCTACATGGTCTCAAGGAAGTGAAATATTGTCATAGCACCATACAGGTATCGTGTCTCATCTTACATGCTAAGGGTTGCTGTCAGCAAGGAACATATTGTAAAATGCTTTGAGTACATTACATAGAGAAGTTTATGTAAAAGCTCAAGGTTTTTATCATGTAATAGGTTTTTAGTCTTTAATATCATTAATTTTAGTAACTTTTGTTTTATTTCCCTTTTGTAGTACAAACTATATCTCCAGAAGTTGCTCTTTACGAGACGTGTTATGTCACAGCACACAAAGGTCCTTGTAGGGCGGCAGCATTTCATAGTACAGGTAATGTCTGTAATATCATTCATCAGCAGAGCCTAACACAAGATGTTTTGTTGTGGTTTTTTTGGTGTTTTTTTTTTATGATATGGTTGCAGGGTGGAGAAATCCCATATTTGCAGTGCTTAGAGTATCAAACTTGTAAACGTCTTTAATTCCTTTTTGCCTAACTAAAGAGTTAATGCTCTTTGTATCTTTGATCCTTCCCCTGTTGTTAACAAATCACTTATTGGAACATTTGAATTTGAAACATTATTGGAAAGAATAAAGCATTTTTACCAGAATTAAAGAAGACAATAAACATTAAATTCTTGGGAAAAAAATGTTTTACAGAGATGGAGCCTGTTCTTCTTGTAATGTGTACATATTTTTTATAAATACTTCAGAGGGATGTTGATCATTGAAAGATTCTTATCACATGTTCAGATTATCTTTTTCTATGAGATTAAAAGATATTAAAACACAAACCTCCCCCTGACAGCTCAGAGAGAAATATTAACAATGTTCTCATGTCTCTCATCATTGTATTTAATAGTTTGTTGTTTGTTTGGGTCATTTTTTCTCCAGGTCAGCTGATAGCAACAGGTTCCCAGGACGCCTCCATCAAGGTCTTGGATGTGGAGCGGATGTTGTCTAAGAGTGCCACTCCTGCTGACATCATGGCCATGGAGACACCCCAGCAACAAGTTGAAAATCACCCTGTTATAAGAACACTCTATGACCACAATGGTGTTAGTTGTTACCTTTTTTATTTTTAATACAAGTTGGGACCTCCTACCTGAGTCATGTATTTTATGGAGGTAAACCGGATGCTGAAAGTTGAATTTAAAGTCAAAATGTCGGAATTTAAAAGTTGGCAGTTTTAGAGAGTAGATTTATTCTCTTAGGGGGGTCCTGGTAACCCAGTGAGTAGAGCACTCTCTTCATACGTAAATGGGCTGAGATCAATTCTGGGTAAAGTCGAGATTTTTTCCAGACCCCCCTCCACCCAGTAGTGACTGAGTCTGTTAGATCTGGTGGAAAGTACTTATCCATAAACTATTTAGACCTGTAAATTCTCAGTCAATTAACTGAAATCAGTCAATTTGTCAAATTCAAATATTTAAAAAAGGAAAGAAAGAAAGAAAGAAAGAAAAAAAAGAAAGAATTCACAAATCGTAGTCGAATGACCGTAAAATAATTAGGAGTGTTCCACAGCGCTACGCATGGCTCATGGGGACCGTTTATATTAACGATGTATATATTGCCAAGACAAAGCGATGCTTTTTATAAAAGGCGTGTCTGAACACTTCCCTGGGTATTTTCACACATCCTTCGTTAAATTATTTTTTCACTTTCCAATCCGTCGTGATCCCAACTGTAGCCAATTTTAACTGAGCCACCGAGCGATAAATTTCACTGTTTCATCTAAGCCAAAATTGACCACATTTACCCTTCGAGTCTCAAAACTATGATAAAGTAAATTGCGAATGCCGCAAGTCCGTTATGTAGACATCTTCAAATCGAAAGGTAGGATAGATTGCTACAAGCACATTTCGATTGCCTCACGTTGTAAACAAACTGGTTGACCGTTTCTTCGCTGATTGAGTACCTGATCATAAGGAACAATGGTAAGTAGCCTAATTAATTCCCGTGCAAATCAGGACGTTTTTTGGCATTGTTTTGCTCAAGCCCAAGCGAGCTTGCTGTTTTGTGGTGATTTACCTTCATTTCGATTCCTTGAATTTTTCCGCTACGCCTGCCGAAGTTTCTTCTTGATAATTCACTTCTACTTAATAATTCAGTGTATTGGCCAGAAGTCATATTTATTTAAGTTTTTTTTTTTCTCTGTCATTTACTGATTGAAAATCAAGTTTGCTCATTGCTACATTATTCTAATGTTCTCACAATGGCTGAGCTGTTCGTGGATCGCAATTCAGACTTGTCGAGCATCGATAAAGATGTGAGTCCCATGGTGAGGAATAAATTCAATTGGTCATGGCTAGAAGTTAAAGATGATAATGGTGATTATTTTTCTATGTCAAAAAAATTCCAGAGGCAGGAATATGACTTTGATGAAGTCATCTTTACCTATATGAATGACATGCTTATTTAGCATTCCTTCTACATCAAATTATGGCAGTCATACTTCCAGTAAGAAATAACACCCACTATTGTGATATATTGTATTTATCACTCTCCTCTCCAATGATGCCCTTATTTTAAAAAAAAAATAATTGAATCTTCAGTTTGTCGAAGAGTTTCAGTCAATTTTTATAGAGCTCATTTACAGGTCTAACTATTATCCTATCCAAGGGGTAGCAAACAATTGCTATTGTCCGTTTCATGCTATAGAAACCAGGATAAACTCCTGCTATTTGTTTTTTACAATTCGCCTAATAAAGATAAGCATGTTATATATCAAATTTCATTATTTAGCTTAAAGTTCTTCTCAATATATTTGCTTCAACCCAACATGATAGCAGATTTGGGTAAAACCCTCTTTTTACAGCATGTTTGGGATGTGCATTATTTGTAGTGGATCAATAGATGAAGACAAAATGTACATGGATCATATTTTTTTTCTTCTGCCTATTGAATGCTAATTATTGAGGAAATGATTCATCGTGCACACTAGATTGTAGCCATTATAAGAAAGGATAGATGCAATTTCACAGTCATGATTATCCTAGGCTGTACAGAGTATGACCCGTATGGTTGAAATTTGCTGCATTGGCATAATTTCTGCACCTCAATTATTTCGATTATAAAGGGATTTATGATCTTTAACTGAGTATTCCAAAAGTTTAAAAATTGCTCTTTGAATATCTCCTTATAATTAAAATTTGTGATATTCTTTAAGTACTATTTTTAGTCTTTTTCCACTGCCAGATTTGTGGTATAGGCAGATTTTGTTACATTGTTTATTACCAAATGCGTCCATGTTTATAGATTGCATACCCACAATAAAGTCATTAGCTAGAATGTTAACAATTTTATACCATGTTTTTTTAGTGGTTTTTTTTTTTTTGCTTGTTTGTTTGGTTTTATTGTTGTATGTATTTGTTTGTTTGATCGACTGTAGTATTTCTCTTTTCTTTTTTTTTTTTTGGGGGGGGGGGGGGGGGGGGGGGGGTTGTAACATTTTTTTTTTTAATTTTCAAACCTGGAAAACCAGTCTTTTTTGTTGTTGTTATTTTTCAATTTTAATTCCAGATATCTATTTGGCTAATTAAACCACATCACTCCATAGAAAATATTTTTTTTCCATAAAATGTAATCAATGTAAACTTAATATCTATATATGGCATATTATGATCTCAAAGAAAAAAAATAATAATGATGTCTTCATTTATTTATTTTTTCATCAAAATTATTTTCCCACAGGAAGTGACCTGTTTAGA
>NC_088363.1:24949992-24956111 GCF_034508935.2 Berghia stephanieae
CACATTCACTTTTCTATTTTTAGTTTAAGGTTGTCAACCCAACCGTCAAGGATATATAATTGTAAATCATAGTATTGAAGTTATTTGTTAAACACCACAGTAAGAAGAGTTATGCCTAAATTTTCACGTTGGTCAATAAGGTGACCGCCTGAAAAAAGTACAATAGGGGTACCAGTGTTTTCATCGATATATTTCAATAGTGAGGCAATATATCTTTCCGAAATTTTCTCTAAAATTCTAGAGCATTATATGGATTTTTATAGTAATGAAAACCTAATATAAAATTGTGTGAAAGTTGATGAACTGAGGAATGAACAAGATATACGAATTATAATCTATTTTTAGAAACAGATTTATCGAATCTTGGTCCGGATTCTTATCTTGGTGACAAGAGACAAGCAAACATAGTAACTCTTTTTTTCGTGAAACGTATGTTTAGTCAATTTCGCGCATAAAGAGGCACTCGGCACTCACTTACTCACTCCGCAAGTCAGTAGTAGGTGGTTATCAGTTATCAGCTTTAATTCTTAGTCAAACGCTTCATCAAACCCATTATTGAGTAGCATGTTGATGCCTGATGCCAGTTGAAGCCATCTCGACGTCGTGAAATGGAGCATCTTCTGTCATAGCAGTAGAATCGTCAGATGCCGCATTTAAATCCTCCATTCCAGGCGTTGCTGTTGCCATATCGATCTTCGAAATGATTTGGTCTAGACGTCAAGTTGACCCGTTCTATGTCTGAAGAGATTTTAAAGTGCAATACCTAACATTATATCTTGATCTACAAAAGAGTCTTTTTAAATGAACCGCTGTGTTTCTATATTTTTCAAGAACCAAGGATTATCTGATAACCACTGACTACTGACTTGCGAAGAGAGTGGCCGACGGACGTCCTCTCTATAGCCGCAAGTATTTTTTCGTCACTTGCTGAGTTCCAAACTAGACGTCTATGGCATCGTGGGGTAAATTGATGCTGGAGGCATCATTGAAGAGACACCGAGATAATTTAAATGGTAAGTTATTGGCCATTCTTATTACATCACTGTTGATTTAAGATTTTCAATAGGGTAGACATCACAATCACACACACACCGATTGATGATTGTCACTTGTCAGTCAGTCATTTGGAAGTGGAGTCAGATAATTCGGGAACTTCTGTAGACTGTAGATTCACACTAGTGAGTAAGATCTGTCGTTTACTACTACTACTACTACTACCACTACTACTTTTAGTTTTAGCGCTATCCAACTCAACACTTCTCGTGTTTATTTTATTTTGGCAAAACTAGAATGGATTTTTGAAAAGAATATAAAATAATTTAAACTTAAACCTGTCTTTGCATCTTGCTTTATGCATACAGTATGCCATACCACAGCCATCACAAAATCATAGTTTAATGTTGAGAATATGCTATTTCTTTTGTAACTTCAGATCAGAGAGATTTGAGCTTTAAAAATCCTGAAAAATGTCTTGCTGTCAATCCAGACAACCCTTTTGATGTGATCTATGATGTTAGTGGTAAGAATGTAATTTGATGAGGAAATGAATAACATTTAGGTACACATAGTTTGCCTTTTTTTTTTTTTTGAGTCATGATGTGTAATACTATTACAGTCCACTCCGGATAATTGCAACTCGTTTAATCGCAACTTTCGGTTAATCACAATATTTCCTAAGCAATGGAAATAATTCTATATAAAAGTCACTGGTTAATTGCAACAAACTTCGGTTTTTTAAAAAGTGGTAAATTCAAGAAATCAAACAGTATATCATGATTAAATTTCATCATGGATGAAATCGTGACAGGTTGAAGAATCGAGAGTGAGCAGGATTTAATGCTACAGTAGTGTGTCACCACTCTGTTAGAGTCGAAAGAGGGCGGGGCTCTGCAGTATGGGTTTGTGACGTCATCGGTGGCCATTAAATAGAAGAGGGGTGGGGCTGGTCATAATCTTGACAACAGGTTATAAATGACAGTTATAAAGAGAGACTGAGCGATATCCTTTGTTTTAGGATTAACAACTGTGCATTGTGACCAACGAGTTTGGTGAGAGCTTATTGTCTCTCATTAAGGCTAATCTCTTTAACTCTGACAAATGTTGAATTGTTGAGAAAAAAGATTGAAACTTCTTCCAATCTGAATAAGATATCGGCTTGCTTCATAGCTGCTTTTGGTTGACAAATCTACACGGGGCTGCCATATGGTTTTTGTTTCAATCAAATTGCTCTGTATGTGGTGGACTAAGAATATTATTTACTGGTTTGAGTTGACAATAAATGTGTAAAATGTTGAAATAGTGGACAGGAAACTGAATTTCGGTTAATCCCAACATTTTCGATGATCCCAAGGTATTGCGATTATCCTAAGTGGACTGTACCTGAATCTTGAACGAAAAACTATCATATGGATATGATTATAGACAGATTGGTTTCTGGAATTATATTTCCGTCCTCCCTTGCCAACTCTGACGTTCTTGAAATTTAAAAGAAAATAGCCAGAAGGTTTCGGACTTAATTTTCTTTTTTTTCCAAAGGACAATAGTCATAAGGTAAATAATTTTTAAAAAATCCTTTTACAGCACAAGATGGCATGATTTTTTGTTTAAGAGTTTAGAGAAAAACTTGCACATGATAGTCTTCAGCTTTTTTTTTGTTGTTTTTATTTTCTATATAGACTCCAACTCAGAGCCTGAAAGTGATGCAGAACAAAGTTCCATATCACATGATTCATTTGTGGTAAGTATGTACATTAAAATAAAATCATAACATTTGTATAGCGTTTATCCACAGTTGGCACCATGCTCAAAATGCTTCACATCAACATATTTTGTGGTGGACAAAACACATTTGCCACAAAAGATGAGACCTGCAGTCTGTTAGGCGCAATACAATATTTCAGGACAAGGACAACACTGTTTTACACCAGTGAGATCTCCTAGTTTTTTGTTGTTAAAAATTTTTCTTTGCAGTGGACTTCGCCAACAATAACACTATTTTAAACCTCCCTCGTTATATTTTGAAGTGATATTCATTGATGAGCCATTCACATTTGAAGTCGTTTGTTTTTTATTTGACAAAATGTGAAAATGATGCGTTTCCAGGAAAAATTAAAATAGCTTCTGTTGGGGTTATACTTTTGATCTCGCATTTTGTCCAAATTCTCTTGCATCGTAATGTTTATCAACTTTTTTTGTTAACTATATTGCAGTTGCAAGGTTAGGAAGTTCATATTGTTGCAATGACAACCGTTTATATGTCCAGAATCGTAGTGATATAAAAAATTGTTTTGTAGTTGTTGGTCCTGGTGTAGGATTTAAAGAGTTGGTTAAAAACGGTTTACTGAAACCCTGGTTGGTGTATCTATATTTATCCAAGCACAGTTGAACATATTAAATACTTAGACAATATGTCTGCCTTTCTCAACTCTTTTTTATTATACTTGCATTATTAACCAGCTAATTGTTTAGTTGGATTATTAAACAATGGCTCTTCATGTTTATTGTCAACATGAATAAATTGATTGATCTGTCATCTTTTCCACAAAATATACAGGGTCCCGATTTTGTTGCTGACTCCGAGTCTGATTCCTCTACGTACTCTGTGAGGTACCCAATGCTGAGTACATCATTGTCTTTGGAACCTAGTGCTCATTCCCCAACTCAGTCAGAGCCTCATCCACAACTATCACAGACTGAACCTCGTTGCCAGTCTGGGACCCAGGTTCAACCCGAATGCTATACACTTGCAAACCAACGTGTTGCGTGCAATGGTGAGTCATTTTTTTGTCATTCTTCTCCTTTGATATTTGTGGGATCAATTTTAATTTACCCATTCCTTTTAAAAGAAAACTTCCACCCCTCCATGGTGCTGCATTTGTGTTATTGCATTTTTTTCTGTTTTGGCAGTGCTGCGTCGCAAAATACGCTACCATTTACATAACAAGCACAAATCCAAATTTGATAGGGTGGACATCTTAGAATCTGAAACCCCAATGTGTGAGTGATATCAGTGAAACCAGCCATAAAAATGTTCATGTTTATTTTATTGGGGGTTTTTTTGTCTGTAATAGACTTAAATTGCTTGTATTGTAAGTGTTAAAATGGTTCTTTTGTTACAACCCATCTATATATTAAAACTGTTTCTTTGTATTTCTATGATGCTTAAGGCTTTTTTTCACAGACCAGCTGGAAACTTAACGAGAATCAGAGTAGATAACATTTTTATTAATCTTGCAACCTAAACAGTATATGATGATTGGGAGCATTTAAAGAAAAGCACATTTTCTTTTTAATTTGTCGGTACTAAAATTATACTTTGATAATGTCTGCTGTGCTACAAACCCTTTTGACTTCCAGGTTCAATATTTTTCTTTATTCTAAAATTCTTGGGTTTCCTTTCAATGACAACTGAGATCATTAAAATTCAGCTCACAACATGATGTGTGTAGATTTGATGAAAACATATGTTCGAGTTGAGAAGCAGTGTTCACGAACTTGCTGATCGTTTTTACTAGCATTTATTTTCCTAACTTACCTGTGTCAATTAACAAAGGCAAGACTCAAATATTTTCTATCTGAACAGTGTTTGTTATTGAAATATTTCCGGCATATACATGTCATATTTCATTCCCACAAAATATAAATCAGGATTAAGTTGTCTGGGCATCAGCATCGTTCAGGCAGTTGGGGGGAAGTCTTTAAGGAATTAATGAAGCCGATGCTCAACCGGTCTGGAGGACGTTTGATTGATGTCGGCTGTTTGTTCTGTCAGCCGGTGATGTTTTCTCACTCCCTCAATGACAAAGAAAGTCATTGTTATGACTATGAACTATAGTCTATTATTACTTTTGTTACTATATTAATTGTTACTTATTGCCGCTACTGTTATTATTATTATTATTATTATTATTATTATTATTATTATTATTATTATTATTATGATATTGCCTTCATTGCATTCTATTACTATTATTGATATAATTAATTTCTGATTGTTGTAAATAATTTATGTGAATTGAATTTTGTCGATTGGCCAAGGGCCTACAATAAACTTAAATGAAATGTTAGTCTTTGGATAGGACTTGGGTCTATTCTTGATTGCTTTTCCGCCTGGGTCGAGTGAAGCATTTGGAGTAAATTTTGTTGCTCAACGTAAAAAACATGACGCTTACCATTCCGCTGATACTGATACCTCCAAGGGGTGGTTGGGGAAAAACCTAAAATTCTTTTGACATTCTGTCTGATTTTTCGCTGAAACAACAAAGGACAATCTATGTATTCAGATGAGACTTCAATGGTGTTACTATTCCGATTTATGTTCATATTTTGATTATAATGAAGAGGGAACCCTGAACCCAGTGAAGTGGGTGGATTGATCTATTTATTTCTATTTCAAAACAAAAATATGGCGTCTTTTCACTGGATTTGTTATGTGGCAGAGGTCTCCACAAATCTAACATACCTCTTCCAAAGGAATAGATGGTAGAAAAGTATATAACAAGAAGGAATTATGACAGTTACTTGTCCAGGCCTTAAATATTTGGAATGCTATTCCTCTCTATCGCTGTCATGTAGCTGATGTGCATACGATCTGTCTATTGATTTATTTTCATAGTTCATAGCATGATGTGCTTTATTTTCTTCTTTTTTTTTCCAGAGAAATGCAAAAAGCCAAGGAGACCTGTCCATACTGTGGACAGTTGCAAACAAAACTCTCAAGGCATTTGATGAGGAAACACAAAGATGAGACAGAAGTTACAGAGGCCATGAAACAGCCTGTAAAGGAAAGGGATAGAACAATGGAGAATCTCAGAGAAAAAGGGCATTTTTATTCAAACACTAGAAACAATTCAATAGTTATGCGTGAGAGAGCACAAGGGTCACATGAAGTTGTTATGTGTGCTGGCTGTAAGGGGTTTTACTCTGGACGAAGGGTTTATGAACACAAAAAGAAATGTAGTACTGAGCATGCTCTGTGTACTGGGGTTGTAAAATTTTATCCCGTGGCTCCCAATGCAAGTAAAGAAATAAAGGAGATATTCTTGACAAATTTCGGAATGATGAAGTGGGAAATTTGTGTCGATCAGACAAAGCTTAGTATTGTTAGGAACAAAAATTGT
>NC_088363.1:24956211-25078711 GCF_034508935.2 Berghia stephanieae
GTCTGGTGGGTGGTGGGGGCATGGAGGGAGTGGTGGGTGGTGGGGGGGGTGGGGGGGGGGGGAGGGGGGGGGGGGGGGGGGGGAGGGTTGGGTGGGGGTGGGGGGGGGTGGATGTTGTTGGTGGTTTGTTGGGGGGGTGTTTGTTGTTTGTGTTTCGGGTTAGGGGGGTGTCTGGTTGGTTGGAGGTTGTGTTTTTCGGCGTTTGTTTTTTTTTTTGGTTCTTTTTTTTGGTGTTTTTGTTGATTTTTTTGTATGGTTTTGTTGTTGTTGGTTTATTTTTTGTTTTTATTGTTTTTTTTTTTTGGTTTGTTTTTGGTTTTTGTTTTTTTTTTGATGCTATTTTTTTTTTGTTTTGTTTGCTTTTGTTTTTTTGGTCAGTGGTGTTTACTTCTTCTTTTTTAATCATTTATTATTGCTGTTTGTTCAAATGTGTTTGTTTTTTGCCTGTGTTCTTGTAATATAAATCTGTCATGATCTCATTGTTATTGTTAGGTGTTTGTTTTGTGGGTTGTTTTTTGTTTTTTTTTATTTTATTTTTCTTTATGATTTTAGTAATACTCTCCCTTTTTCATCCTTATATCTCGCTGTTTTTTAAAAATTTAATTTGGTGTTTTTTTTTTTTTGGGGGGGTGGGGGGGGGGGGGGGGGTTTTTGGGGGTTTTTGGTTTTTTTTTGAGGTTTGGGGGGGCTTTTTGGTGTTTGGGGGGGGGGGGGGGTTGGGTTGGTTGGTTGTGTTTTGGTTGTTCTTTAGGGGGGGGTGGTTTGGGGTTTGGCGGGGCGGGGTGGGGTGTTGGGTTTTTTTAGGTGGTTTTTTTTTTTGGTTTTTTTTTGGTGGTTTTGGGTTTGGGGGTGGTTTTTTTTGGGGGTGTGGTTGGTTGGTTTTGGTGGGGTTTGTTGTGGTTGGGTTTGGTTTGGTTTTGTGGTTGGTGGTTGGGTTGGGGGGTTTGGGGGTTTTTTTGGGGGTTTTTTGTGTTGGGGTTTTTTATGGGGGGGTTGGGTTTTGGGGATTTTTTTTTTTTTGGGGTTTTTTTTGGGGGTGGTTTGGGGGTTTGGCTTTGGTTTTTTTGTTTGTGTTTGGGTTTGGGGGTTTTTTGTTTTGGTTTTTTAGGGGGGGGGGGTGGGTGGTTGGTGTTTGGGGGGGGGGGGTTTTTTTGTTTTGGTGTTGGGGTTTTGTTGGGTTTGGGGGTGGTTTGTGTTGGGGGTTTTTTTGCGGTGTTGTGGTTTCTTTTGGGGGGGGGGGGTTTTTGTTTTGTGGGTTTTTAGCGGGGGGGGTGGGGGTTTGGTTGGGGGGGTTTGGGGTTGGTTTTTTGGTTGGGGGGTTTGGGTTATTTTTTAGGGTTGCGGTTTGGTTTGGGTTTTGTTTTGGTTTTTTTTTTTTAATCCTGAAAGGGGATAAGTCCATCATTCCACAGGAATAATTGCCTTAAAATCGTGGTAAGAATCGTTGTTGTTCTGTATGAGATTAGATCTTTTTTTATACTATTTGTTTTTGGACAATAGATTGGTAATATTCTCTGTCTTGAATATCATTTTTGCAATGATTATGTCATTGCTCTCATGAATTTAAATTGTCATCTCCTTTGATTGCATTGTATCACGTTGGTTAACTGGATTTATGTGAGTTTGGCTCGCTTTTCCTTGCTTTCTTTTTTTTGTTTCCAGTTCGTCTTATGATGTGATCACATTCAGGGTTTTGTGTCAAGGTAATCACTATAGACCTACACAAGGATGCAATTTCAGCTGGTGTTAATGTTGGCCTGAAGATTTGAGGGATTTACTGTGTATTTTCGTTTTTAATGCTGGAGGTACTTGAGCATTGTGGCATAGGCCGTAGGGTCTATCTTTTGTACCTAGATGAATGTATGTTGTATCTGTGTTACATACCAAGCGGCTTTGCGGACTTGACACAAGTGACTGTTGGCTCGGTATGTTGCTACATGGACATAGGCCATGGTGGTAAATCGTGGGTGCGTTACAGTCGGCCGGTGGTTATAGTGTTTGTATTTATATGGCCTAAGATGTGTGGTAATGTAAATGTAAGGTGTAGTGGTGGCTGGGGATGGGTTTGTAGGGGTTTTGGGGGTTGTTGATAGGTGTATGATCGAGTTGGAAGTGATTGGCTAATGGTTGTTTGGTGTCATTGTGGTGTTCCAGTGCCCGTGATGAGAGATGTGGTGGAGAGGAGAGGGGGGTTGGTCAGAAAGAAGCAGTCGGGGGGGAAGTTGGGCTTATTTGTGGTGGGTGTGTGTTTGGGTGTGTGGGTGTGTGTGTTTCGTGTGATTTGTGAGATAGTGTGTGAGTGTGTGATTGTGTGTGTGTGTGAGTGAGTGGGTGTTGTGTGGGAGAGTGTGTGTGATTGGTGAGTGTAGTGTGTTAGTAGTGTGTGGGGTGTGTGTGTGGGTGTGTGTGTTTGAGTGTAGGGTGTGTGGTGTGTGTGAGAGTGAAGGTGTAGAGAGTTTTGTGCGGAGTGCTTTGAGATATGTTTTATTGTGTTATGTAGTTATTTATTTTTATATATATGTATATTGTTTTGGTGATTTTGAGTGTGATATTTCATTTAGATTTAGTGTGTTAAGTGTTATTTGATCTTATTTATATTGTGATATTTATTTTGTTTTTGTGTTTTTAGTTAGTGTTATTTGTTTTTTTATTGTAATTATTACCGGACTTGGGAGACGTGTGTGTAAACACTTTTATGTTCATGTGACAGTACCTGTACAATAGGAGACCAAAATCCGGTTGAGTCAACCACTACACCTATCCCCCTATGATTTGACACTCTAGACACTGTCATTTTCTATTGTTTGTTTATAAGGTTGATCAACCCCAACCGTCTTCAGGATATATTATTGTAAAGCTGAGTTAATTGATGTTATTTGATAATAAACCACTGTTTAGTAGGTTGATGCCTAATTTTTCAAGTTGGTAAAGAAGCGTGTCCGCCTGAAAAATGTACTATAGGGGGGGTGGTAAAACAGGTGTTGGCCTCGATTTATGCTCACTAGTGATGGCAATATTTCTTCCGAAATTTTATCTCTATTTTATAGAGCATTATATGGATTTTTTATAGTATGAAAACCTAATATAAAATTGTGTGTTGAAAGTAGATGAACTGAGGAAAGCATGAACAAGATATACGAATTAAAATATATTTTAGTAATACTGAGCTTAAGTATTCTTGGTACGGGATTCTTATCTGTGGTGACATGTTGACAAGCACAAATTTGTGTAAACTCTTTTTTTCGGTGATAAACGTATTGATGTGTAGTCAATTTTCGCGCTTGAAAGAGGCAAACTCGCGGCACTCACTTACTCACTCCGCAAGTCCCAGTAGTAGTGGGTATCAAGTTATCAGCTTTAATTCTTAGTTCAAAGTTCAGCTATCCACAACATTTATTGTGTAGCATGATTGATGCCTGATGCCAGGTTGAAGACCATCTCGACGTCGTTGAAATGGTAGCATTGCTGTTCATAGCAGGAGAATAGTCCAGATGCAGCTTTTTAATCCTCAGTCACAGGCGTTGCTGTGGCCATATCGATCTTTCGTAATTGATTTGGTCTAGAAGGTATAAGTTGACACGTTCTATGTCTGAAGAGATTTTTAAAGTGCACCAATACCTTTAAATGATATCTTGATCTACAAAAAGAGTCTTTTAAAATGAAACGCGGTGTTTCGATATTTTTCAAGAACCAAGGATTATCTGATAACACTGAAATACTGACTGTCAGAGAAGGAGTGGCCGTCACGGACGTCCCTCCTCTCTATAGCCGCAAGTATTGTTTCGTCTCTTGAGATGAGTTCCAATCTTAGATCGTCTATGCCATCGTGGGGAGTGGGTATGTTAAATTGATATGGAAAGGAATATTGTTGAGTCGCCGGTGATAATTTAAATGGTGATGTTTTTTGGCCTTTTTATTTCATCACTGTGGATTTAAGATTTTCAATGGCGTTTAGTCACTCACCATTCAAACACACACGTTTGTGGTTGTCACTTGTCAGTCAGTCTTTTGGTAGTGGAGTCAGATCATTCGGGAAACTTTGTAGACTGTAGATTAACACTAGTGAGTAAGGATCTGTCACGTTTACTATACTTTCGACTAATACACTAACTTACTTTAGTTTAGCGCTATCCAACTCAACATTCTAAGTTGTGTTTATTTTATATTTGGCACAAAACTTAGACTGGATTTTGAAAAGAATATAAAATAATTTTAAACTAAACCTGTCTTTGCATCATGCTTTATGCATCAGTATGACATTACCAAAAGCCATCACAAAATTCAATTTTTCTAGTTTTATGTGGAGAATTTCGCTATTTCTTTTGTAAACTAAGATCAGAGAGATTTGAACTTTAAAATTCCTGAAAAATGTTCTTGCTGTCAATCCAGACATCCCTTTGATGTGATTTATGATGTAGTGGTAAGAATGTTGTTGTAATTTGTATGAGGAATTGAATAACATTTAGGTACACAAGTTTGCCTTTTTTTTTTTTTTTGAGTCATGATGTGTAATACTATTACAGTCCAACTCCGGTTATTTGCAACTCGTTTAATCGCAACTTTCGGTGTCTAATCTCAATATTTTCCTAAGCAATGGAAATTAATTATTATAAAAGTCACTGGTTTATTGCAACAAACTTCGGTTTTTTAAAAAGTGGTAAGATTCAAGATATCAAACAGTTAATACATGTTTAAATTTCTTAATGGATGAAATAGTTGGAAGGTTGAAGATCGAGAGCGAGCAGGATTGATGTAGGCTACAGTTGTGTGTCTCCTACTCTGTTAGTGGTCGAAAAGAGGGCGGGGTCTCTGCTGTATGGGTTTTGTGACGTCAATCGGTGGCCATTAATAGAAGGAGGGGTGGGGCTGGTCATAATCTCTTGACAAACAGGTTATTAATGTCAAGTTAATTTAAAGGAGGACAGCGAGCGATATCCTTTGTTTTTAGGATTTAACAAACTTGTGCATTGTGACCATTCGAGTTTGGTGGTGAGCTGATTGTCTCTAATTAAGGTAATTCTCTTTATACTCTGACAAATGTTGAATTTGTGTAGTAAAAGATTGATTGAAACTCTCTTCCAAGTAATAAGATATCGGTATTGCATAATAGCTGCTTTTGGTTTTGACAAATCTACACGGGGCTGCCTTATGGTTTTTCTGTTTCAATCACAATTTGCTATATCTCTCTAAATATGTGGGTGGACTCAAGAATAAATTTTTAAAAAATCCTTTTCAGCACAAGATGGCATGATTTTTGTTAAGGTGTAGAGAAAAACTTGCACATGTTAGTCTTCATTTTTTTTTTTGGGGTTGTTTTTATTTTTATTTTTAGACTCCAACTCAGACCCTTTGAAAGTGATCAGAACAAAGTTTTTTTTCACATTTTCAGTTTGTGGTAAGTTTGGGTACATTAAAATAAAATCATAACATTTGTATAGGTTTTATCCAAAAATTGGCACCTTGCTCAAATGTTTCCCCCAAAATTTTGTGGGGGAAAAAAAACACATTGCCACAGGGGGAGACTGCAGTCTGTTAGGCGCACAAATTATTTCAGGACAAGGACAACCTGTTTTACACCATTTGAAAATCCATTTTTTTGTTTTTAAAAATTTTTTCTTTCAGGGGGACTTCGCCAACATAACCATTTTAAACCCCCTCGTTATTTTTGAAGTGATATTCTTTGGGATGGCCATCACATTTAAAAGTGGGTTTGTTTTTATTTGGAAAAAAAATGTGAAATGATGCGTTCCGGAAATTTTAAAATTTGCCTTCGGGGGGGGTTATACTTTTGATCTCGCATTGTCCAAATCTCTTGCATCTAATGTTTATCAAACTTTTTGTAAAATATATTGCAGTTTCAGGGGTTTGGAGTTCATATTGTTGCAATGACAAAAGTTATATGTCCAGAAACGGAGTGATATAAAAATTGGGGTTTTGGTGTTTGGGCAGGTGTAGGTTTTTAAAGAGTTTGGGTTTAAAACGTTTACTGAACCCTGGTTGGTGTTTCTATAAATTTTCCAAGCACAGTTGAAAAAATAATTAAATACTTAGACAATTTGTGCCTTTCTCCTCTTTTTATTATACTTGCCCTTTTTTAACCAGCTTAAATTTTTGAAATTGGATTATTAAACAATGGCCTTCAGGGTTATTGTAACAGAATAAATTTTTTGAAACTGCTTTTTTTCCACAAAAATACAAGGGGCGATTTGTTGCTGGGCTCAGTCTGTTCCTCTACGTACTCTGTGAGGTACCCAATGCTGAGTTTTAATCATGCTTTGGACCTAGTGCTCATTCCCAAACTCAGTCAGAGCTCACCCACTATCACAGAATGACCCGTTGCCAGTCCTGGGACCCAGGGGGTTTAAACCCGATGGGTTTTACATTGCAAACAAGTGTTGCTGCAATGGGGAGTCATTTTTTGCATTCTTCCCTTTGATATTTGGGGGTTTATTTTAATTTTCCCATTCCTTTTTTTAAAAAAAACTTCCTCCCCATCCTTTGGGTGCATTTGTGGGTTTTGGGATTTTCTGTTGGCAGTGGTCCGTCGCAAATACGCTAACCTTTCATACAAGCACAAATCAAAAAAAGATAGGGGGGGACACTTGATCTTAAAAAACCCCTTTTGTGGTGATATCAGTGAAAAAACCCGCTTATAAAATGTTTGGTTTATTTTTTTTTTGGGGGTTTTTTTGGGTTTTAAAGACTTAATTTTTTTGTATTTTAAGTGTTAAAAGGTTCTTTTTTACAACCCATCTATTTATTTTAAAAATGTTTCTTTGTATTTCATGTTTCTTAAGGCTTTTTTTTTACAGCAGCTGGGAAACTTTTAAAAGGGGGAAAAACAGAGTAGAAACTTTTTTTTTTAATCTTTTCAACCTAAAAAAGTATATGATGATTGGGGAATTTAAAGGGAAAGACATTTTCTTTTAATTTGTCGGTACTTAAAAAATTTTACTTTATAATGTCTGCTGTCTACAAAACCCTTTTGACTTCAGGTTAAATATTTTCTTTATTCTTAAATTCTTGGGTTTCCTTTCATGAACAACTGAGATCATTAAAATTCAGCTCACAACATGATGTGTTGTAGATTTGATGAAAACATATGTTCGAGTGTGAAGCAGTGGTCACGACTTGCTGATCGTTTTTACTATGCATTTATTTTCCTAACTTACCTGGTCAATTACAAGGCAAGACTCACAAATATTTTCTATCTGACAGTGTTGTTATTGACATTTTCCGCATATACTGTCAAATTTCATTCCATCCAAAATGATAAATCAGGATTATGTTGTCTGGGCCATCACAAGCATCGTTCAGGCAGTTGGGGGAAGTCTTTATGGAATTAATGAAGGCCGAAATGCTCAACCGAGTCTGGAGGACGTTTGATTGATGTCGGCGGTTTGTTCTGTTCAGCCGGTGATGTTTTTCTCACCCCCCAATGACAAAGAAGTCATTGTTTATGACTATGAACTATAGTCATATTTATTACCTTTTGTTACTATATTAATTGTTACTATTGCCGCTACTGTTATTATTTATTATTATTATTATTATTATTATTATTATTATTATTAGTATATTATGATATTGCCTTCATTGCATTCTATTACTATTATTGATTATAATTAATTTCGATTGTTGTAATAATTTATGTGAATTGATTTTGTCGATTGGCCAAGGGCCTACAATAATACTTAAATGAAATGTTAGTCTTTGGATAGACTTGGGTCTATTTTGATTGCTTTTCCGCCGGGGTCGAGTGAAGCATTTGGAGGTAAATTTTGTTGCTCAACGTAAAAAACAGACGCTTACCATTCCGTGATACTGATACCTCCCAAGGGGGGGTTTGGGGAAAAACCTAAAATTCTTTTGCATTCTGTCTGATTTTTCGCTGAAACAACAAAGGACAATTATTGTATTCAGATGAGACTTCAAATGTGTTACTATTCCCGATTTATGTTCATATTTTGATTATAATGAAGAGGGAACCCTGAACCCAGTGAAGTGGGTGGATTGATCTATTTATTTCTATTTCAAAAAAAAAATATGGCGTCTTTTTCACTGGATTTGTTATGTGGAAAGAGGTCTCCACAAATCTAACAAAACCTCTTCCAAAGGAATAGATGGTAGAAAAGTATATAACAAGAAGGAATTTGACAGTTTACTTGTCCAGGCCTTAAATATTTGGAATGCTATTCCTCTCTATCGCTGTCATGTAGCTGATGTGCATACGATCTGTCTATTGATTTATTTTCATAGTTCATAGCATGATGTGCTTTATTTTCTTCTTTTTTTTTTCCAGAGAAATGCAAAAACCCAAGGAGACCCTGTCCATACTGTGGACAGTTGCAAACAAAAACTCTCAAGGCATTTGAGAGGAAACACAAAGATGAGACAGAAGTTACAGAGGCCATGAAACAGCCTGTTAAAGGAAAGGGATAGAAAAAATGGGAATCTCAAGAAAAAGGGCATTTTTTATTCAAACACTAGAAACAATTCAATAGTTTGGGGTGAGAGAGCACAAGGGTCACATGAAGTTGTTATGTGTGCTGGCTGTAAGGGGTTTTACTCTGGACGAAGGGTTTATGAACACAAAAAGAAATGTAGTACTGAGCATGCTCTGTGTACTGGGTTTAAAATTTTATCCGTGGCTCCCAATGCAAGTAAAGAAATAAAGGAGAATATTCTTGACAAATTTCGGAATGATGAAGTGGGAAATTTGTGTCGATCAGACAAAGCTATAGTATTGTTAGGAACAAAATTGTGGAGTTAAAAGTTCAAAGAAGGAGAGAAAAGTTATAATGAGTGATTTACGCATCTTAGGAAATTTGATTTTTAAAAAACTAGGAAGAGAACAAATCAACCTTCTTTCTCTGGAGAGGAGTGGTGAAACGTTGTAACTTTAATGAAATATCGCAAACCATTTCTGAAATGACTTTGAAAGAGGATGGGACATTGAAAGCAGGCTTGAAGCTTTCAATTGGATTTATATTGAAAAAGTTAATTAATTTCTTAAAAGGGGAATATATAATGCAAAACAAAATGGAAGAATCCGCAGAGATAGATTTGTTCAAAGCTGTCCTGGATTATAATTGGGATAGTATTTTTTTTACAGCCAGAGTTCAATGTGAAGCAAAGAGAACAAATTTGAGAAAACCCAAAGAGATGCCATTAGAGAATGATATAAAGAAGCTACGGCAATTTATTACTGAAGAGATGGTCCGTATTTGTGAGGATGATTATCAATTATTTGATTCACATATGTTTGTTAGGCTTCGCAATGTCATCGTAGCTAGGCTTACAATGTTTAATGCGAGGAGAGGCGGGGGAACCCGCAAGGGATGTTGTTAAAAGACTGGAATGATGCAGATTCAGGTGTATGGGTTGATCCCCAGCTTGTACAAACATGTCACTGATCCCTGGAAAAAGCGTTTACTTGAGAAGTAATAAGCTGGCCTATCAGTCTGGAAAGGGAAGCAAGATGTGGTCCCTGTGTTGATACCCAATGAAAACAATTCAGCCTTTAAGGAAACTTGCACAGAGCGTAAAGCTGTTTATATTTCAGACAACCCATTTCTTTTTCCAAATACAGGAATATCCAAAGATCATGTAAGTGGTTACATTGCCATCAAATATGTCACTTCCTTAGTAAGGATTTAGAGAAAACCCCAGTTGTTAATAGCTGATAAATTCAGGCACCGAGCTTCGACATATTTGCCTTACTTGATGTCCCACAACACGAGAGAGATGTCTTCTAAAGACATATGGGACACAGTGAATCAATCAATCAAAACATTTATCAGTGTCCACTTGCAATACGAGAAAAAACAGAAGTTGGTCATTTTTTGGGTCAAATTGATAACTCAGCATCGGTCACTGGGGAAGGAAATTGTAACATTGAAACAAATGACTCTGTAGTGAATAGAGACTCAAATGCAAATTTTGGAACATCCATAGTAACAGCTGCAAATCAAGAAGAAATATTTGATGGTGAAGCAGGAGTGCCAAATCAGCTTACGTGTTCTTCAAAACAAACTGAACCCAAGAGGAATTCAAGCAAAAATCGGAGATACATGTCATGGTCAGATGAGGATACAGATAGGTCAAGTCATATTTTAAAAACTTTGTCGAAGATGTTTCAGCACATGGTTCAAGGGATCATTACCTAGAAAGTCTGAAATTATTCTGTTCTTAAAACACCACAGGGTATTTTCACAAAAAGGAATCCCTGAAGGTACACTAATTAGTTTGGTGAAGACAAAGATTTTTAATGAAAGAAATAAATATAGAAGGGAAAGAGCGTTTCAATCGGTGTAATGACAATCATGAATTTGATTTGTATTACATTCATTGTATTGTATAGTGTTATTGACATATTTTGGGGGTTTACAAAAAACGTTTTATCTTTATATAGTACAATCTGTTCATCATTGCAATATCCTTTTTTATATTATATGAACATTCATTTGCTCAGCTTGAGAGACAAATGCTTTGTAGAACCATAGCTGCCAACCGTTCTGTTAAAAACGGATTTGTTCCGTATTTGACTTCCTGAGTCCGTAGGTGCTTATTTTTAGTTCAAAATCCGTATTTTGTAATTTTTGACTAATTTGTGGTAAAAAAGCCATGTGAGCCTAATGAATTATTATTATTGATCCATTATTATTACTATTACTACTACTACTATTGTTGTTATTATTATTATCATTATTATTGGTGTCCAGTGAGAGCATAATCTCCATTTGTGTAGCTCTTTAATTTGAATTATGCCTCTATCATAAATGATTTTCAACAATTAAAAAAGTTCCATTCGTTTATATGACGCCTGTATTTTACTCAAACCTTTCATATGTATTGGAGATTTGCATAGGATATGGATGTTAGCCTCGATATACTTTGAATATTCTAAGACAGTATTGATACTTTCACTATTTGTTACAAATATTATTTTAATTAAGAATAAAATTAAATCCACCTTTTTGATTGGAAGGTATTCAATAAGAAAATCAATTGCTTATATTGATTAAAGATGACAATGATTATTTCCCTTTATTAATTTATGAAATATAAAATTTAATCCCTTTAAAAACATCTTCATCTGATTTTAATTTTTTTTTTTTCAAGCAAGCTTTTGTAACGGTTTAGGTTCAAGAAAAATAAGTATACTCCATTTTTAGGTGTGTTTATCTTGTCAAAGTAAAGAAGTAGGAATTCTCTAATATTTAGAGGTGCATTTTACTATAACTACTATTATAGTATACTACTTAAAGACCATTATGTTGCATGAAAGAAAACATATATGCAATCGTCTACTTTTATCTGAACTCACCTAATTTTTACCCCAAAACGCCCTCTCAAGTGATGTACCAGGTTGGTAGTTATGCATTTCTAACCATCTTAAGTTATTTCATTTATTTTACAATTGTGCTTCTTGTGTATTGGTCCTTATCAAAGTTGAGGCAGTTGAATTCTTTCTTTATATTGTCCGTTCTGAATTTTGATCTCATTGTGGAAAGCTCCCATAGCGGGCAGGGAGGTACACACTGTGTCTTCTATCCCCTTATATCTGTTTTCCAACATGCTTTCAGTCTTTGTCTTGGAATGAGATTACTTGTTTTTTTCCTGGCCCTCGCCGGAGTCCTAGCTGGGAGGGAAGCAGTCAAATGCATATTTATTGTTTTGGGAGATGATATTTTTTTTCCTTGTAAATCATCTCTCTGTTATGTATTATTACTATATTTGTTATTTTTTAATGTATAATGTAAGCATTTGAGTGTGTTCCTCTTTGTTGGATTTTGTTCTTGTGTCCGGATAAGACTTATAGGTGATCTCGCGGGTGGTTTGGATGGGAGCATCACCCTTGAATCATATACCTATGATGTTCGCATGGGTGTACGATCCGATAGTGATGTCGTTTCTTTCTTCTCTTTACTAGCCTATCCTGCTTCTTTGGTTTGTGATTGTATTTTTGACAGGGGATATTTTTTTTTCTGTAAATCTTCTGCCTGTTTGTTCTTGGTTATTTATAATTTAGCTTATGATATCTTTAGGTTATGATTTTGATTTACATTTGTACTATTTTTGTTAGATTGCTTGTTTTTTTTTGTTTCAGCGGTCTCTCATATAACCTCAATTGTGTTGGAAGAGACCTAAAGCAACAAACAAACAATAGGTGATCTCAAACTAAGTACATTGGTGATACGCTCTTGGAATCTACATCTGATCCCTATTTGTTCCCAGTTCCCCTATGTCTTACTTTCTCTTGGATGCTTCAACTGTAATTCTAGAACTTTTTACTATCCAATTTTCTTCCTTTTTACTGGCGCTGATATAACCTAAATGTGTTGCAAGCGCCGTAAAACCCTTAAAAACAAAACAACAATCATTGTGGAAAGTGTCATTTTAACGATTCAAATGTGCTGGTACTAAACCCGATAATTGAGCAACATTTGGACTAGCCTCTGTCATCTCAAACTTGTTAGTGTTAGTAATAGTAATTAAAAAGGCTGACTTTTATATGTTGCGATTCGATGAAGGGGGGGGGGGGGGCGGGGCGGGCTTCGGCACACATCGCCCCTCATCCCGGGCAAAATGAGCGTTCCTTATTTTATTTTTGAAAAGTTGGCAGCTATGTAGAACTATCTGAAAGAATCAGATATGGCAGAATAAAAAGTCTTTCTACTAACCCTAACTTAATTGGCCAATGTAGCTTTATGTTCAGCATTTTCTAGATACCTAATGTAAAATTTCACTATTCTTTTTATGATAATTTTAAGAGTTGCAATCTTTAGAGGTGACTGTCAAGAAATGACACCTCTGTGCATTTAATTTCATTCTTTCTTTATCCCCTCATCCTTAATCAGAATAATAATAATTAATAATGAAAAAAAATGCAGCAACGACAGCTTAGAACGGCATAAAGTGCTTAAGAATTATTTTTTTTGCATTAAACTTTATTCAAACGATTTTCAACACTTTTGCTTCACAGTTTATGCTTTTTAACAAATGCAATTAAGCAACTTACCAGCAACAACATATTGGTTTGTTATCATTTGAGGGTTTTATCAGTAAAACTGTTTCTATCCTTTTATGTTGCACTGTACACATAGCAAACTTCATGCTTTATTTGGTGACCAAAGACTTATGTGATACAGTGGATGAATGTTTGTGATGGCTTTTGGAACTGAAATAAACCTGCAATATGATTTGTAGACTTCTATCGTTATGTATCATTTTTCGGTCAAATGTAAATGTAATTTTACACGAGCTTGATGTATCATAAAACCCACAATGAGCTCAACGTGCAGCTGGTAGTACATTTATATGGACACGAACAACGTTGTTACAATTCAGTAACGTACTCCAATTAACACAAGTGAGACTGTAAATGAGACTTTTACAATGACTCTGCATCGCCACAAATATGGATTCGAACCCTGGCAACTCGGGCATCAGACAAACTGTCTACCACGAAACCAAAGCAAGCATTGTGCAAGTTGAAGTGAATGAGATGTTGATTGAAGCCGTTCATTGTGTCCATCAGATCTGCTGTCCTATCCATCCAACTCCATTCACTGGGTGGGGTTCCCGACTTCCCATAATGGGCAGGGACGTACTCGTTGCGTCTTCTATCCCCCTATGTCTGTTTTCCAACTTGTTTTCTGTCTTTGTCTCGGGATGGATTACTTGGTTTTGTCCAGGACCTGGCTGGGAGGGAAACAGTCAAATGTATAGTTCGAGTTTTGGGAGATTATATTTTTCCCTTGTAAATCATCTGTCTGTTATGCTCTTTATTGTTTTGTTTACATATTATTTATGCTTTGTAAACATTTGAGTGTATCCCTCTTTGTTGGGACCTGTGCTTGTGTCTGAATGAGACGTTTAGGTGATCTCAAACTAAGTACTTTGATAGTGGGCTCTTGGAATCTACTGTTTCCTATTTGAAACAAATCCCCTTTGCCTTACTTTTTCTTGGGTGCTCTAATTGTAGTTCCAGAACTTTTTACTATCCCATTTTCTTCCTTTTTACTGGCGCTGATATGACCTTAATGTGTTGCAAGCGCCGTAAAACCCTTAAAAACAAAACAAAACAAACCAAGTCCATTCAGTGGTATACAACAACAACAAATAAACTCCTCTGCCTGGTCCCTTCTATCTCTGATCTTAACCTGGGTCGTCAGGTTTCTAAAGGGGTCGGGGACTGCAAAAACAATTGCGCACGGAGCAACTGGGAATATTTTTTGCCGTGTTTGAGTCCCAGGTTATTTCCCTGAGCGCCCCTTCTGAGGGATGGACCTTCCCAGGAGTTAGTAAATGCGTTGCTCGGCCACTTCACTCTACGCACACTGGGATAAGCTTCGACACTATGGCCATGAAGCTCTTAATCTTAAGGACTTACTTTATTTTAGACAATTTGGTGGTAGCTCACTTGAAAATGCACTCTTAGGTATACACATATATAAACATATACTGGGCTCCCTAAAAGGGTTTTTTAATGTGGTCTCCCTAAAAACATGTTTTTACCAAATGTCTCCTTAAAGCTACAGAAACACTTAGTAAAACATTAGGGGGACCGAGTAATTTTCTATATACCATTGTGATCATCAAGCATCAGAATTGTGTTCATAAATCATTGTAGGGAATCAAACTATACTCATTTGAACAAAGATTGAACAGTTTAATCAATTTGAACAAGACATATGCTTGGTCCTCCAATTGGTGCATTTCACAGTGGTCACCTTAATAGTGGATTGATACTTATATATATATATATATATTTTTTTTTTTATATATATATATATATATTATTTAAAATATTTACCACAATAATAATAATAATTCGCTCCATTACTACATGTCGAGCACTTTTCGTACCATATTTGTATCAAACACGATTCATATATATATATATATATATATATATATATATATATATATATATATATATATATATATATATATATATTTATATATATATATTTTTTTATATATATATATATATATATATATATATATATATATTATATATATATATATACATATATATATATATATATATATATATATATATATATATATATATTATATATATATATATATATATATTTATATATATATATATATTATATATATATATATATTTATATATATATTATATTTATATATATATTTTTTTTTTTTTTTTTTTAATATATATATATATTATGGTACAAAACAAAAGTTACATTTATTGTGAGACAAACAGGAAAAATATAATTTTTAAGTTAAAGACATGCCCGAATGTATTCTTCAATTTTGCAAAATGTAAAAGAATGAGCCGTGAAGTGAATAAGAGTTGGGGACTGGGGACATTCAGAAGGATCAGTGACCTGAATTATCATATTTTATGCACACGTGTGCAATCATGTTCATTGCACACATGTGCATAAAATATGATTAATGGAGTGCTGCAAAGTCCAATTTTTGCAGCATGTCATATAAACGTTGTCAATTCCCACGATCAACAAATTTTCAAGCTCTGTGCATCACTAATTGACATAGACAAAGCAGCAGGTTTTATTGCCAATTAGAGATAACGTTTTCCATAATCAAATGATTGGAAGCTAGGTGAAGTAATCTTGTCAAAGTTTAATAAAAAATAGATTAGAGGGAACGCTCAACTTGACAAAAATGGTAAAGAAATTCAGTAAATGTCACTTTGCTTGCTTGGAAGAACAGTGTGGGGTGAGAGTATTAAGAGGGAAGAATAGGATCTGAGACATTATATAGTGGAATGCTACATAAGAGAAGAACGGCTATTTCAATTATATTGAGCAGGGATCGTACATTAAAATGTGTAGGAAGTGCATTTTAGAATTTTTAGAATGGGTGAATAGAATGATCATATCCAGAATCTTTCAAAACGGGCAAAAGTTAGAAATTTTACTTTTAAAACTGATTAATACATACCCAGCATTGTAACAAATATGTATATCATTGCTTAAACAAAGTCTGCATAATGGTAAATTGGCAGAATAGTATGTTTTAACTGAAACAAAAATTTTGTTTTCCTTCCTTCATTTTTTGTTGTTTTTTTTTTCACAAATTTCCTCTAGAATTTTATTTTTATCAATGGAAAAAAAAATTACACTTTCCTTTTTTTTTTTTCAATATTTCTTTTGACCATGTCAACCAGAGTTTATTCTAAGTCTCTGTTTATCAAGCCATTGAGTAGATTGTGCACCACTACAGATCATGATGATAACAATAACATGGATAGCGAACAATTTTGATTTCTCTTTTCCCTCATCCATCCTCAGGTCAAGTGGAGTCCCAACGCTAACATGTTTGCCTCAAGTTCCACGGATGGGTCAATCAAGATTTGGGATGGGGTCAGCAATAAGTGTGTAAATACCTTCCTCAATGCACATGATGGCAAAGAAGTCACTTCTATATCATTTTCGAGAAACTCAAAGGTATTTTCATCTTTTCTATATTTACTTTTAAATAAGATAAAGAAATGATCAAGATTTTTAGTTATGGGATTGGTAAAATAAAACTACAATTTAATTTAATTATTTTGGGGTTTTTAACGGTTTTTGTCTATTTGTTTGTTTTTAGTTTTTATTTTATTTTTTGTTTGTTTTGTTGTTTTTATTTGTTTTTTAATAAGGTTAATATCTAATGCTCAAGAATTGTGTTCTGAGACCATTCTTTTTCTGAACTACAATTTTCTTTTTAACCTTTTCTAGTATGTTTTATCTGGAGGAAGAAATTCTCTTGTCAAATTATGGGAACTGTCTACAAATCGTTGTTTGATAGTCTATACGGGTGCTGGTGCCACTGGAGCGATGGAACACAGCACAGTGGCATGCTTCAATCATACAGAAGATTATGGTAGGTTGTGTGTTAATCATGTCAAAATGTTGTTTATAAGGATAAATACGGAATCCATAATCAAAATAAGAATCTTATATCATTTTTTAAATTGGTTTTGTTTTGTGCTACACTTTTTTATAACCAATAATTTTTCAGATTTTTTTCTGCCATTCTCATCTTCATCACATGTTGGTTTCAATGTTTCAGTGTTTTTGTGCTAGACAATTTTCATGTTAATCTCTGAATCCAAAAATAAAATACCGAAAAGTGCAAGAGAAGGTAATTATGCTTGCATTGTGGACGCCTTAGGAATAATACTTCAATCCTCATCGTTACAGATGCAAGGATGTCCTTTCAAAATTCAATTAATTGACCTCGGATCTAGAGAGACTTCCGATTCAACAAGAAATTATATTTTTATCATAAAAGAATTAATTAGCGTTAGTCGTGATACTGTTTATTCATTGAAACTATCAAGTACTGATTCTTGGGCATGTCATTTTTGTGATATTGAAGCCAACTTCAATAAGAAACTGAAAGTTCTAGTACAAGGAATATCTATGGGCAGTTTGGTAGCAATGTCTGGTGTTGCAGCTTTGCCAACCCTCCCGATTTTATCTGGAAATTCCTGATATTTTTTCTCATTCGCGAATTCCTTAACTTCCACTTGTTTTCCTGATTTTTTATATCATTTTAGTATTCCAGGACTACCATCATCATTACCAACCACAACAACATTATCATAATCATCATTATAATCACATCTACATTAAATTCCCAAATTTGCCCAAACATTTTCGAGAAAAAAATTTTAAACTGAAAGTTGGCAAGTCTATATATGTGTACTGTTTTATTGATATTGTTGTTCCCAAATTTTGAAGAGGTGTGTTTTTTTGTTTTTTTTTTCTAAGTTTTATTTCCAGATGAAAAGACGCTAAGTCTTTGTTCCTGGGATTCTCGGAATGCAGAGCGCCAGAAATTGTTGTCACTAGGTGAGTTTTTTATTTTTTTATAATTAGCTATTTACAAATGTGAGATGGGAAAGTGAATTTGGCATTGTCCTGCAACTTAGACAAATCTGGGTTCAAGCTCCTATTTCACTCATATTTCTACTTTTTCCATCTGGGAATGCCACAGCAACATAAATGAGTGTCACAGAATTGGCTCAAAGAAAGTAGAGATATCCATGCCTTTGAGACGATAAGCAATTATTGGCTATGGCATATTAGGTAAATGATAAAACAAATAAGATTTCCACAATTGTCTCAAAGATTTTCAAACATATTTTTAACTTTTCAGAGCAAAGAAAGTTCATTGACCTCAAATATTATAATTGTGACAGTCCTGTTTTTTGTTGTTTTTTTTTTTGTTTTGTTTTTTTTTTTTTATTTTATGTGTCAGAAATCAAAATCCATTTGTTTAAAAGCAACGTACAAGGAGGGGAGAGAACGCTTCTATTAAGCCATTGTTATATTGGCATTGCATTTTCCTTGTCTAATTTTTTTCTCTCTTTAACATTCTTTGGGTAACTTGTTACCCAGATGCAGGGAGCAGATGTAGAATAGATATTTTTCACTTTGAAAGTTTTTGCATAATAATGTGGCAAAACATTGTGAAAATGACCTGCTGTAGCAATGGTTAAAAATTGTTCTGTGCATCACAGTCTGTGATCTTTCATATTTGATATTTCTTCCTTACAGGCCACAACAATGTCGTTCAATATATGGTCCATTCTCCAACTGGTCCTGCCTTTGTCTCATGCAGCGATGACTTCAGAGCAAGGTTCTGGTACAGAAAGGCTAGCACAGACTGAGAGGGTCCTTTTAATTATTTTAGACAATTTTTATTTTTAATTTAACCGATGACCACAGAACAGTTTATTAAAATTACTGGGAAATGGAGATAATGAACTGTGACGTATGGAATAAATAAAATAAAAAGTCAGTAAGTTTTGGGGGTTTTCATGCTGAGTTTAAACAGTGATACATATGGCATCAGTTGCACCATCCCTTATTTTTATGTGTATCATTAGTTTCTCACTTGCACTTTGGTCACGGCTTAGCCCCATTCCCTAAAGAAGGACCAACACATATTGTTGTATCGTATTTAAGACAAATTTTGTAGGTCAGAGAGAAACTTATTAAAAATATTAATTGAATATATATTGCTGACCGTTACAATAAATCATGTGTAATGGGTTTTTTAATGCCAGTATTGATCTTTTATTGTTTCTTGAGTTGATTTATTTTTTTATCCTCCAAGTCAATACTTGATGTTAAACAGGAGGTGGTGGCCCTAATTTTGGGAACTCTTATACTTATACCAGCAATTGTTTTAGGTAATAAACAACCTGTGGAACAATTTATCCAACAAAAGTAATAATCGTTTTGTTTTTGCATTCATAAGTGTAGTATATTGGATTTGGCACCAATAGGCCAATCTGGTGCCGTTGGTCAATCTGGCATGTTTATGTAATTCTGGCGGTTCCCTTTCGACTGGCTAGTTACTTGTTCCTAGAGTTTAGCAATCAGTTGATGCTTAAATGCGATGTTTACTTTCATTTAATAAAGTTCTAGTTATACAGAAGATTGCCTTCCATGATTATTACTTTCTGCAAACATAACATTAAGGTGTTGATAATATCATTCTGAAATTTGCAGGTATTTACAGAATATCAGATACAAGGCTGAAGAAAGTAAATTATTTAAGTCACTAATTGTGATTTTGAGTTTAGCGAAAAGGTTTCACAAAAATGACTGTTTCAGACATAGACCTAAACCCTCTGACAATAAACATAGTGTAATGCAAAGTGATTTCTTTTTTCATTCCTATTTTCATTGTTTCTTTCTTGTTTTGTTTGTTTTGTTTTTGTTACAACTTGGAGTTGATATTTTTACCTTTTCACTGATATTTTTATTATACCCGCTTCTGGTAGCATCTTACTTCCCTCTAATTTTTTGGTTTGGTTTAGGGTGATCACTTCTTAACTTTGTCTCTCTCTCTCTCTCTCTCTCTCTCTCTCTCTCTCTCTCTCTCTCTCTCTCTCTCTCTCTCTCTCTCTCTCTCTCTCTCTCTCTCTCCTCTCTCTCTCTCTCTCTCTCTCTCTCTCTCTCTCTCCTCTCTCTCTCTCTCTCTCTCTCTCTCTCCTCTCTCTCTCTCTCTCTCTCTCTCTCTCTCCTCTCTCTCTCTCTCTCTCCTCTCTCTCTCTCTCTCTCTCTCTCTCTCTCTCTCTCTCTCTCTCTCTCTCTCTCTCTCTCTCTCTCTCTCTCTCTCTCTCTCTCTCTCTCTCTCTCTCTCTCTCTCTCTCTCTCTCTCTCTCTCTCTCTCTCTCTCTCTCTCTCTCTCTCTCTCTCTCTCTCTCTCTCTCCTCTCTCTCTCTCTCTCTCTCTCTCTCTCTCTCTCTCTCTCTCTCTCTCTCTCTCTCTCTCTCTCTCTCTCTCTCTCTCTCTCTCTCTCTCTCTCTCTCTCTCTCTCTCTCTCTCTCTCTCTCTCTCTCTCTCTCTCTCTCTCTCTCTCTCTCTCTCTCTCTCTCTCTCTCTCTCTCTCTCCTCTCTCTCTCTCTCTCTCTCTCTCTCTCTCTCTCTCTCTCTCTCTCTCTCTCTCTCTCTCTCTCTCTCTCTCTCTCTCTCTCTCTCTCTCTCTTTTGTTATTTTTTCTTTTCTGAACGTTCTTCTTTGTTTTACTTTTATTATTTGGAGGAGGTTGGTTAATTGAATTATTTTTTTACCCATTTATGTATTTGTCTCATTCATGAACAATAGATGTATGAAATGGGCAGGGATGAAAAGATTTTTTTTATATCGTGTCATCACATTATATCCTTACCTTCAGGAAGTTTATGACTCTTCATTGTATGATATGACATTTTTGTTGTCATTTTTTTTTTTTGTATGATTCAAATAAATTGTAAAAATACATTACAATTTACATCAAACAAACATGTCTGTGTTATTGTTTATTTCTATAAGATTCAGTATGTGATTGATGAAGTTAATTTTGAATCTGAAACTATGATTTACTTCAGTCAAAAAGATTTTTCTTGTTAAAAACAAATAAGTGATATAAATATGTATGTTATTTTTATCAAATAGAAATAGTATTTTCCTTCATTGCGTTCGAGAGCTCAACAGACCTCCTATGCATTATTTTAGATAGAGCGATCTTATGAATATAGAAGCTGACTGGACATATATAACACCCATGGGTCAGAAGTTTATTTATTATTAATTAAAATGCTGTACTTATAAAATTATGTTAAAATGTTATTCTCCCCCAAACGACCCTTAAAATAACATGTACAGTAGTATTACTTTAAACCAAAATTTTGGGGACCTTCTAAACCATTTCGGTTTAAAGCAAGTTCCCGTTTTGCGATGTTTTTCAAGGGTAGAAAATATTTATGGAATTTGCTCATTTAATCGTATCATGGGTTGTTTCCCCTTAAATGAAGTTGTTGAATAAATGCCGTCTTGGTAGCCATATTTTTTTTTTTTTTTGTGTATTTTTTAAAATGTTTTTGGGGGTTTTGTTTTTCCATTCAAAGTTGAAAGAGTTGAGTTCGGGATGCCATGTTTTTTACATATCACTGTCTTGCTCAACTGATTTTCATCGACTTCACATAGTATTTTGATTTTAAACTCCCATGAGTAAGCCTGCATGATTCTACACCCCCACCTCCCCTTCTTTCTTCCCTTTTCGCCTGGCAGTCACCCGTTGTCTTCCTTTTCCATTCTGTGCAATTGTGGTGTTGGCTAAGCCCAAGTGCAGTGATTGAAGTGTTTGCCTACCCCTCACCCTCATCTTCTTATACTTACGCTCTTTGTTTGATATCGCCAGGCATTATTTTGTGTGGCCACCTTCCCGAATTTTTGAAGAAAAATAGAGAATAAGGGAAGCTAAGGTGCTTCATATAATATAATTAATCTGAAGATTTTTTTTTAATTCGTCAATGTCCCACCGTATCTTTTGGTGGTGGCTGTGCATCGCCACAAAGGAAATTTTTCCAGCGAAAAAATAGAAGCGGCCTAAAAAAAACATCGACATAATAATATGTCCAAGAATTTATATAAACACGCGAAAAGATATTCCGGACAATCATGCCCAGTCCAACAGCAATGGACATTTTACCGTCAAACAGCTTCGTGGACGTGCACATGCAAACGATAGTACTGACAAGTTTACAGTCAAGAAAAAAAAGCCTTTTTCCATCACTGAAATACCATTTCTTTGACCATGAAATGGGCATTAAGGTTGATCACATAACATTGATCAAGACCATTGCCACTATCCATATCAAGATGCGACTGCTAAAAGCGGCCAAATGGTTCCATCAAAGGAAAACATGTACTGTGGGGCCGGGCATCAAAGAGGATAAAATCAAATAGATCATTCTCTTCAGCTGTCAATAGACCTCACAAAATCACTAAATAGGAACCATAATCATAATTGCTGTCGGACATAAATATCATTGATAATTGTGCTTTTTATTTGTAGTAAACATACATGTAGTTGTAATCGTTTTCTGTATGAGGAATAATGTCTTTTGTTTCCCAGTGTTTTTACTTTAGCTATAATTGTTGACATGACTAGGAGGCCAATACCAAAAAAAAACAGAGAGGGGGAGGGAGGGAGAGAAAGATGGGGGGGGGGGGGGGGAGAGCGAGAAAGATAGAGAGAAGGAGGAAGAGAGATATGGAAAGGGGGGGGGGAGAGGGAAGAAAGAAAGAGGGGGGGGGGAGATAGAGAAAGAAAGAGTAAGAGAAGAAAAAAAGAAAGAGAGAGAGGGGACATATTGGTAGGATAAGTCTGTTTATCAGCGCACCTGAACTAAACGAATGAGGGTCTTGGAGCTAATGGCGAGCTTCCCCAGTGTGTGATACGATCTATCTGTTACTATTTATAAATCTATGGTTGCCACAGAAAGAGAGAGAGAGAGAGACTGCATAGACTGAAATAAGCATCAGGGCTCTGATTCATGGAGCGGGACTATGGTAGTCTCAGACTATAGCAAAGTCTGAGACTTTGGGAAGTCCGAGACTACGGAAAGTAAGCTATTCATGGAGTCAGACTTTGTCACTGACTATCAAGTCTCTGACTACGCTTGCGAAGTCTCAGACAACAGAGGTCAATCTATTTTTAACTGGGGATTCCTCGGAAACGTACCACAATACGTCATAGAAATGTGTTACTTTTCCAGCTGCGCATGCGTCATACGAAGTTGCACAGAAATCATATCTACTATTTCTTCTTCGTGTTTGTTTTGATTGTTTTCTTTTTTTTTTTTTTTTTTTTTTGTTTTGTTGTTGTTTTTTCCCCACAAATAAAAATAGTGTGAGACAAGTTTAGGGGTGTAAAAATTGTTTGAGAATGTGTGTGTGTGTAATGTTTTTAGTAAATATAAATAACGATGGCACTTAAATGATTCTTATCCACGGTGTAGTATTGTTCTAAGTAGAGAGCGGTGGGCGCTGCCTGAAGCATGGGGTCCCGAAAATACTAACGAAAGAGTGATGATGGAGAGGAATCGGTGGAAACAATACAAAAAATGGGCGTTTCGGGTACAAACCCTTCGTCGCCACAACAATAAACAAATAAACGTTGAAAACAAATAAGATGAAATGCAGTATAAATTGCATCGTCTGTACTCAACGATGGTTGGAGTGTGAACGAATCGTTAGCGCGGTGTGATAGAAATGATAAGGCCAGTGAGAGACGTGCAATTTCTAGAAAATAATGGACGATAAAAGACATAAAAGAAATGTAATAGTAGTCGTAGAAGTAGTAGTAGTAGTAGTAGTAGTAGTAGTAGTAATAGTAATGGTAGTAGTTTTAATACTAGTATTAGTATTAATAGTAGTAGTACTAGAAGTAGTAGTAGTAGCAGTAGTAGTAGTAGTAGTAGTTGTTGTTGTTGTTGTTGTTGTTGTTGTTGTAGAAGTTTTAGTAGTAGTCGCAGCAGTAGTAGTAGAAGTAGTAGTAGTGGTAGTAGTAGTTGTAGTAGTAGTAGGAGTAATGATAATAGTGAAAGTAGCAGCAGCAGCAGCAGTAGTAGTAGTAGTAGTAGTAGTAGTAGTTGTTGTTGTAGTAGTAGTAGTGGGAGGAGGAGGAGGAAGTTACTATGAAACTGTGTGTTGGGGGGGGGGGGGAGGAGGAGGAGTCCCTGCAGAGTGTTTTGAATGGGCAAGATGAGGAGGGTTGTGCGATTGTCGAATCTTCGAGAAAAGTAAAGAAAAGAAAATAAACAAAACCAATAAATAAATAAATAAATAAAAATAAATATAAAATCAAAAACTGTCGGGTATTCTTGTTCTAACCGCTGTACAATTACTTCCCCCAGCGTAGATGACATATGATCTTGGGGTCTGATTCACGGAGCGGGACTACGACGATAGTCCTAGACTAAATCCGTTGTCTCAAACTAAAAGGCGTTGTAAGATATTCATGAAGCCGGACTACGCGAAGTCTCAGACTAAACGAGGGACTAAACGGGTGAAATTTACACCCGCGATTTAGCAGGTGTAAATATCGTAGTCTGAGACTAAATTTCAAAATCATAATATGTGCTATACGCTGGTGGGAGTAATTGTACTGCGATTAGAACAAGGCTACCCGACAGTTTTTGATTTTATTTTTATTTATTTATTTATTTATTTTTATTTATTTTTTTTTTTTTTTTTGGTTTTGTTTTATTTTATTTTATTTTCTCGAAGATTCAACAATCGCACATACACTCCTCATCTTGTCCATTCCAAACACTTTCCAGGTACACATACTGTTTCATAGTAACTTAATACTACTATACTACTACTACTACTACTACTACTACTACTACTACTACTACTACTACTACTACTACTACTACTACTACTACTACTATATACTACTACTACATACACTAATACTACTACTACTAATACTATACTACTACTACTACTACTACTACTACTACTACTACTACTACTGCTGCTGCTGCTGCTACTACTACTACTACTACTACTACTACTACTACTACTACTACTACTACTACTGCTATTACTCCTATTACCACTACCACTAATACCACTACTACTACTAATGCTACTACTACTATTACTACTACTACTACTACTACTACTACTACTACTACTACTACTACTACTACTACTACTACTACAACTACTACTACTACTACTACTACTACTACTACTACTACTACTACTACTACTACTACTACTACTACAACTATTACTACTACTACTACTTCTACTACTACTACTACTACTACTACTACTACTACTACTACTACTACTGCTACTACTACTCCTACTAACACTACCACTAATAACACTACTACTACTACTACTACTACTACTACTAACTACTACTACTACTACTACTATTACTACTACTACTACTACTATACTACTACTACTACTACTACTACTACTACTACTACTACTACTACTACTACTACTACTACTATTACATTTCTATTATGTCTTTTATCGTCCATTATTTTCTAGAAATTTCACGTATCTCACTGGCCTCATCATTTCTATCACGCCACGCTAACGATTCGTTCACACTCCAACTATCGTTGAATACAGACGATGCAATTTATACTGAACTTCTTCTTATTTGTTTTCAACGTTTATTTGTTTATTGTTGTGCCGACGAAGGGTTTGTACCCGAAACGCCCAAATTTCTGTATTGTTTCCACCGATTCCTATCCATCTTCACTCTTTCGTTAGTATTTTCGGGACCCCATGCTTCAGGCAACGCCCACCGCTCTCTACTTTGAACAATGCTACACCGTTGATAAGAATCATTTAAGTGCCATCGTTATTTATATTTACTAAAAACATTACACACACACACACACACATACTCAAACAATTTTTACACACCCTTAAACTTGTCTCACACCATTTTTATTTGTGGGGCAAAAAAAAAAACAACAAAAAACAACAATAACAATAACAAAAAAAAAACGGTCAAAACAAACACGAAGATAATATGATTTCTGTGCCACTTCGTATGACGCATGCGCAGCTGGAAAAGTAACACATTTCTATGACGTTTTGTGAGGAATCCCCAGTTAAAAATAGATTGACCTCTGTAGTCTGAGACTTCGCAAGCGTAGTCAGAGACTTGATAGTCAGGGACGAAGTCTGACTCCATGAATAGCTTACTTTCCGTAGTCTCTGACTTCCCAAAGTCTTAGACTACAAAGTCTCAGACTTTGCTATAGTCTGAGACTACCATAGTCCCGCTCCATGAATCAGACCCCAGGGCTCTGATTCATGGAGCGGGACTACGACGATAGTCCTAGACTAAATCCGTTGTCTCAGACTAAAAGGCGTTGTAAGATATTCATGAAGCCGGACTACGCGAAGTCTTAGACTAAACGAGGGACTAAACGGGTGAAATTTACACCCGCGATTTAGCAGGTATAAATATCGTAGTCTGAGACTAAATTTCAAAATCATAATCTGTCCTCTACGCTAGGGGAAGTAATTGTACAGCGATTAGAACAAGAATACCCGACAGTTTTTGATTTTATATTTATTTTAATTAATTTATTTATTTATTTATTGGTTTTGTTTATTTTATTTTCTTTACTTTTCTCGAAGATTCGACAATCGCACATACACTCCTCATCTTGCAAATTCAAAACACTGCGGGGATCCTCCCCCCCCCCCCAACACACAGTTCATAGTAATTTCCTCCTCCCCCTCCTCCCCTCCTCCTACCTACTACTACATACTACTACTATACTACTCTACTCTCTACTCACTATACTCTACTCCTACTACTGCTGCTACTATTCACTACTACTACTACTACTACTACTACTACTACTTACTATCTACTACTTACTACTATCCTACTACTACTACTACTACTACTACTACTACTACTATACTACTACTACTACTACTACTACTACTCTCTACTACTACTACACTTCTACAACACATACTCACTACTACTACTACACTACTACTACTACTACTACTACTACTACTACTACTACTCTACTACACTACTAACATCTACTACTACTACTACTACTACTACTAATACTATACTACTATACACTACTACCATTACTACTACTACTACTACTAACTACTAATACTACTATCTAACTACTACATACTACATACTACTACTACACTACTACTACTACTACTACTACATACTACACTCTACTACTACTCTACTACTACTACTACTACTACTACTACTACTACTACTACTACTACTAATACTACATACGACTATTACACTACTACCATTACTACTACTACTACTTACTACTACTCTACTACATACTACTACTACTACTACTACTACTACTACTACTACTACTACTACTACTACTACTACTACTACTACTACGACTACTATTACATTTCTTTTATGTCTTTTATCGTCCATTATTTTCTAGAAATTTCACGTCTCTCACTGGCCTTATCATTTCTATCACACCGCGCTAACGATTCGTTCACACTCCAACCATCGTTGAGTACAGACGATGCAATTTATACTGCATTTCATCTTATTTGTTTTCAACGTTTATTTGTTTATTGTTGTGGCGACGAAGGGTTTGTACCCGAAACGCCCATTGTCTGTATTGTTTCCACCGATTCCTCTCCATCATCACTCTTTCGTTAGTATTTTCGGGACCCCATGCTTCAGGCAGCGCCCACCGCTCTCTACTTAGAGCAATGCTACGCCGTGGATAAGAATCATTTAAGTGCCATCGTTATTTATATTTACTAAAAACATTACACACACACACACACACACACACACACATTCTCAGACAATTTTTACACCCCTAAACTTGTCTCACTATTTTTATTTGTGGGGAAAAAACAACAACAAAACAAAAAAACAAAAACAATCAAAACAAACACGAAGAAGAAATAGATAATATGATTTCTGTGCCACTTCGTATGACGTATGCGCAGCTGGAAAAATAACACATTTCTATGACGTGTTGTGGTACGTTTCCGAGGAATCCCCAGTTAAAAATAGATTGACCTCTGTAGTCTGAGACTTCGCAAGCGTAGTCAGAGACTTGATAGTCAGGGACGAAGTCTGACTCCATGAATAGCTTACTTTCCGTAGTCTCGGACTTCCCAAAGTCTTAGACTACAAAGTCTCAGACTTTGCTATAGTCTGAGACTACCATAGTCCCGCTCCATGTATCAGACCCCTGAGGGCTCTGATTCATGGAGCGGGACTACGACGATAGTCCTAGACTAAATCCGTTGTCTCAGACTAAAAGGCGTTGTAAGATATTCATGAAGCCGGACTACGAGAAGTCTTAGACAAAACGAGGGACTAAACGGGTGAAATTTACACCCGCGATTTAGCAGGTGTAAATATCGTAGTCTGAGACTAAATTTCAAAATCATAATATGTCCTCTACGCTGGGGGAAGTAATTGTACAGCGATTAGAACAAGAATACCCGACAGTTTTTGATTTTATATTTATTTTTATTTATTTATTTATTTATCTATTTATTTATTTATTTATTTCTTGGTTTTGTTTATTTTCTTTTCTTTACTTTTCGCGAAGATTCGACAATCGCACATACACTCCTCATCTTGCCCATTCAAAACACTCTGCAGGGACTTCCCCCCCCCCCCCCCCCCCCCCCCCTCCCCCCCCCCCCCCCCCCCCCCAACACACAGTTTCATATTAACTTCCTCATCCTCCTCCTCCTCCACCTCCTACTACTACTACTACTACTACTACTACTACTACTACTACTACTACTACTACTACTACTACTACTACTACTACTATTACTACTACTACTACTACTTCTAGTACTACTACTACTACTACTACTACTACTACTACTAACTACTACTACTACTACTACTAATACTAATATTACAACTACTACCATTACTACTACTACTACTACTACTACTACTACTACTACTACTACTACTATACTACAACTACTACTACTACTACGACTACTACTACTACTACTACTACTATACTACTACTACTACTACTACTACTACTACTACTACTACTACTACTATTACATTTCTTTTATGTCTTTTATCGTCCATTATTATCTAGAAATTTCACGTCTCTCACTGGCCTTATCATTTCTATCACACCGCGCTAACGATTCGTTCACACTCCAACCATCGTTGAGTACAGACGATGCAATTTATACTGCATTTCATTTTATTTGTTTTCAACGTTTATTTGTTTATTGTTGTGCCGACGAAGGGTTTGTACCCGAAACGCCCATTGTCTGTATTGTTTCCACCGATTCCTCTCCATCATCACTCTTTCGTTAGTATTTTCGGGACCCCATGCTTCAGGCAGCGCCCATCGCTCTCTACTTAGAACAATGCTACACCGTGGATAAGAATCATTTAAGTGCCATCGTTATTTACGAGTATATTTACTAAAAACATTACACACACACACACACACACACACACACACACACACAATCTCAAACAATTTTTACACCCCTAAACTTGTCTCATACTAATTTTATTTGTGGGGAAAAAACAACAACAAAACAAACAAACAAAAAAAAAAACGATCAAAACAAACATGAAGAAGAAATAGATATGATTTCTGTGCCACTTCGTATGACGCATGCGCAGCTGGAAAAGTAACACATTTCTATGACGTGTTGTGGTACGTTTCCGAGGAATCCCCAGTTAAAAATAGATTGACCTCTGTAGTCTGAGACTTCTCAAGCGTAGTCAGAGACTTGATAGTCAGGGACGAAGTCTGACTCCATGAATAGCTTACTTTCCGTAGTCTCTGACTTCCCAAAGTCTTAGACTACAAAGTCTCAGACTTTGCTATAGTCTGAGACTACCATAGTCCCGCTCCATGAATCAGCGCAACAAAATCGAACTGTCAATTTAATTTTGGCAACTTGGCAAATTTACAGCTAAATCTAAAAACTTCGTTTTTGTATCAATCAAGAAAGACTATTTTCGCTGTAACAAGTGAAGCATCATCTTTTTTATTGTTCACTTTTAGGACATTCAAGAAAAAAAAGGAAAGTACTAGATTCTTATATCAAGCATAATTTCTTCAAGGGTGGAATGATAAATTTCAAAGCTAAAGTTACGACAATAATTCTAGGTTGTATTAGTAGTTGTAAAATATTACAAACGCCTGGCAAATATCAGTCAACTGTTATCTTATCTTGGTGTGTAGTGTGTGTACTACTGTACTGTGTACTTTCATTTTCTAGCATCACAGTAAATCTGTAAATTTCGAACCTTTACACCAAAACATAAATAATAGTCAACCATGTCTTCAAACGGATGTTCTTCCATTACACCAAACGACAAGGAAGTTCTGAAACAGATATTCAGCAATGGACTTGTTAACGATGACGAGTTAGATGCCACGGCCAACATTGAGAATCAAGTCCAAGATGGTAAGGGCCAAGGGGAGCGCTGACAAATAACATGACAATTCTCATTCACTTTCACACATTTTTAAATTAGAAAAAAAAAAAAAAACTCAAATCATTTAGTTCCTTGGATAATTTTGAAGATGGAAGATAATAATAATGAAAGAGGAGAGAGCTCAGAAATGGGCAGTATGGTGATTGAAATCGAAGTCACAAAATTCAATGTCAAAGTCGAAATGAATGAATGAATGTCAATGACGATGCTACTGTCACTGACTGTCACCCATTCAAATTCATTGTTTCTCATGCTCATAGGTCTGTTTACTTGTATTTTTTGTTTCTCATTTTTTTTTAAACTGCTTATTGATTCCAGTTATTGGGAGGATTTCCGAAAGCTCCTCGTGCTAAACTAAAGCCTTTACCTTAGTAACTTTAGTAAAGGCAAAGCAAACAACTCAAATATTCCCTTAACTATAACTAACCCTAAGAAAAAATAAAACCTAGTACCTTTAACTAACCTTGATAGGAAAAACAAACACCCTAGCACTTTTACTAAGCCTTATGACTAACCCTAATTTTTTGTTTTAATCCGACCTCGAGGTAACCCTAATACTAGACGTCTAATTCTAATAGTAATAGTAAATAGAAAAAAAAAACCTAGGACTGCTTTCCATACTTCAAAAAACAAAATGGTCATATTAGGAAAGTTTAAACTTTCACTAATCTATCAAGGTTTGTTCTAGAGTTTTTAAAATGGTACTATTTTTTTTTTTTTATATTGACAAACTGAATAAGTTTGCACGACAAAAGATCCCCGGTGAAAATACAAATTGAAAGAAATTCAAGGCCTGCCCTATTATTACTTTTTATCAACCATTGGAGAAATGTTTCTCTAATAAATTCTACGAATTTTTTTTTTCATAATTCAGAGGCTTTTGCTTTTACTTTTCTTTTTAACCGACCGTTTCATTCTGTCTGTTCTGTTACTTTTTTGGTTTTTTTAAAGGGTTTTTTTAGATGAGACTAAAACATATTAAATATGTAATTAGAGGTTCAAAACATATATTATTAATTTGAAGTTCAGCACTAGTGGTGAGCATTTTAATTTGTTTTCCTCTATTGCAGCGGCTATTCAGACTCAGGTCTGAATAGTCTCCGTGGCTATACGGACATATTCCAGTATGCATATGCAATCAACAGGTTATTCCTACTCTAGTCTGAATGTTTTACGGTGGCAGCATAGTTTTGTTTTTTTGTTTGTTTGTTTGTTTGTTTTTTTGTTGTTTTTTTTATTTTTTTTTTGGGGGGGGGGGGGGTTCATTTAAATTTATTTTGATTATTGACAATTACATGAAATAGTTGCAAATGAATATAAATAAGAAAAATGGTATAGTAGCTATCAACAGGTTGTCTAAACCTGCCTTATTTGATGAGAAAGACAAACTCATAGGAAGATCAGTTAGAAATGAAAAAGAAAAGAGTTATAACCCTTCAAAATTAACAGTTATGCCATAATTTATCAGTCTACTGAAATAAGGCACAATTAGTCATCTCTGAATGGTGAAACAATGTCATATTGATAGTCAATTGCACAACAATTGTGAATGCTGAGCTTTTGAGTCTTCCACGAGGACGATTCAGCTTGAAGAGGAAGAAGAAGAAGACAATAGATAGTTTTTTTAAAGTGCAAAGCACAGTTAAACATTTTGTAAAATGCACAATGACACTGAAAAGTAATTTTCACCTTTCTCACTACATTACCATTCTCCAGAATTTTCTTTCATTATCATTTTACTTTTCATGCCATTTCTACACTCCTGTCCTCAGATGTAGTTGAGAATGAAAACGAAGTCCAAGCCAAAGCATTAGAAGTGCAAGCAATTCATGAGGCTGAGAAGGGAGACTCGACAACAGCTTTAGTATTATGTAGCCAAGCCATCACACTGGCGCCTAACAGGGCTTCTGCTTACAACAATAGGGCCCAAGTTTTGAGACTTAAAGGAGACATTGAAGGTTCGTTTATTCAATGATTTATGACTGTAACAAAACCAGTTTTTAATTCAAATTCAAGTGAAGCTAAAATCTTTTTTTATTTAGACAGAACCGTTCACTGCAACAACACCATCCTCTCATCTCACATTCATTGCGCTTTGTTGACAAAGAGGAAGCCCGAAACATTCACATCATCTGTCTTCAGAAATTGAATTGAAGCTTTTATTCCTTTTTATTATTGTTAAATATTTCTTCATACCTCGAGCAGCAACATTTGCATTATGCTGAACAGGAAGCTCAACGGCTTAATTAAGTAAGTATACTGAATATGACCTAATTATATCATCGATTTTCTATCCCTGAGAGGATTACATTTATGGCAACCTAAATTGTACACCGCACATTACCAATACGATATGTTATTTTTTTATGATAATGTTTTGGGGTTTTATTTTTTTACATAGGAGCAATGAGTGACTTGAGCAAGGCCATCGATCTGAGCCATGAAAGAGGGCCTGTAGCCTGCCAAGCCTTCACACAGAGAGGTCTCATCAGGATTAGAAATGGTAGGTTATTTAATGGTAGATCATCACTGGCTCCTGAAAAAAAAAAAATGAGCTTTTATATAACGCAATATCCACTATTTGTGCTCAAAGAGCTTACAAGGGTCCCTGGTCAACAGCAACATTTAACATGTAGGACGGGACATGACGCCTGTTAGGTGATATTAGAATTTTTCGGACAAAGACAACGGCCAGGTACTCAGTTTACACCTGAGTACAGTGAGAGAATGTGAGTAAAGAGTCTTTTCCAGGGACTCAACTATGTGCGAATCGAGGCTTGAACCCAGGACCTTCTGATTTGAGAGTGTCATACCACTAGACCATATAGCCGCTCTTGCAGTTGTTATTCCATCAAAGTTTTTACTTCCATTTTTAACATAATCTCTGTCTCTACTGCTATCAATTGATTTTTTTTTTTTTTTTTTTTTTTAAATTTTGACAACTTACAATCTTTTTAATCATTTTACATTTAATTTAAAAAAAGAAAGTTGAACTGCGTTAGGATTGTCATTTCAAATATTCGAAAGGCTTTGAAAAAAATAATATTAGGTTGAAACAGATATTTTCTTTTCAGATTTTTATTTTTTATGTTTGGTGCTTGTTTTATGTTAATAATCTACACAGCTTTTGTACTGTATTTTTTAATGCTTGATAAGTTTGGATCTGTTAGGTTTCTTCTCCTTATCTTATTTTACTTCCTGTAAACTCCAAGCCACTGATAGTGTAGTAATAGCAAATTTAACAAAAAGGGTTTAAAAATACTTGCTCAACACATGTCCACTTTCATTCATCCAATTTCATTTTATCAGCTCTTTAAAACATTCAAAGTCATGCTCTCCTACTGCAAGTTATGGCAACTTATTCCAGGATCGAATTGCAGTTGGAAAAAATATTGTGCGTGGCAATTGAGGTTTGATCTTGGTATCAGGAATCTCAAATTGTGTCCCGTAGTTACTGCCAAAGTTTCATAGCACAATGTTTAAGTTATTCAGATAAACCATTTCGACAAAGTGAAAAATGCAAGAAAATAATGCCTTTAAAAAATCAGTCTTTGGCGTGACATCAAACCTCAGACTTTCTGATTTTTTGGACAAACATTTCACCAATACACTAAACGAACCAAGAGGGCTTTTTAAAAAAAATGTTTGTGCAGATTCTTATTAAGTTCTTCTTCTTTCATTAAGACCAAAGCTTCAGGTTGAAGAATGTATGGTCGTCTTTTCAGTAACAGGGTCTAGAGGGAAGCAGGGAGCAATTTTTTCAGTATATTTTAGTTAAAGATAATGCAAATACAGGCCCTCATATACATGTCTCAAATATAATGAACTTTTTTTTTTTGCTTCATAGTGTTTAAAGTACTTAAAATATGAGAATATAGCATAAGGTTTTACACCTTTTTCATTTCAGATGAGAAGGAGCTGGCAAGAGAAGATCTCCAAAAAGCCTCTGATCTTGGCAGTAACTTTGCAAAACAAGTATTGGCTGCTATGAACCCGTATGCTGCACTTTGCAACCAGATGCTTGGAGAGATCATGCAAAAATTGCAAAAAGGGGAGGCGTAATCATATGGTTTAGAAAGGGTCTTGCTTTTAATGCAACGATTTTTACATCTCTAGGATCTGAGATGACTTTTGATTTACAATCACATTCACAGAAATGTCCTAATAATTTTATGCATTTCTGTCTTCTTCTTTTTTTTACCACTGAAGTCACCGAGATGCTTTTAAAACGTTTGGCCCAAGTGGCCACTTGACTAATGATTGTTATAAATGCTATTAAAATATTAATTTGAGATGTTGTGAGAATTGAAAAGTTTAAGTGAGAGATAAATAGTTGATAATCTGCTATTTTACGCAGTAAAAATGTCACTTTTTACTTTAAGTCAGTCGTAAAGGGTAGGCAGATCTGATAATAAGCAGTCGTAGAAGAAGTCATTGGAACTAAAACGATCATATATTTATTTTGGTGACACTTTGACTTTGTTTTCATGTCTATTATTGACCTCTTACTAGCAGCCTTTGGCTATTAGAAGTCACTTGCTTCTGTGCCCTTGTTAGCCTGTTGTAGTCAGACTTGGAGGTATAGATAGTTAGAAATAAAGCATATAATGCAGTGCACCAGGATATAATTATCAGACTCAACAAAATTTGGATTCATAGAAACATAAGGACATTTTTAGAATTATTTTTTTTATTGATAAAAACGTTAGAAGGCAACCCACATTCGACGAAAGCTTGTATTGTACTTATTTGACCCTAATTCTGGATGAAATCATTGTATCTGAGTTGCACTATATCAGATTAAAATTTGGCCTTAATGGGCCTTTTTTTTTGTCTTGGTTAGTTAGTTTTTGTTTGTTGTTTTAGTGGGGGGGGGGGGGGGGGGGGGGGGGGTTTGTATGTGTATGTGTTTTTGTTTTGTTGTTTTGTATTGTGTGTTTTATTATTATTATTTTTGTTGTTGTTTTCTTTTTTTTTTTTGCTTTTTTTCCCACTAAATCGCTAGATTCTATTGGTGGAATATGTTACCAGATTCTCAAAGACTGATGAGTTCTTGACGGACAGCTTTTAATACTAGTCGAATGTTGACTGTAGCTTGTTTAAACTAGATCATGACTTTGAATCCAGCTTCCTTATTTCCTACCATGTGTCACTTTATCTTATTGTATCAAAATGGATATGAAACTTTTTATGACACATAATTTTTACAATCATGATGAAATATTTTGAATTGGAAGTTGTTTGAAACTTCAGATTTTATAACAGTATTACAGATTTTATAATTGATATTATTTTATTAATGTTATTGTTGTTGTTATTATTATTATTATTATTATTATTATTATTATTATTATTATTATTATTATTATTATTATTACCATCATCATCCTCATTATTGTTGTTGTAAAATAAAAAATGAGAAGCAATTATTTATTTATTACATGGGACCAAGGTGAAACAAGCGTGAGATGCTTTTACATTGAAAAATGTATTTAATATTGTAAAATTAGTTTTATATATATTTATGAATTTGGTAATTATCATTGTATATATAGATAATACAATATATAAATATATATATATATATATATATATATATATATATATATATATATTATATATATATATATATATATATATATATATATATATATATATATATATATATATATAATACAAATAAACTATGTGCCATGATCTGAATATCTACAAGTAATATTAAGTGATAGAACTGGGTGGGTTTCCCGACCTCCATAGTGGGTGGGGAGGTACTTGCTGTCTTTTCTATCCCCCTATATCTGTTTTCCAATTGCTTTCTGTCTTTGTCTTGGAATGAGATTGCTTAGTTTTGTCCTGACCCTCGCCGGAATTCTTGGCTGGGAGGGAGACAGTCGAATGTATAGTCATAGTTTTGGGAGATGATATTTTTTCCCTTGTAAGTCATCTCTGTCATATGTACTGTTATTTTTTATTTGATTTGTAAACCTTTGAGTGTATTCCTCTTAGTGAGATCTTGCGCTAGTGTCTGGTAAGACTTTTAGGTGATCTCAAACTAACTACACTGATAGTGTCCTCTTGGAATCCACATCTGTTTCCTATTTGAACCATTTCCCCTATGTCTGACTTTTTCCTCGTCCTTTTAATTGTACCTCTAGAATGGTTTTACGATCCAATTTTCTTTCTTTTTACTGGCGCTGATATGACCTAAATGTGTTGCAAGCACTGTAAAACCCTTAAAAGCAAACAAAACATAAGTGAGAGAAAAATACCTCTTTTCCAAAATTCTGTTAAAATGATAAGCATTTACAAACTGTTTCTTGCTCCATTATTATTTCAAAATGATTTCCTTTATGGTCTCATTTTTTTTTTTTTTTTGGTTTGTTTGTTTAGTATTTTTAATATTCATTCATTTATTTATTTATTTTGTTCAATCTACTTGGTATTTAAAGGAGTTTTGCTGTTTTTTTATAATCCTTTAGGGATTACAACTATACAATTTTGATATCATATGCTAACCTTTTTTTTATGCATAAGATTCAATACAAATAGAGAAGATTTTCACACAATATTGATTAAGCTCTTCTGAGACTTCGGACCAATTTTGAAATTTTTATTACTATTTTTTAAGATTTCTACAAGCTTCTCTTCTATTATTTGATATTATTAGTATTATTCTCAAATGTTGGAAATTTGGATGTATTATTTTTTTGTTGTTAATATAGTGTTTCATGATCTGTTTCCATTTTGGTTCATATTTTTAAAATAATTGCTTTTACAGAATTAACGACTTTGTCAAGACAATTGGAACTCAGATTTTTATATCAGTTTCCATTTCGAAATTTACATTCCAGAATGTTCCTGTATGATTTCTAGTTAATCAAGCTTTTTTTTTTTTTTGTTATGGTTAGGAACACATTTTTTGTTTGTTGTTCCTGTCTTGCACAAAATATATTGCAAATGTCAAGGCTAAAATGTTTGTTGTACTCCGTCAGAGCCATAAGGTCCATTAAATAGGCAATAGTTCAATAGCAGTATCTTGCTTCCATTTGTATTAGAAGCTAGTTTGTCACAACTACCAAGGTGGTTGGAGAGGTGAGTCTTGCTGTTTCTTCTATTGCCTATGTCTGTTTTCCTTCTCCAGTTGCTCTTTGCTCTCTGTCCTTTTCTTTGAGTGAGATTGCTTTTTGTTTGTTTGTTTTTCTTTGTTTTGTTTTTTTTATTAGGCTTGGACGACGTGCTTAGCCGAGAGGAAAATAGTCAACTGTATATTATTTGTTCAAGAATATCATTTTTTCCCCTCTCTCTATTACTGTATTTATAGCTCTTTGTTTTGAACATGATATTTTGTAATAATTTTAGTGTTCTCTTAATGAGATTCTGTGCTTGACGGAGCTTTGAGGTGGTCTATAGCTGAGTATATTGCTAGTTTGCTCTTGAAATTTAATTTTTTTCCCAATTTGATCCAGTCCCCTTTATCTTACTTTTTCTCGGATACTTTATTGTACTGGCGCTGAAATGACATAAAAGCGCTGTTGAATCCTTAAAAACGTTTGATCTTGTCTATCACAGTACTCTCCACCAGATTTAAGAGATCCAGTTACCCAATCACTCATGGGTGAACATGGTGGGGGTAAAAAAAAATCGTTAGTGTTCTTGCAATCAATTTCAGTCCCTTTAAAATATTTAAATGCTAGTCCTGAGCTACAGATTAATTAATTAATTTTTTTTTGAGTATAGGAAATTTGTAAATTATATCATTCTTTGATAAAGTTATAACTTGTTGATTCTTTTTAGTTTTAAGTCAAGTGCTTGGTGGTATTATAAGCAATATATTCTCTGATTTTTTTTCTCATACATCTTTAATATTATAGTGCCTGGAAAAGGCTGAATCCATAATAAATGTGTTATTTGAATAAATTTGTCTATTGATTTTGTATGGTGTAATTGGACAGATTAACAGAAATATTTTAAAATGTTGGGTTGTTTTTTTTTTTAATACCCCTCTGTTCCCCAATATGTTCATGTAATTGTAATACTTCTTTGAAGGATTTTATTTCGGATATGTACGATACGACTATACATTTCATCATATTAAATTATACAGAGCAGCAACTTCAACACTCCAAATGTTGGCGTTTCTTTAGTTACTAAGAGGTCAGGTTGTAAATCTAGATATCTTTGGTTACTTGGTTTTATTCCCGTTTGATTGATATATACTATTATTGGACAAAAATAAGAATACGCTTCTGGGTGGGGTTCCTGGTTTCCCATAGTGGGCAGGGAGATACTTGCTGTGTCCTCTATCCCCCTCTATCTGTTTTCCAATTTGCTTTCTGTCTTTGTCTTGGAATGAGATTACTTGGTTTTGTTCTGGCCCTGGCCGGATGCCTTACTTAGTACTTACTAAGACCGCCCCTTGGGGCGCCCAACATGAGCCACAAGTCTTCGCCATTCTGTCCTGTCCTCCATAAGCGTACGCAGCTCCCAGGTGTTGTCCATTCCTGTGTCATCTAGCAGACAGTCAATGTAGGTTTTATTCTGCCTGCCTCTGCTTCTGGTTCGCTCAGGTGGTTCCCATAAAACAAGACTGCTTGCAATCTCCTCCTTGTGTCTCCAGCAGTACCCCGCAAGTCTCATTCTTCTCTTTTGAATCTTTGAGGTCACTGGGGGGAGGTCACTGTAGAGCTCTTCATTTGTTATGTGCTCTTTCCAGCTTACATTGAGGGCCATCCGCAGCATACGGGTGTAGCAGCCGTCCAGTTGCTTCTCAAGGGCTTTAGTAAGAGTCCATGTCGCTGCTCCATATAGAAGCACTGACTCTACCGTTGCCAGGAACAGTCTCTTCTTTATTTCCCTCTGTAGGTTTGAACTCCAGATTTTCCTGAGTTTGTGTCAGGCACTCCAAGCCAATGCTTTTCTGACAGAAATATCAGAGGAACTGCTTTGGGTCCAACCTCTTTGGATGATTTGACTGGGAGGGAAACAGTCAAATGTATAGTTAGAGTTTTGGGAGATGATATTTTTTTCCTTGTCAATCATCTCTCTGTTATGCACTGTATTATGTTTTGTTAAAATATTATATAAGATTGTAAACATTTGATTGTGTTCCTCTTAGTGGGGACCTGTGCTTATGTCATGAGATTAGGTGATCTCAAACTAAGTACTTTGACAGTGTGCTCTTGGAATCTACATCTGTTTCCTATTTGAACCAATTCCCCTTTGTCTTACCTTTTCTTGGGTGCTTTAATTGTAATTCTTGAACCTTTTTACCATCCCGTTTTTACTGGCGCTGATATGACCTAAATGTGTTGCAAGCGCCGTAAAACCTCTAAAAACAAAAACAAGAATACGCTTACTTGAAGCTGTTCTGCTTTTTGACAACCTTGACGGATAGTTACAAGTTTGTACCATTTGTCTGGATAAGATTTTTTTTTTCTCCCATGGTGGGAAGGAGGTCACTTGCTGTGTCTTCTATCCTCCAGTGATGATAATCTGGGATTTTGGGATTTTCTCAGAAATTTTGCGTTGATTTTTCCTCGGAGAAAAGCTCAGGTCGTTAAGTGGTAGATTCACAGAAACATCACTATTATTATGTCTCTGTCGTATTTTGACATATATGTGCTTAGTTGCATGAATTTTTCTTACAATTTCATTTTATGACATCTGCCTAGACAGACTGGTGCCACAAGTCAACAGTGACATAAGACCAGTGGAGCTCTTGGATGAGTCGAAAGGGAATGGGAGTGATGGGGCAAATGGCTTCATTTTTTTTTTTTTCTAAATAGATATAGCATGATTCTTATATAGTTGGCACGCTTACTTTTAAGTTATAGGTGCATTTACCATTACCTCTTCCTTCTTATTGTAAAAAGATCGATTCATTAACTATTTTGGCAGGGTAGTCCTCTCTCTCTCTCTCTCTCTCTCTCTCTCTCTCTCTCTCTCTCTCTCTCTCTCTCTCTCTCTCTCTCTCTCTCTCTCTCTCTTTCTTTCTTTCTTTCTCTCTCTCTCTCTCTCTCTCTCTCTCTCTCTCTCTCTCTCTCTCTCTCTCTCTCTCTCTCTCTCTCTCTGGGTGGGGTTCCTGAGCTCCCATAGCGGGCAGGGGGGTACATACTGTGTCTTCTATCCCCTTATATCTGTTTTCCAATATGCTTTCTGTCTTTGTCTTGGAATGAGATTACTTGGTTTTGTCCTGGCCCTGACCGGAGTCCTGACTGGGAGGGAAACAGTCAACTGCACAGTTATTGTTTTGGGAGATGATATTATTTCCTTGTAAATCATCTCTCTGTTATGTATTATTATATTTGTTATTTTGAATGTATATATAAGCATTTGAGTGTATTCCTCTATGCTGGATTTTGTGCTTGTGTCCAGATGAGACTTATAGGTGATCTCAAACTAAGTACATTGGTGGTATGCTCTTGGAATCTACGTCTGATCCCTATTTGTTCCCAGTTCCCCTTTGTCGTATTTTCTCTTGGGTGCTTTAATTGTAATTCTAGAACTTTTTACTATCCCATTTTCTTCCTTTTTACTGGGGCTGATATAACCTAAATGGCGTTGCAAGCGCTGTAAAACCCTTAAAAACAAAAACAAATCTCTCTGTCTCTCTCTCTCTCTCTCTCTCTCTCTCTCTCTCTCTCTCTCTCTCTCTCTCTCTCTCTCTCTCTCTCTCTCTCTCTCTCTCTCTCTCGCTCTCTCTCTCTCAAGTTAATTATGATCCCGTGATATAAAGGATATTTTTATTTAGATTTTTACAAAGAGTGAATTAAATCTTTAATGATAAGAATGGATTTACAAGTAGTAATAATATATTCCATAATATTAATGTAATTAAATTTCCTTTGATTTGGTTGGAGTTTGACAGATGAAATGATGACCTTTCCTCCTATTTGAGAAAATGCCATTATCATTATCATCACTGATTAATTTTAAGGTGGTTTTATTATCTGAGATAAAGGCAGTAAGCTTACACACGTTTCACATCAGCTATAAATCCCATTTGAAAGTAAGGATTATTCGGAATATGTAAATGCTCTCTCACCTTCCTGGCTTTTGTTCGCTAGAGATTATCCCGACTGTATAATTATCTATAAAATGAATGGACTATCTAATGAAACTATAATTTGTTACTACCAATAAATTTCTGATAATTTGCTGGAGGTCAAATGCCTTTGAATTGCGTATTTTATATCATACAAAATAAGTTCTGTTTGCGTGATTTCCACTAGCCGGCTTGCCATGTACAAAAGGAACGACGTTAACGTCTCTCAGATTTTTTTTTAGTGATTAGTTTTCACTAAGTTATATGAATCAGACGCAGACTTGAAACGTTAAATGTTTCACTTTCACACAGTTTTGTGTGTTGTTGTGTTTAAGTTGACTGGCGGATTGTGTGAGTATTTTACCTAAACGCCTAGCATCAATACAGCTCGTGAAGTAAACATATTTTGTGTAGTTTGCTGTCCAGTCAAACACTCGATAACTGGATGAGGTCCTCTGACCTCCCTTGGTGGGCAGGAGGTCACTTGCTGTGTCTTCTATCCCCCATTTATCCTGGGTGGGGTTCCTGACCTCCCATAGTGTGCGTGGGAGGTACATATTGTGTCTTCTATCCCCTTATATTTATATCTGTTTTCCAACATGCTTTCTGTCTTTGTCTTGGAATGAGATTACTTGGTTTTGTCCATGCCCTGGCCGGAGTCCTAGCTGGGAGGGAAACAGTCAAATGCATAGTTATTGTTTTGGGAGATGATTTTTTTTCCTTGTTAATCATCTCTCTGTTATGTATTATTATAGCTGTTATTTTGAATGTATAACGTAAGCATTTGAGCGTATTCCTCTTTGTTGGATTGTGTGCTTGTGTCTGGATGAGACTTGTAGGTGATTTCAAACTAAGTACATTGGTGGTATGCTCTTGGAATCTACATCTGATCCCTATTTGTTCTCAGTTCCCCTTTGTCTTACTTTTTCTTGGGTGCTTTAATTGTAATTCTAGAACTTTTTACTATCCCATTTTCTTCCTTTTTACTGGCGCTGATATAACCTAAATGTGTTGCAAGCGCCGTAAAACCCTTAAAAACAAAAACAAACAAGCCTCTGCTCTTTACTACAAGACTAAATTGACAATTCACAATTTCACAATATTTGATATGGGAATCTCTGACGTGGATTGCCATGTCTGGCATGAGATCGAGGAAGGGTCTGACCACCAACGAGTTGTTTCAACGATTTGTGCAGCTATGTGGTCTTGTGGTATGACACTAGCTTTCGGATCGGAAGGTCCTGGGTTCGAGCCTCGCTCGGCGCATAGTTGAGTCCTTGGAAAAGACTCTTTACTCACATTTTCTCACCGTACTCAAGTGTAAAATGAGTACCTGGCCGTTAACAGGGTTGTCTGTCCGAAAAAAAATTGCGTCATGTCTCCTTCTACATGTTAAGTGTTGCTCTTGGCTAGGGACCCCTTGTAAAGCGCTCTGAGCACGTTTAGTGGATATTGCGCTATATAAAAACTCAAGATTTTTTTTCTACAATAACTTATGCGCAAAATAAACAGATGGTTCTTACACAAAAATAATAATCTACAGCGATGATATAGGAATATGATGTCAAAGAATGTTGAGCTTATGTGTACGGAAGCAAGGCGTCACAGTTGAACAAAAGTATTTGGAGAAAGAACATTACTCAGATGGTGTGTGACACACTACATGCAGCGATGGAAAGAACTTTGACAAAAATGGCAGACCTTGCGACATTATTACTTCATCTGACTATATTACACTTATACAAATAAAAAAAAAACCAACTCTAACACGAAAGAAAACAGCACTCACTCCATACAAGGTACATTACTTGACATACAACTTCGTCTTGTCATTTGATGAAAAGATAGTAGGAGTCCCAACTGTTACTGACCTAAGAGCACATCGTTGTAAACCAGATGGAAATATTCTGTTTAAACTGGACCACCCCGACAACTGGAATCTGTTTCCTCGATCAATTAGTGATGGAAGAGCAACTTTTAATGATCACCCAACTCAGCGTTACGCCAGTCAGATGAAGATCTCCTCAGGAAATACAACCATCTCCAGTAGATTAATCCAACTTTGCCAAAAGATGCCCGTGGATTTTACAATTTGCCACACTTATTGGATTCTTACAAATATCATTGTACTTGATTTGTAACTTACTTGGTCTACACTAGACGTGTATTCATGTTAACTATAATGAAATATTTGTTGTGTTTCTAGTGGTTCATGTTGCATTTATTTGAAAACTAAGATTTAAATTTTTACCAACAAAACACATTTACCCCCCCCCCCTCCTCTCTCACACACACATTAAACATAAGGGGGAAAGAACAAAAAAAAATGGAATAAAAAAATGAATCAATCAAAAATTTTTAAAGGAAATATTTTTAAAATTTTAAAATTAATAAAACATCAAATTAAAAGACACACAAAAAAAGGAAAAGAAAACACCAAAAATAAATTGATTCCAAATGAAATAGATCGTATGACATTAGACCAATGATGGATAATATTCAATTTTGCTAAACTTTTGTTTGAGGTTAAAATGAATTATTACTTTTATGTTTAATGGCTGAAAGTGGATCTTAATCGTTAAAGGCTTAAAGGTTACTGAAATTAAATTAATCAGCCAATTTCATCTTCTACAACCTGATGATGACGATGACAATAATAATAACAATAATGATGATGATGACGATATGATTATATTAATGATGATGATAATAATAATAATAATAATAATAATAATAATAATAATAATAATACCAATGATGGTGATGATAATAATGATAATAATAATAATAATAATAATAATAATAATAATAATAATAATAATAATAATAATAATAATAATAATAATAATAATAATAATAATAATAATAATGTGCGCACTGTAATAACGCTTATGTTGCTCAATATTACGTACGCATATCACCAGAAGCTGCTCGCACGTACGCGTGTACCAATTCAATCCATACTGTTGTTGCAACGTCAGTAGGGTAGGTCACCCCAAATCAGTACTCCTGTTCAATACCCCAAATTCTAAAATTCCAAACTCAATTATTTGACGTCTTTTGATTGGTTTGATGTAAATACATGTGATGTATTATCGGATAACCTAGCTAAAAAAAAAACAAACGAAAATAGATTACCGAATCCCCTCGCCAATGCCGTAACTATAGTCGGCCATGCCCTCGCCCCAAATACGTACGCTCATGCCCCAAACCCGTACACGGCTTGCCCCAAACTTGCACAGATTTACATTTATAGTCGTACAACCTAATATGTTTTGGGAAGTTTATATGACAATGATGTCGTAGAATTTCAGCTTCAGTTTATGTAAATAGACGAATGGTGTGGCCATGTTTTAGGTTTCCTCTTTATCAAACGATAGATATATTAATATAACAGAAAAGGCATGATAGTAATAAGAAGTGAAGAACTTAAGGAGCAGGCACCGGTGTAAGCTAAAGAACTGAACAAGTATGTATGAAAGGTGCCAGATAAAGCAAGAAAGAAAAATACAGGGGAAAAAATACATCAGATAGATTGATTTTTTAAATGACCCTCATCTTGATAAAAACTCTCAAACCTGAGGCTTCGCAAAGTCCCAAGTTTGAAAGTATTTGCCAAGGTGAAGGTAATTTAAATCAATATTATTTGAAGGATGTTTTCTGGCCAAATTCTTAAATACGTGTCTTAACAAAGTACGGCAGTTAACTGGCCAAGATACACGGATCGTTTAACTCTTTTGGCGTTTTAAGAATTTTTCTATTCCTTATTGAATAAATAAAAGATGTTGATACAAGTCTTATATTATATTCAAATTTCCGCATTTAAAACACCCCGAAGTAACACCATTTTGAATCGATGGGTTACCATTACTGAATAGAAGAACGCTGACAGATTGAGAGGATATACTTGTCGAAACCACAATTTCATTTTATGACTAATTCTTCCCGTAAAGACCGCACAAATATGCTTATAAAAACAAGCGAATCAATGGGCTTCAATGCTCTTGATGTAGGCACGGAGATGGGATAGATTATAATGACAATACATTTCACATTGTGATATGTATTGTCATAATTTGATTTACATATATTGTTATATAACATAATTTATATTCCGACATTAAATTTAACTGTTACAACGGTATTATTTCTGTATGACAATGACAATTTTAAACAGCTATTACTACGTCAAAAATCAATGTAAATGGGACTGCTCGAAGCTCGAAGAAATAAATAACAATGTTAAGTTGAATGTAGGCTTCAATCTAATATACAAAAACAGATAAAATGGACGTTTTGGGTTTCCCCTTTATCAACAAAACAGGATGAATGAAACACTACAGATGAATGAGATTATGTGGTTGTGGCGTTGTTAAGATGAATAAACAAAAAACATTGATGGGCAGGAAATAGTATGCTACTTTGTATGGAAGCACGAATTAAAATAGAGTAATAGAAAAAGGTGCGCAATTAATTAAGTCAAAAAGGCGGGGAGGATTTGTGTTATGCGGTATAGAAAGTGAAATAAAATAAAGTGTAGCAGAAGCAACAGTCGTACTTTTAGTTGTAGTAATAGTAGTAGTAGTAGTAGTAGTAGTAGTAGTAGTAGTAGTAGTAGTAGTAGTAGTAGTAGTAGTAGTACTACTACTACTACTATTACTACTACTACTACTACTACTACTACTACTACTACTACTACTACTACTACTACTACTACTACTACTACTACTACTACTACTACTACAACTACTACTACTACTACTAAAAGTACCACTGTTGCTTCTATTTTAAGAAACCTCATTTTCGGAACCCGAAACGTCCATTTTATCTGTTTTCGTTTATCAAATTGAAATTTACATTCAATTTCAAAAAAACATTGTTATTTACGTCAAAAATCAAGCTACCGATGCATTGTCACCTATGTTGACAGATAAACTTAAACATTTAGAACATCACACGCTTATTTTGGCCTTGGCGACTTTTATATCATGGATTAAATAAAGGAATCCACATACGTCACACGAATAATCAATAACTAATGAGTTTAAGCACTCTAACGCCTAGGATGAAATTATCAATTTCTTGTCACGTCCACCATAGATATGAATTTGACTAGATGGCCAACGAAGAGGAATTTCCCGTGGGCTGATCGGCTGTTATTGTGTCATACTGGAAGTAGCTCTTTTCGTTTGATAAATAGGAAGATCGGGATGTCGATCCACTCTTTTCTGATGATTAGCTATGCGAGGCACTATCTTTCGCTATTTTCTCTCTCCTCGATTCAAAATTAATTGAGTTTTTAAAATATATATTTACAAAACCATCATGCTTCATACATGTTGCGTTTATAAATGCAACAATCGAACTGCGAATGATAGAAATCGCCGTTTCCATATATAAAATCAAACGAGGGAAGTGATCATCATTATTTCGTTAAAATATCAGTTGTTATATCGTATCGTATTGATATCGAAAATTTCTGATATCGCCCAACACTAATGTAAAAACAAGCGGAAGTAACATCGGAACTGTTTACTGTCAACAGCTTGTTTTTATTTGCTATAAAATGTTTAATGCTATTTGGAAACTAACAAACAAAATTTGCGACAATTTTTATTTGGAAAAATCATACATATCATACATATAAGTTTGAAATGAAACTTTTAAAACTGACTTGCTTAAAAGTCTGCAGTAAAAGGGGCGTTCCATCGGTCCACAGGAATATAAGGGAAAAGTAGTGTGAATTTTCTCAGCCTAAAGTTAACCATTATCACAGAGAAAAAGAGTTATTTCAGAGCAACTTTTATGATTCCAAAAATCGCAAAGACTTCCGAGAGTATTTTATAGAGAATTAAGAGGTATCTAAGGTAAACACTTGAGCTTTAGACCCAGTAATCTATTAAAATGGAAACGGCTCTGCGCATGACGGAAGTCATCGTATTTTAACAAACGAAAAGAGTACAACGCCCACTTGTTTAGAGTCCTGTCCTTTGAGATCACAAAACTGCGTAAACAACGGCATAACAACGTATCACTGTTGCTTGCTTTCCTTAACCTGACAAGCTTTTGAGTCATCAATATGTTTTCAGCACACATTTCAGAGGGTGGATCAATGAACGAATCATCCCGACCCTCACTCTCCCGCCTCCCCTTTGGCAACTTTTCTCCCTCATATATTGGGTTAATTTTATTTTACTTTAAAATTCACTTGTGACAATAATAGTGTTGCCATCAAGAACTATGGTCCTTGAAAGGTCACTGAATACTTACTATTATTAATGTGCTCAAACTCACGGGCTAATAATAGCTAAATGGGCTTCATCCCCTTCCTACTCTCAGGCTCGATCCCTTGCATGCAGTGCTCAGTTAGGAAATATATATATTACTGTTTCATTAATTCTCGTTCGCAAAACAACAATATATCTAATAACTACACGCTTTGAGTCGATCACTCCGCCGTTCACCAGTGCATACAATAGTTTACGTCATTGGATGGGCTCTTCATTGAAAACTCCTTTCCCACGCAAACCACAGACAAATAGTGAAAGAAATATAAGTCACATCTATAAATAGAAAGTGACACCTTATAGTTGACATTGTTTACATCAACTAGGGTTGAAATGGGTTTTCCAGGGCCAATTCCCTTGACTGACATTGGCATTCTTAATACAAGAAGTTGTATCTGTTTTGGGGGACGAGGAGGATATTTTAAAAACAATTGAATTCAATAGTCTGATGTCAGGTCGCCCAGCAACGACGATCAGCATGGTTCTAAACAAAGAAAATGGGTAGCCTACTTTTTTTTTCATGCTGGCAAGAACTTTTCACATGTCATATGATCAGAATGTATAAAAGTCAAAACATGATCATATATATAATGGGTTTTTTTTTCTCTGGATACATTTTTATGCTCGTCGGAGAAATATTTCATAAGGGCGTCCGCCATTGTTCCGATAGTTTAGAGCCAGTTACTAAGTTACTATGCGTCATTACGAGGGAAGTGACGTCACGACTGTTTTAAGCCTATTTCAGAGACATTAAAATCTTAATCAGGGCCTGACGTTTAAGAAATATACAGACGTAAATAAAATAGAAATGATGACTTATATTTCTTAATTTTAGGATAACTTTATATTATAAAATGAAAGCTATGGGGTTGGTGAAAAATAGATATTCTCCTGTTAATCTTTTCTCAATGAAACTATGTGACGGGTCCAACTGGTTCCTGTCATCATCCCTTACAAACAACCCCCCCCCCCCCACCCCACCCCCACTTCCTCCACTGCACACATACGTGATAAGATTTCTGACTGGTAAAGAAGAGAGAATATTATTTTTAATCCATATAGATAGAACGAAGTTGACGTCTCTCAGGCTTTTGCTATTGTTTTTTTTTTTTTTTTTTTGTTTTTTTTTTGTTTTTGGACATCCGCCTTTATGAGTAATTCTCACTAAACTGTATTAACCAGACTATAAACTTTCAAGGTTACACATAGTTTTGTATGTTGGTCCGTTACACTTCCGGATGGCAATGTTGTGAGCTTCTTAGCCAAGCGCATACATAGATAGTATGCGCTTGGCTAGGAAGCTCACAACATTGCCATCCGGAAGTGTAACGGACCAACGCACAAAATTCTGTGTAACCATGAACTTTTATAGTGTGGTTGATACAGTTTAGTGAGAATCACTCTCAAACGCGGATGGCAAAATACAATAACAAAGGCTTGAGTGACGTCATCTTCGTTCTATCTATAGGTCTACATGTATTTCAAAGAGCACACTTGAATTATGTGCTCCTCGCCGCGAGCGCGTGCCGCTCACTCTTTTTGAGCCAACAATATAAACAGGCAGTCAGTCATCTTTGATGTAACACATGTATATAATATATTTTTGAAAAACATTGAGTGTTATTTGAACAAGTTTATAGTTGCATGGTTTCTATACAACAATGCTCTGCTGACTCGCTTTACATTCAAAATAGATAAACTAATTTACATGCAATATTAGATATTAGTTGGACAAACTATCTGGCCCGAATATTCTTAGAGAAATAGACATGGCTCCAAGTAAGTAGAATAAATTATATCTGTATCATGATGCATTCAGCAATGGTAACACCGCACATTCCTTTCTTTTTTTTTTCTTTTTTTCTTTTTTTTTTTGTGGGGAGGGGGGTTGTTTGGTTACAGTGTGTTGTTTTTGTTGTTGTTGTTGTTGTTGTTGTTCTTTTGTTTTGTTTTGTTTATATGTTTGTTTGTTCGGTTTGTTTATTTCAGAACTAAAAAAGCAAGATGACAGATGATATCATGGTTTGTTTGTTTTATTTCTGTTTTGTTTCACATATTATATGACCCTTGCTTTTGTGGAAAGGCCATTCGTGTGATTTCTCGATTAAAATCAACAGATAATCGATGCGCCAGTAAACGCTCTTGTTCATTTTGTAAATATAATAATAATAATAATAATAATAATAATAATAATAAGAAGAAGAAGAAGAAGAAGAAGAAGAAGAAGAAGAAGAAGAAGAAGAAGAAGAAGAAGAAGAAGAAGAAGAAGAAGAAGAAAAGAAGAATGCTGAAAACTTATATAGCGCTGTAACTCTGAGACATTAGACTCTAAACCCTTAAATTACAAATTACTTTGGCTGAAAAATACTCACTCACATACACACACACACACACACACACACACACACACACACACACACACAACACAAATCAGACTCCTAACTTGCATCTCATATCATCTCCTAAAATCGAAACATCTACGTTTTGAGCGAAAGTTTTAAAATAGACAAAGATTATTTTTCACGAATGCTCTGTGATAAGGCGTTCCAAACAGAGGGTCAAAAACAAGAAAAGTATAATAGTGTGCTATTGTTGAAACACTCGCTGTAACATTGGAAATTATGTCCCTGATGCCTAGGAAATGTTTATTAAATACAGATACTTGAAAATCAAAATGTCACTATAAGAAATATTACTGACTCTTTAACAATTGGATATGTTTATTTCCTGGCCTACATCTATTCTCAATTTATCGCCCATCAAAGACATGGGAGACATTATTTTACGCGGTTTAAAGCCGGGTAATCTACAAGTTTCTCAGGGTTTTATGGCCAAAAATTAACCAGTTTGATGATTAACTTAATAAAAGCAAGCCTTTCCTGCCTAAAGGATGTACAAAGTGAACAAAACGATAAAAAGTAAACGTGAGCTTTATATAGTGCAATATCCACTAAGATATGGTCAAAGGGATTCCAAGCCAGCAGCAACACCTAATATGTAAGGCGAGACATGGAGCCTGTAAGGTGCTTCTACACATGTTTTTGAAATGCTGGGACACTGTTGTTTCCGGGCAGATATTCATTTTACATTTGAGTACGATGAGAGGATGTGAGTAAAGCGCCTTTTCCAAGGACTCAACAGTGCGCAATCTTTAGCAGGACTCGAATAAGGAACCCAAAGGTCCAAAGGCGAGAGGCAAACCACAAGATGATAAAGTCGCATATTTATATAAATGAATAAAATTGAGATAAACATGTCATCTTGTAACTTACTGGATTCAGGGACGTTTTAAATTGCTTTCACTATGAACTATTTTATGGGTTTTTTAAAAACTTTGCATTACATGATATTACTGATAAAAAAGTAAAACAATATGTATATATATATATATATATATATATATATATATATATATATATATAATATATATATATATATATATAGGGAATAAAGTTGTTCTGCGGACAATATGCCAACTGACGACGTGGATGAAAGCCACAGAAACATATGTTTTGGCCACATATAAGTGAGTGATTCCATTTATAATTTATATATATATATATATATAATATAATATATATATATATATATATATATATGTGTGTGTGTGTGTCTGTGTTGCGGGAAGATAAGGGATATTACGATCAATCACTCATCTATTCTAATTATAATAATATTCTATTTGTGGATATTGACATAGATCGAGACCAATGATATGAGCCATCAGCAATCAAAGCCAATCCTATGATAGGTGCACGGAAATGAGTCTGGCCAGCCGATGGCGGACAGTCTAAGGATTAACTTTAATTTCACATTACTTAAGTGTAAGAAAAACGTGGAAAAGTGAACCTAAAACTAAAATTGAATTTATGAAAGTGAAATGAACTGAACACCACGGTTTAAGTACGAAAGTGGCGGATAGACAGTCAATGGGACAAGAGGAAACCTAATGTAATCTTGTAATATAATATCAATCTATCGAATATAAATACAAACGAAAAAAAGCATTAATGTAACTGCAATACACTCACATAAAATTGTCTAATCGCATACAATGTCAAATTATGTTCAGCAGAAGACATGGATGAAAGTCCATTGACAAACTGATTATTCCGATTGAACAGAGAGAATACTATTATAACGGCTTCAACCATGATCGAATCAATGCTTTTTTTGTGTTTGTTGACAAAGTATTCCAACGATGGGGTGGATAGAATTAAATGAGTTCACCCATATTGATCCATCCCAAAATTATTAAGATCCATGGGGAAATGTTTTATTAACCTGAAATTATGCCGCTTAAGCTATTTTTGCAGTTAAAAGTGTCTCGACTTTTAACGAGGTCAAGTAACATGTAGTTGTAGTTTGGTCATTGTCATCGTAAGTATTATGGCCGCTCAACTCTGGCAGGGGTTTGACTCAGATACGTGTGTGTATCAGTACTGACCGGGAAAAAGATTCCATATTGTGCCAGGTGGGGCCTTAAGGCTTTCTGTTATAAGACTGCTAGTGTCCGCATAAATGGGCCTCCAACAGGCAATGGTATTAGATGGAAATTTGTTTCCATGTTGCAAGCTGAGGAATAACAAAAATGCATTGTGAAGTACATCAAGGCATGATGAGATATAGATAATGTTCTTTAGGTGTATATGCATGGTGGCCTATTGATATTCAATTCATTCATCAGTAATTTATTCACATCAAATCTAGTATTTCAGAACACTGATGACTTGATAGGCTACCATGGTGGATGCAACCTGTTCCAGTGTCTCTTGACCACATTCGCCTCTCTGGCTCTCGTGGTCTCTGCTTTTAGCATGATATTCATGTCTTTTGGAATGTACAATTCCGGCTGGCGGTGTCTAGACAATTCGACATTGAACACAACCTTCCCCGTATTTACCAATAATAGTATCCAAGGTATTGAGTCTGTTCCAGCGACTGACGATAACGGATTGTCTGAAATCAATAAGGGCAATGTGACAACAAATGCTGGTTTCTCTGATTCTTGTGACGGTTTCGACAAATGCAAAAACATCCAATTTAAACAAGGAGAATATACCATTGCTACAGAGTGGGGTCTAATCTGTGGGGAATTTTGGAAAGTTTCGACGATTACATCCATTCAGATGATAGGAACGACACTTGGATATTTCATCAGCGGTTATTTGGGAGATGCTTTCGGAAGAAAACTTACAATGGGCATTAATATAGCAGCTCAATCAAGCTTAACTCTCATTTCTGTAGCATCTGTATCTTGGGAAATGTTTGCAGCTTTGAAATTCTTCACTGGTATTTCTAGTGGCGTTATAGTGTCAGTGTCAGTGTCGACTGTATACATGACAGAATTCGTGACACCAAAGTGGCGGGCCATTATCCCCAGCTTACCAACTTGGGTCGGGGGGAGTATTCTGTTTACTGTAGTTTCCATGGCATTCAAAAACTGGAGATATATCCACATCGTGGACGCAGGTTTGACAATGTTGATACTTGTACCTGTATTAATTTTTCCCGAGAGTATTCGTTGGCTGATTATTAAAAACAAAGGAAAAAAATGTACTCGCGCCGTTCAAGTAATGGCAAAAATGAAGGGGGTGGATGTATCTGATGAAGACAAAGTAGCTGATCTAATGGACCGACGAAAATCTACAAGAAATGAAACAGCAAATGTTTATTTGTTTGTTCGTCTTTTCAGGAGAGGAGCAATAAGAAACACCATAATTTTGAGTTTTGTGATGTTTGTACTGAATCTTTTGTATTTTTCGAGCAGTTTTGGAGTGGCTTTGCTGCCGGGAAATATCTACACGAACAACCTCATCATTTACACGATGGGTTTATTTGGAAATGTAGGTGCATGGTTTACACTGAATATTCTCGGCCGTAAACTGACAGGATTCTCGGCTTGTCTGGTTCAGGCTATATCTCTAGCTATATTCCTAATCCTCGAAGTTTTTGCAAATGGAAGGCTTAGAGAAATAGGAGCGCTTGTGTTTATAATAATTGCAAGAAATTGCTGTAGTTTAAACTGGTTTGTAGTTACTACGTCCACTGGTGAATTGTTTTCCACAACCATTAGAAACACGGCAGTAGGATGGATGATGTTCGTGGCTAGTGCGAGTGCCTCCCTTTCTCCATTCATCGTCATGAACAATGACATCTTGCGTATATCCTACATCATCATGGTTGCTCTTAGTGTGGTTAGTTGTGTATTGTTTATTTTCATCCCTGAGACACTAGGAAAAGATTTGACGGATGATACAATCAACTGTGTTGAAGTCAAGAAATTTGAGAATCTTCATGGCCATCGAGGCGCTAAATCAAAACTAATCCAAGCTTGTTGACTGACAATGATCTCTTATTTCATATGATTATAATGTGACCCAAGTTATGAAATATTTCGAAAAACGTATATTGCTGTAAATTAACAATGAAGTTAGTCCCGTTCTAAATCTAAATCAATTTGTTTATCAAAAAAAAAAGATTTGTGTTGAAGATGATATTCTTGTTTTTACCAATGATATCTACTAACAATTAGATACTCCCAAAAGGTATTGCATTAACCTTTTTTGACTTTTCGTCAGCCTTTAACACAGTACAACCACACGTACTTGTATTTATAGCTTTCCATATGAACAAATTTGTAGTTTCCTGGCTACTTGCATTTCTGATCGATAGAAAACAGTATGTACGTGCAAGAGGAAAAAGTCCGATGTGTTAACCCTAAATACCGGTGCTCCCCAGGGCTGTGTAATCTCGATCATGTTGTTCATTCTGAACACAAACGATTACCAAAGCTCAAATATCATTGTCCGTTTATTGACATTTGCAGACGACACCACTCTGCAAGGTTTAATATTAGATGACAAGAAGAGCCAATAGAAAGAAAACGTAAATTAATTTTTATCTTGGTGTGACGATAACTATCTTGAATTCAACGTTATCAAAACTCAAGAATCAATAATATATTTTAGAAAAAAAAAAAAAAAGTAAATGATCAGTTGGATATAAGAAACAAAATATTCGAGCAAGTATCATGCTTTAAATATTTAGGTGTCACAAGTGATGACAAATTAAAACGGGGTGGACACACCAATAATATTAAGATTAAAATAAACAATAGAATATACATTTTACGAAACCTTATTCAACTAAATATTGATAAAACACTATGCACTTTATTTTACAGACCAATCATAGAAAGCATTTAGATTTTTTGTATCACGGGGTGGAGAGGAAATTTCCTTAGCGTTAATAAAGGAAACTTAAAACATATTATTACAAGAGTTAATAAATTCACGTCACAACTCGTGTCTTTTGAAGACCTTAATTATGAATCTTGTCGTAGGAAAAGTTTTAACATAGTAATAATAATAATAATAATAATAATAATAATAATAATAATAATAATAATAATAATAATAATAATAATAATAATAATAATAATAATAATAATAATAATAATAATAATAATATAATAATAATAATAATAATAATAATAATAATAATAATAATAATAATAATAATAGACTCCTATAGAGCGCACGGTATCCTCAAAAATGAGGCTCTTGGTACTTTAAATTACACCAACACAAAACAATATTTAAAGTACATGACATCAAAAAAGAAATGTTTTCAGAGATTTCTTGAAAACAGGCAATGATTTGGATTCTCGTATGCTCTGTGGAATGGTGTTCCATACAGATGGACCAACATGTGAAAAGGGCCTTGTTCCCACCTTTGTACGAATGCGTGGGATAGCCAAACGGGTGGTGTCATTGGAGAAACTCAAAGGCCGGTTGTCGAATATTTCTTTAGGAGTTCTGTGAGGTAGAGAGGGGCAGTGTTTTCCAGACAACAATAAACTAGGAAACATGCTTTGAATTTGACCCTTTCCTCAACAGGCAGCCAGTGTAATCTTCGAAGGAGAGGTGTGGCAGAGTCAAACCTCCGCCTTCGAAAGACCAGTCTGGCAGCATTATTTTGGACCGTCCGCAGCCGCTTGAGCTTATTTTCCGAGACACCAAACAACAGAGCATTACAGTAATCCAGCTTTGAAAATAAAAGAGAAACGACAAGTTTCCTGGTAACATCCTCAGAAAGGAACTGTCGAATAGATCCATTTTTTTCCAAGTGACACATCAATGATTGGATAATTGTCTTAATTTGATGGTCCATCGACAGTTCCGAATCTAAGAGTGGTCCAAGATTTTTTACCTTGTCAACAATATCTATTGACACCGCTCCTACTTTTAATTTCTTCTCGTTCCAATATCTTCTGTTCCCTACATACATCACCTCCGTTTTGTCGTCATTCAACCTTAGCCTATTTCCACCCAACCAATGCATTAAGCCAGTACAAATTTCCACATGTACTATTGACATTTTGTAAGTTTGTAGTACATTCAGATCCAAATAACTGGGTGTCGTCAGCATACTGGTGGTATGACAGGCCAAAGCCCCTGATAACCTTTGAAAGTGGATGTATTTAGAGAACAAAAAGCACAGGTCCAAGAACTTATCCCTGTGGGACACCACGTTCTAGAGGAATTTAATCGGACCTCAAACTATTTACAACTATATTATGTCGTCTATCTAATAAATAAGATTTAAACCAACTGAGTGCCGTACCAGAAATGCCGAAAGTAATTTTCAAACGTTTTAACGGTAGGTCCTGATCAATTGTGTCAAAAGCTAATGATAAAACAAGAAGGTTAAAAAGTGTGCAGGAACCCGTATCGATAATTTGAGGAAGATCATTTACAAACCGGACAAGAGCAGTTTCGATCGAGTGGTTTTGTCTGTAGGCAGACTGAAAGATTTCTTCCATGGAATTTATCTTAAGGTGAGCTAGAAGTTGTTTTAGGACTAGCTTTTAAAGAATTTTTGATAGAAAAGGAAGGTTAGAGAGAGGACGATAGTTTTTCAGGTTTTCTTTGTCAAGATTAGCTTTCTTTTCAATAAGGGTTTAACGTACGCTATTTTGTAGATATCAGGCACGGCACCCAGTTTGAGTGATTTATTTATGATGAGAGTGAGAGATGGTTTTAATTCGTCTATGCATAATTTATGTCAGTTTTAATTGGATCTAACTCACAGCTTTTTGAAGCAGCTGAGAGAATATAGTCTTTGACTTCACTCTCGCTGACTTCAGCAAACTGTGAGAGACCGTCACCCGAAAACAGTTCAACATTTCTGATCAATTTTAATTTTTTCTTTGCCAAAACAGGTGGGGAGGCAATCTTTGGAAATTCTAGTTGGATAATGTTTTTGATTTTCTTTACCTAGCAGTTCATTTGAAATCCGAAAAAAGTCCTTAGATGATGTCACCGTCGAATATAACAGCGTTTTTAGTCAATGTATTTATATGATATGAATTATTTTTGTCTGTTAAATATTTTCCTCTATCAGATGGTAGTAATGATTTATGCCATTTTCTCCTTAGTTGTTTTGCTCTCTTCATGTCTTCGTTATACCATTGGGCCTGAGTTCGTATTTTTACCATACTTGTTCTTTCGGGCGCATGTTGGTTCATGGTGTCCAGTGTTGCGGCGTTGAGTATGTCGGCGTTTATGGTGTGTTGTTTCTAGTTCCATGTCGATGTTCTTAAAAATCACGTGAGGTAATCTGTTTCTTTACAGGGCGGTTTGTTGTTACGTAGATGGAGAAGAATAAAAGATGATGGTCACACACTAATTTATTGATATTGTTGACAGGAGATAAAAATAGGAAACCTTCATGTGTAATGACAATGTCGATGGTGTGGCCATGGTCATTCGTTGGTCCGGTCACGTGTTGAACTAGTTCACAATCTGTTAATGAGTCACGAAAAGGTTTTGATTCGTTTTTGTTTCCATTAAAATCAGTGTTAAAATCACCAACGTAAATGTTGTTTTTGTTATTAATTGACTGTAGTATTAGGAATTAGGTAAAAAAAAACCTTGAATTGTGCAAATTAGGGTAGAAAGCTTGAAAATTACATATGTTGTAGAATACGAAAAATCCTGTAATTTATGCTATAGAACCACTCTGATAGATCAGTATAAGTTGAGATACAAGCTTATTAAGATTGGAAAATTTTGAAATGGACGACAAAAATATTCGTTCATTCCTATTGTGTAAACATTCTAAACAAGGCGTCACAATGTTGATTTATTGCTGACTATTTTAGCGTCAAACCGGATGTTTTCCTTTCATTAAACTTTCGATTCACGAACTATCCACCTTGTTTAATCGTTAATCTTATCCAATTTTGCTAGTTTTGAGGGATTTTTATGATGCCTAATTCTATGATAATAGATTTTTGTTTATCTAATTTACAAGTATAATCAACTACACTAATGAAGACGGGGCAGACGGACAGACAATCAGACTCGCAAAGCACAGCTCGATTAAATGTCCCCCTAATTATGCTTTCTTTCCGAAAATATTGCAATAATCATTAAATAATAATTTTACGTGTTTTAAGACTGTTTTGGTCAGACTGGATGATAGTTGGGGATCAATATAGTTCAGTTGGTAGAGCACTCGCTTAACACGCAAAGGGACCGAGATCGATCCCGGGTGCAGTCGAATTTTATTGCGTGACCTCCCAGTCCACCCAGCAGAAATTGGGTAATTGAGCCTGTTTTAGATGGCGGAAAGTATTTTGCGATGGACTAGCGTCTTAGGAAAAGGGTAAAAACCAATTGCTATTGTCCGTTTCACGCTATAGAAACTGGATAAACTCCGGCTCCATGTACCGAATAGCTCTGAAGGACTACTGCATTTTGATGACAGTATGGAGTCGGCATACCTATAAAATTGTATTAGAACGCTATCTTTGACTATCGTCACCATAATCACCATCATCATCATCATCATCATCATCATCATCATCATCATCATCATCATCATCATCATTATCTTTGCCTTCTTTAAATACCCTTTGCAATACTGGCATCCGAGCTCTTGTTGAGGTCGTCCTGAATCGCATTTTGGACGGAACTAGGCTTGTATAACACAGGCGTCACACCGGCTTTGAATTTAATGTCAAGTTCAAAATCGTTCAATTTACCGAATTCTGGTTTAAAGACATTAGGAAATTCTTCACACACTTGTTTACATGCCTTTTGAAGCTGTGACATGTCTGTTGTGGGCTTACTACGAACGGATTTTACTTTTTTCGTTTTAAACAGTTGATCTACCGAAACATTGAGCAATTGTATGGCAGAACGTCCTAATAAGTATAATGGCATAGCGGTGACAACAAAGTTTGTTTCGCGGCACGTATCGTTTACAGACACAGGCAAGAAAACAGTTCCCATGATGGGGGGTTACTGATTGGATGCACATTGGTACTTAAGGTTGGCATTAGAGAGTTGTGGTTTGCCAGTGCTCTCCCGTTTCCTAGTTGAAATAAAATTGCCATCTATCCCTGTATCAATTTTGAAACCAATTTCATGGTTGGATACAGTAATAGCTAACTTAAGCGGTGCCACTGAAACGAAAGTGGCCCGTTACATGCGACGAATTGTGTTGACGTTAGGCGAACTCGACATTCTCTTTTTACGTCTACAGGCTCTTTCGATGTGTCCAGTTTTCTGGCAGAAGCGACAAACGGCTGTTTTGAATTTGAAGTTCTGTCTGTTAAGGCGTCCTTCGCATATTGGGCATGTTTGATCTTTATCGTCAAACTCCGTTATCGGCTCTGTCTGTCTTTCATTCTAACAGCTGTGTTGTTGACTGCGCACATGAAACAGGTACGCATGGGCTTCATCCAGGGGATTTTCAATAGATGGGAAATCGCATGTGACAGCGCTCTGGCGAATTCTAGCTGCCACTTCCTGAATAGTGTGACCTGGTTTCCTCTGGAAGCCAGTTCAAAATTTATAACGTTCTCTAACAACGAATAGTCAAGGGTGGTACTGCTCCATCATATACTTTTCTATTTCTGCAAGACTGAGTGAGGTTATCGCCTTGGCTGGTGTTTCTGGACTCGCCATGTTAGTCAGTATTTTGTAAACAACCGGTGATTGTTGACAAGGAAAACGTCTGCTTTCTTCTCATAAGGAATGGAGTGAGCAGTTAAAAATGTGATAAAACGTTGCCAGTAGTCGCTCCATATCTCTGATGATGGTCGAATGCGACAAAGCTCGGAATTGCTGGAGGTTTTGATAAACAGGCATTGCTACTGGTCATACGTTTCATGAACATTTCCATCTAGTTTTCTTGTGAACGTGTTGTTCATTTGCCCATTTTGTTGTAGTAAATTATTGACGAAATATAACTATAATTAGTACTCACCCAAGCGTCCGACTGTTTGGTTGAATGAAGACAACGACGAACATGTTGTTTACTTCCGTTACGTGACAGTTGACCTCAGTGACCACGAGCTGTGGCGGGAAAATAAAAAGGGCAGGAAGCTTCTTACCACGTGATGGGCGGCTGTCCACGAAGAGGGCGTCTTATCACCTGCTGACCATACTACAGGCAGAAAAGGCACTTGCCCCGATATTCTCGACAACCAGGTTTCCTTCCGTGGTGTGTTGACGACTAACGTAACGAAACGCTCCGATAGGCAGATTATGCTCAGGATAAAGGTAAAAAATCCTCGTCGCCATTGTTGTGTTTTTGACTGGATACCATATTAATATTGTGGAATCACTCAATCAAGAAGCGTTTAGTGATTAAATAAGGGAACAATTTATTCTATATATAAGTTAGAGTATATTCAAATACATCGCAACGACATTGTAAGTAGAAGGACAAAATAATATAGCTCAAAAATGGAAAGTAAGGAATAAAGAGTGCACCCTTCTCCAGGGCGTACCACTCTGACATTTGTAAGCTCAACTTATTTTTTAGACAATGGACTTAACGAATAATAAATAATTTATCTGTAACTTAATTCATTAGCTAATAACAAAGGGGAGCAACTTTCTCCTAAAGTAACTCGATGTACAAGTCCATAACAGATGTCATTTTAAGATCTCCCATTTTGCTTTATGACAATCCGTAGCCTTTTGGCCCGTGATCCATTTGATTTTCTAATGTCTAGAATAGTGATGCAACTCCATGCATTTTGAATTGATTCTTCAAATTCTGATTTTGTATAAAACCTTGCACGACTCTTTCAGACCATGTTGGACATTATTGACCAACTGCTGGTCCATTGAATTCAAGTCAGGACACTTTGAAGAACATTTATCTTCAGAAGTGATTCCTGCTTTGTATTGGAAATTGAGTAACATTGTTAGAAGAGAGAAGTATTCCAGGATCTATCCTGATGTCTTTTGTCTTTCAACAAGACGTTGCAACTTCTTACACTAGTTACAACACAATGCTAAGAACAAGACAAAGAAAAAATGAAGTGAGTAGGAAAGAGCCAGAAGACAACAGAGAATAAAACCTTCACGGCGGCGATGGGGGCCGCTGGGGTCGTGGATAGCTCATACATCTCCCCGGCCAGGCGGAGTTGTCGTACTAGTAAGGTCGCGGGTTCGAGCCCCCATCGCCGCTGCGAAGTTTTTTATTCTCTGTTGTCTTCTGGCACTTCCCTACTCACTTCATTTCTTGTTGTTATCAACATGAGTGCCTGCTCCACTCACTTTTCTGAATTATAAACAAGACGCAACTTTGGATACTTTCGATATCGGGATTTTTATTCGACTTTGGTATAACTGACGTAGTTTCTTTACCAATAAAGGAAAGGTCTTGTTTATGTTGCCTGTATATTGACTTATTCCACGATTGTTTCAATAAACACACCACACAAATGCCATATCGGAGATAATTTGATGTAATTCTCAAATTTTGATGTGGTCCGTTGATCCCTCGATTTGCTGTATGACTATTTCATCGAATTTTCTCATATGAACCATTGATGTTCTTATGTCTTGAATCGTGGGTCGATCACATGCACTTTGTTTCTGTGTACAACGTTGTACCACCCTTATAAACTATCAATGATCAAATACTGTAGTCCATTGGATTCAAGTCAGAGTTCATTGGAGGTCGTGCATCTTGGGAAATAGATCGAATATGAATTCTGTTCGTATTGAAAATTGTGTAACATTGTTAGGCGAAATAAAACCTATTCCAAATGTTATCCCAACCCATCATATGTTTTAACCTAAACATGTAACTTTTCACTCTAGTAACACTATACTGCTAAAACAAAACACAAGTTCGGAAACATTTGATATCGAGATTTATATACGACTTAAGTAAAACTAACATAGTTTCTTAACTGAAGCATTAAAAAAAATTAAACTTAGCAAGTATTCATTTAATGTTTTGTTCTTGTTGCTTTTAAATTTTCAAATATGTCTAATGTCTACTTCTTATTGAAATACCGTCATAATTTTTTTCCGGATTATTTTTCTGGTGCCCTAAATACATATATTATATCAATCTGCTCGGCGGCTCAGTGGACAGTAAGGTGTCTAGTCTTGTAACGTGGTTAAGGAATGTGCAGTTGTAGTTTGGTCATTTTCAAAATAAGTATAATGGCCGCACAACTCTGGCAGGCCTTTGACTTAATTGTGCATGAACACCTGGAAAAAATATCTATCCCCGTTGTGCCAGGTGGGCCGTATGGTCCTGTGTTATAAATTAAGACTGCTGGTGTTAGCATAAATGGGCCTCCAACGTGCAATGATATAAAATGGAACTTAATTTCCATATGGCCAGATGGGGAATAATAAAAATGCATTGTGAAGTGCATCCAGGCATGGTGAAACAAGGAAAATGCTCTTCGTGTATGTATAGAATTCATTTTCAATTCATATCATAATATATAATAATTCATTCACATCAAATCTAGTTTTTCAGAACACCGATGACTTGATACGCTACCTTGGTGGCTGCAACCTGTTCCAGTGTCTCTTGACCACAATCGCCTCCATGGGTTTCGTGTTCTCTGCTTTTAGCATGGTATTCATGTCCTTTGGAATGTACAATCCCGGCTGGCGGTGTCTAGACAATTCGACATTGAACACAACCTTCCCCGTAATGACCAATTACAGTATCCAAGGTATTGAGTCTATTCCAGCGACTGGCGGTAAAGAATTGTTTGAAATCAACAGGGACAACCTGACAACAAATGCTGCTTTCACCGATTCTTGTGATGGTTTCGACAAATGCAAAAACGTCCAATTTAAACAAGGAGAATATACCATTGCTACAGAGTGGGGTCTAATCTGTGGGGAATTTTGGAAGGTTTCGACGATTACATTCATTCAGATGGCAGGAACAACAATTGGATATTTCATCAGCGGTTATTTGGGAGATGCTTTCGGAAGAAAACGTACATATTGTATTAATGTAGCAGCTCAATCATGCTTAACTCTCATCTCTGTAGCATCTGTATTTTGGGAAATGTTTGCAGTTCTGAAATTCTTCACTGGTATTTCTAGTGGCGTTATAGTGTCAGTGTCGACGGTATACATGACAGAATTCGTGACACCAAAGTGGCGGGCCATTATCCCTAGCTTACCAACTTGGGTTGGAGGGAGTGTCCTGTTTACTGTGGTTTGCATGGCATTCAAAAACTGGAGATATATCCACATCGTGGAAGGAGGTTTGACAATGTTGTCACTTATACCTGTATTATTTTTTCCTGAGAGTATTCGCTGGCTGATTATTAAAAACAAAAGAAAAAAATGTACTCGCGCCGTTCAAGTAATGGCAAAGATGAACGGTGTGGATGTGTCTGCTGAAGACAAAGTAGCTGATCTAATGGACCGACGAAAATCTACAAGAAATGAAACAGCAAATGTTTATTTGTTTGTTCGTCTTTTCAGGAGAGGAGCAATAAGAAACACTATAATTTTGAGTTTTGTGATGTTTGTACTGAATCTTTTGTATTTTTCGAGCAGTTTTGGAGTGGCTTTGCTACCGGGAAATATCTACACAAAAAACCTCATCATTTACGCGATGGGTTTATTTGGAAATATAGGTGCATGGTTTACATTGAATATTCTCGGCCGTAAACTGACAGGATTCTCGGCTTGTCTGGTTCAGGCTATATCTCTAGCTATTTTCCTGATCCTCGAAGGTTTTGCCAGTGGAAAGCTTAGAGAAATAGGAGCGCTCGTATTTATAATAATTGCAAGAAATTGCTGTAGTTTAAACTGGTTTGTAGTTACTACGTCCGCTGGTGAATTGTTTTCCACAACCATTAGAAACACGGCAGTAGGATGGATGATGTTCATGGCTAGTGTGAGTGCCTCTCTTTCTCCATTCATCGTCATGAACAATGACGTCATGCGTATCTCCTACATCATCATGGTTGCTCTTAGTGTGGTTAGTTGTGTATTGTTTATTTTCATCCCTGAAACATTAGGAAAAGATTTGAAATTTGAAAATCTTCATGGCCATCGATTCGCTAAATCACAACTAATCCAAGCTTGTTGACTAACAATGGTGTCTGTTTGTTCCATATCATATTAATGTGACCCAACTTGAAATAAGCCATGTAATCGGTAATGCGGTTGTGTGCAGACAGAATTTGAAAATCATAAGCACGATCCTGAATAAAATTGAACATAATTTCACTCCCCTTCAGACTTTACTTTTATTCGTAGTATATGTTATATTATTTTGGTTTGTTTTTTAAGCAAGTGGGACAGGGTTGGGGTTTTTTCTTTTCTTTATTATGGAGATGGGTTTTTACCTGAGATGTTCATTGCCGTGTATTTTACACTCTTTCTTACAATAATAATAATAATAATAATAATAATAATAATAATAAATAATAATAATAATAATAATAATAATAATAATAATAATAATAATAATAATAATAATAAAGTGGATTTATATTGCGCCCAATCCTTTATACAATAAAGCTCGAGGCGCATTTCCTTGTCTTGATTTTTTTCTTTTGCCCCGTGTGTGTACAGATAAACCAGAGATATTCTTCCGACTATTCCTTCGCTTTCCTTTCCCATATGCTGAAATGACCTAGAATTGTCTCAACTAACTCCCTCCCAAAATAAAAACCCAAAACATCATCTGAATGCGAGGCTTTATGTCTGTAGGAGTGGTAGATTCCGGGACTCGACTGCCAATTCACGTCCACTTCCAGGAAAGGGCCCGAAATAATATGCATGAAGCCTTGAGGATCTAGCCCCTAAGGCTTCATGCATTTAAGATGATATCGGGACGGCACCTAGGATAATGCATGGCCTATTGGGCTTGTGCATAACATTCTAGAGAGGGTAAGGGAGCCAAGCGCTTGTGTGGTGGATTACTGGGAGAGTTAGAGTGTCCAGTTAGAGTTAGACTGCCGTATTTTGTCGCAATGGAGGAGGGATCAGCCGTTACCCTAATATACTCATAAGCTTGACAAATGCCCTAAAATTACGTCACGATACACGACAGAAATCATCATAAGAAAGTAAACAGTTTTGTATTCAAGAGTACAACCAATGGAATAATTTGTTAATATGAACTCAAACACACACACACACACACACACACACACACACATATATATATATATATATATATATATATATATATATATATATACATATATATATATATGTATATATGTATGTATATATATATATATATATATATATATATATATATATATATATATATAATATATATATATATATATATATATATATAAGACAACAGAGAATAAAAAAAAATTATTCTCTGTTGTCTTCTGGCACTTTCCTACTCAAATCATTTCTTGCCTGCTCTTTGTGACCGAGGATTGATATGCATGGCTTTTAACCAAGGTTACATAATTAGCAGGACTGGTGAACTCAAATTATTGTCTCATTAATTTAATGGAAAAACTCTCAAAAATACGTAAAACATTGTCCATTACAAAAATGTTTAATCAAGATCATAATTGCGTTCAGCAAGGCCGTCTATATAGCACAGGCCAGGAAGCGTGGGAGAGGGACGAAAACTAACAGGCCGACTTCGCCGCTGTCTACTTTATCGTTTACCTGTACGCCGGCGTGCAACTCTTCGCGCACAAAACAATTTAAAGACGTGTTAAGTTTTAGAGGATCTTATTTCTACATAATATTAACGCTTATAAGTTCGTTCATTCCAATATCAATAACGACTTAGCTAAAGTTACAGAAGTTACCCATATAGAGTACTTTGTAGTAATAATAATAATAGTAGTATAAAAGTTAAAAGTGAGAATTCTCATACTTTCCTTTTTTTACTTTTATGTGGGTTATTCCATGTTTTTTTTTAAACTGCTCACCGCTAAGGTCATATAAGTGCTCAGTGGTAAGTAAGATGTTAGACAAGTTAAAATAATACCAAGACTTTAGGCCCTGTCATGGATATTTCAGAGAGGTACTATATAGACGGCCTTGCGTTTAGTCATCTGATCTGCAAATATGAGCACGTAGCTTTTGACGAAATCGAGGTCATGTTGATTTAAATTCGAACCGAAATAAACAATTAAACAAGTTAAAATTAATGAGTGATATCAAAGCGTTAAAATGACCGTATGGTTTTAAATACGAAAAAAGAATAACATTATATATATAATATATATATATAATATAATATAATATATATATATATATATATATATATATATATAGATAATCACTTTGTTTGCCTCATAAACATGACACAAAATAGTGGCATACTCGTATATTCAACTCAATATCAGTTAATGTTCGTTCCCGCTAAAATCAGGAGATTTGGGCAATTGCATTTGGCAATTGACTTCAGAAGAACCACATGAAATAATGTAATTATAATACAAAATGGTAAAGGTTATTCATGAAAATATGTTAATTTTATATAAAGTCATTCCGAATGTATTTATTTCATCCAATCTCATTTAATTTAAATATCTAGTCGCTCAGCTCGGTTTTCTTTGTATATATGTAATAGAATGACCATTCTATCTAATGTTATTTGATTTTGTACTCTATTACTCTTTACTACTTGTCGCTACCATCACTATTTAATTGTATGCAAGTAATGCAAGACTGTGTGCCTCTGTGGTTGATATCAACATTCCTTTACTCGTGTGTGTTACTATGACCAATAGTACGGTACACTGTGTGTTGTGTGTTAAGCCCTTACACAGGTAGTCTCTCGATGTAGTACTATTTTTATCTTCGGCTGGGTGTGACTTCTGGCCTGATACTAGATTTTTGTGTGCTTTCTTTCATCACTTCACATCGTTATAACTTCATTTTAACAACTATGATCATTTACAAATTTATATCACTAATTCTGGCAAATCATAGCTTTCTAGCCACCTACCTTGAGTCATCTAAATCTACTTTGTTCTTCTGTATACTTAATAATTGCTACTTAAATATTTCATACAGCCATAACGTTAACGCCTTTGATTACTAATTACGAGCTAAACATTTACTCTTTAACTCTGCAATTCACTATGATTGATTTTGTAGCATAACTCTTTAGTTTAGACTTATTCGTTCCTTCATACATGTCCCATGTTATTTGCATTAATTTGTTTAAATCATGAAGATGCACACAACTCGATCGAGTTTACTCACTTCAGTCTACGCATCACTTTACCTGGACCAGTGACGTAGGTGCTTTCCCTGACGTCCGCGCTAAATCTATTTTTAACTGCTATAGCTAATATTATGTGATTCTTCTGCCATTGATTCTTTTCATTCATTCATTGATCCTAACTGAATATCAAGAAAATGTCTGGACGTGGCGTTGTGTTATTGTGTTATAGTGTTTCTAGGATTTAATTTAGACCCTTTTAGTTTTAGTTCTTTCCTTTTTTTTTTTTTTTTCGTTTTATTGTTTAGGTTTGTCTGTTTTTTTTTGTTTGCTTTTCTTTTTTCCTTACCCTTTTATTTTCTTAGCCGTTAGGGAACTTCGTTAGTGAAGTTAGTTAGAATGTGCTTATCTGTGCCTAAAATTTAAAACAACTGGATGGTGTAAGTATACGGAAGACCTCCCAAGAAACACCAGTGTTTATTCCCCATATCCCCTCCCTACACCCGTAACCCCTTTGTAATGGAGCACCTTATTTCCTCTTAACTTCCTTCGACCCCAACCTAACCCCCCCCCCCCCCCTTCCCCCCCTTTTTTTTTTTTTTTTTTTTTTTTTTTTTTTTTTTTTCCCTTCAAACATTTGTCCAACTCCACTTGCACTACCACTTACTAAGCAAGCGATTTCATACCCAACAACCCTCTAGCCCCCCCCCCCCCCCCCCCCCCCCCTTTTTTTTTTTTTTTTTTTTTTTTTTTTTTTTTTTTTTCTTTTCTTAAAATAAATATTACCACAAGAGGGGGATATCCCCCTACGATTTTGCATTTACACCTTCTTCTCTCTCCTCCTTCTCTTTCCGGGCCTCCATGGCGGTTCACCCCAACGTAGTTGTGGTGAAATTATCCGCAGAGGATCTTAAGTTTAATGGGCCTCACCCGCCAAATACGGTTGAGGTCTTCTTAAAAGGACCTGAAACAAATCAGGCCAACCATCTGAAGATCAAGCTGGCCCTCAATAACATGGGGTCAGTTTAGACGATATTGCGGGAGTCTACCGGTTCATGGACGCCCGCAAATATTACGTCACCTTCAAGGAAGGAAGGGAGTCAGAGGTGGAAAAACTACACGGCGTAGTGCACCCCCACCCAACCCTAAAAATAAACCTCCACATCAGGGATGTTAACAAATCCCTGGTGTCGGGGGTATTGAAATGGGTGGCTCCCTCCGTCAAGGTAGGCGGCCTCACCAGGGCCCTCGCCCCCTTCGCCAAGCCCGGCACCATCGTTGTCGGCAAACCCAGACGGGACGAGCTGGACTCGTATACGTTCCGTCTGGAGAAGATAGATGGGGTAGAAATACCCCACTATCTAAAATTTGAGGTAGGTGGCGCCTTCCACCACGTAAAAGTGCACATTCCTGGGCGTGTGCCGGCATGCTCCACATGCTACAATGTGGGGCACCCTTTCTACCTGTGCCCTACTAGAGCACGGTATGCACCAGGAGTGAATTCAGCACGAATTCCCACTATCCCTCCTCCCTTTCCATCTTCACCTACTGGTTCTGTCACGCCTTCCGGCAACTCCCTGCCGGACGCACCATCCCAATCCCAAGAACCTTGGAACCAGGTAGTAAAAAAGGGAAAGAAACACATAACACAACACTCCAACACACAAAAAAACAACACACCAAATACACCACTACTCACAAGCTACACCACTAAACCACAGACACCAAACGCAAACCCTCAAGACAACACTCCAAAAGATACCAACACAACAAAAACTGCACCAATGAAACAACTAGAACAGGAACCACACAACTCCCCATACACACCAAGACGAACATCATCCATGACAAATCTACACCAACACACCACACCAACACCAGTAATAATCCCTTTAGAAAGGGCAACATCACCCCCACCCCCATCCACACCCCCCAACCCCAATAACAAACCCAAAAACTCTCCCCCAAAAAATACAACCACACCATCGCCCTTCAAAGCACACACTTCACTCACACGATCACCACCTGGGGCTTGCCCAAGAGCACGAAAAAATCACAGAACACACTACCCAATATCTACACAAACACATGCATACACACCTCACCAAAGAAGCTCTTCCCTCAAGAGGAAGACTCCACCCATCCAAAACATCGAGAGGGAAAGGTCACTACCCAGACCACCACGACACATGGGAGACACACACCCCAATACTTAAACAAAAAATACACATACCAAACCCAGACATGCAGCCTACAGTCCACACATATATACCTACATACAAACGCAACTCTAGATACAACAAACACACCACCTCTAGAGAACAAGCAAAATCATACACTAAAAACAAACCATACAAAATAAAAACACCCTACAAAGAGGATGACCCCCCACCATTGACAATCATAACACTCAACATCAGAGGCATGAGACAGAAAATACAAGACATTAAAAATCTAATAAGGAAACAAAGACCAGACTTCTTACTGTTACAAGAAACGAACATACACGACAAATTCACACAAGAACGAACACTTCTCGAACTCAAACCAGAAGTTAAAAATATATTTTGGACAATTGACAAGAAAAAAAGAAACTGTAGAGGAGTAGCCATAATAAAAATCTCCGACAATTGGACTGTTACCCAACACGACCATGACAACACAGGACGAATAGGAAAATAGACGTGACTCAAGACGGCTACAAATTCCAAATTTACAACATCTACGGACCTGCCTCAAGAACAGACGAAAAAAAGACAACGTTTTTAGACTTAGAGAAAAGAATGGAAATAAACCCATCAACACCCATCATCCTAGCAGGGGATTTCAATAACACACTACACCCCCGCGACACAACTCACCATAGAACACAACAAACAGTCATAGACAAACAAATACTACAACGAATTTTAGAAAAACACAATCTAACAGATACATACAGAGAAACATTCCCACTCGGGAAAGAAACCACCTTTAAATCATTCGCAAACACAGGATCCAGACTCGACAAAATATACATATCCAAAACAACCCCAATAACAGATATTAAACACCTAGAGAACACACTAGACTACACAGACCACAAAGCTGTCTACGCCCAGTACGGCACCCAAATTACAAGACCCAAACAAAAAAGTGCCTACTGGAAATTCAACAACAGTCTCCTGCAGGACCATTATTACATACAATACATGACCGACATCATATTAGACATACGGACAACATACCAATGACAACATCCGAGAATGGTGGGACACCCTCAAACAGACCATACAAACGCTAACACAAATGATAGGGAGAAAAGTACAAGACAAAACCAACAGAAAGGAAACAAAGTACAAAACAATCATCAACATAGACAGGGCGCGTGACAACAAAACAGAAATACAAACACAACCACATGTTACTAAAGCAATAGAAAAACTGAAAGAAATTGAACAAAGAAAATTCAGAGGCCACAAAGTAAGAAGCACATACAAAACACGCAACGACTACACTGATTTAAACGACACAATAGCACGAATAGAAAACGAACTACACAATAGACGACATATAGACAAAATCAGAACAACAGATGGGCAAATAACAAAAAACGAGACAGAAATCCTTGAGACCTTCTACAATTTTTACAAACAACTATACACAAGTGGCGAAATATCAACAGATATACAAGACCACTACACCGATTATACAAAGAAGTTGACAGACGAACAGAAAGAACAATTAGATACAGAGATCACAATAGAAGACCTACAACACAGCCTAGAGAACATGAACACAAACAAATCCCCAGGCCCCGATGGACTAACAGTAGAATTCTACAAAAGTTTCTTCCCTCTCCTTAAAAAACCCCTCCTAGAACTGACTAAAGAAATACACAAAGAAGGACAATTAACGAACAGCCAAAAGATATCGTACATAACCCTCATACCCAAAGAAAGCAACACAACAGACGTCAAACAATACAGACCCATATCCCTCCTAAACACCGACTACAAAATTATAGCGAAAACTTTAAGCAACAAAATCAAAATTCACCTACCCCAACTGATAGACAAAGAACAAACATGTAGCATAAAAAACAGAACAATAGAACAACACACAAACTTCATCAGAGACCTTATAGGATACGTAAAACAGACACACACACACGCATACATTTTGTCCATCGATCAAGAGAAAGCTTTCGATAGATTAGAACACAGTTTCTTACACAAAATATTAGAACACAACAACATAGGCCCTTATTACAGAAGATGGATAAAAATACTATACAACGACCCCTCCAGCTGTGTAATAGTCAATCAAAAAGTATCTGATCCCTTCAAAATCGGTCGGTCAGTACGACGGGGTTGCCCTCTCTCGGCCCAACTATACATCTTATGTCTCGAAACCGTTTTGGAAAAAATTAGGAGAAACCCGAAAATTAAAGGCACCAGAATTCCCGGAAAAGCCAACAAAAAACTCATCGCGTATGCCGATGATGCAACCCTAATTCCGAGTGATATACCTAGCATACACACAATTTTAGAAACTTTCAAAAATTTCGGCCTCGCTAGTGGTGCCAAACTAAATATTAAAAAGACCAAAATCATGAATCTCGGTCCCGAACCCTTAGAAACCGAAAAAGCCCAGATACCCGACATGCAATGGGTTAACCAAATTAAAATCCTCGGAATAACGTACTGTCAAAGACACACAACACCGAAACACATCTGGAGTGGAATTGTACACAATATAGACAAGAAACTACATTCATACACATACATCAAAGCCAATATATTCGATAGAACCAGGATAGTGAACACCTACATTATTCCAAAAATCTTATACTACATCAAAATCTTCAAACCTCCGTTCACCACAATAAAGAAATTAGAAAGACGCATAGACACATTTATACTACAAGACGCAAAACCCATTCCACACGAAATACTCACACTTCCCACAGAATCAGGCGGCACAGGACTAAAATGTATTAAAAGAACCTTAGACACAACTAGGATCAGATATATAGACAAAATAATACAAGAATCGACAGGAAATAAATTCGGGTCATACTACTTAGGGACACGACTAACACAATTTAAAAAGATCGACCACACACTCCCCCATTTCGGAGGTAAGACACTCCCTCCTTTTTACAAAGAATGCGTAGGACTAGTAAACAAATACCCAGACACAATAAATAAACAATTAGATAGTAAACAGATATACAGAACAATAAACACACCAAACAAACGCAGAGAACAAGACCTAATGCACGCATCAGGACTAACATTAGATAACATGAGAGTGGCCTCAGAAAACTTACATAAACATGATACTTCTAGATACAGTAAGCATATAACATACAGACTGATGTTCAACGCCTTACCAACAAACAACACGCCCAGATGCGCCTTATGCCGAGCGCTTTGTCCAACACAAAATGTACACATTTTCACAAACTGCATTAAAACAAAAACACTGATTAGAGCCACAATAAACACAATACAAAAAACAATACGACAACCCATACATACAGAAATAGCATTTAGACATAATATCATCCCCAAAACTGACAATGCAACACATGAAATAAACATACACATCCTAGCAGCAGCAAGACAAGCGATTTGGACTGCGTGGATGGGTCAAGTACACAGACAAAACACCACTAATACCGACATGTCATTAATATTTCTTAACATAATACAAAAGAAATACAAAAACGATTTGGATAAAGAGAGAGAAACAAGATGGAACAAATATACCGACCTAATAGCACAATTCAGATAGATGACCTTCCACCGAGACATTTCAACTCTCTGCATCACACCCACAACCTGACCCTACCCCTCCCCTCCGCCCCCCCCCCCCCCCCCTAGCTAGCTTTACAAACTTTATTTATACATATATTATTTACACCTCTATTATCGATCATTTACCAGACTGATCACTTACTATTATATATTCCTTCCCCTAGTATTTAGTTATTCCTCCTTCCCTTACTTTTGCTGTAGTATTATCCTTTTCTATATTAACTTCCCCTTTCGCCCCCTCTACCACACTGATATAGCCATAACTTTTTCACCAACTTCACTGCCAAACAACCTAGTTACAAACAACGAGGTGCGTCCATGTCTATTCTTACCCCCCCCCCCCCCCCCCCTTTCTCTCTCAGCATTGATAATGACACACAACTCGATGAATCGATCATCCTTCTCCTAACTCTTCGGCCACCGGAATAATATAATCAGAACCATTCCGTATATAACTAATTCTACCTTTTCCTTTGTTTCTACCCCCCCCCCTCCCCCACACAGTACATCCAATCCTACCCCACATCTAGATAGATAATACAGACAGCCCCCTTCCCATCACCCTGATACAAACGGAGACGGAAAAGAATACCAACATAAACGACAGAAGATCTCGCCAAGGAAAAATGCAGAGTACCACCCTTTTTGTATTTTTATTTATCTGATTGCAAAACTATAGCTAGAGTAGAGAACACAGACCCTATTTCGGCTCTAAAAGATCATGTGGCAGATAAAACCATCTAATAATTAATGATACTAATACTAACATACAAAACAACATCCCCCCACCCCCACCTAAAAATTCCCACTTATACTAAACTCAACAAAATAACAATAACAAACCTCCAAGGAAAGGACGTGACACAAGTGTTTAGTAAGATATAATCCCCCCTTTTTTTTTTTTTTTTTTTTTTTTTTTTTCCGATGCGGCCCCGGCGAACTGGGCGCAACGGCCCACGGCGGAGACGGCGCGGGGCAATGTGTGTGCCGCGCAGCATGCCGGGGGGTCTAGTCCCGCCCAACCCGCCTGAAGCGCGGCTGAAACAATTGCGCTGCGGCGTCTAGACTGCCGTGGACCACATGTATGCAGATGAGATCAGTCGGGGCCGACTCGGAAAGAAGAATATTTACAATATTTATAATATTAAAACGTACACCTTGTACACCCACAGTCACAACTGCCCCCCCCCCCCCCCCCCCCACGATTCTAACCTTATCGAAAAATTAACTATATTCATAGAATAATAAAATAACCAATGCTGCATAGGGAAAGACCACGTGCACAGTAGTTGAAGCAGCGAATGACGCTCGGCTAGAGAGCGGGAAAGTGGGTGGCCACCCTTGGACTTCTAAGGGAGCAAGGGAATAGGTTACTAACAAATTAATCAAAAGTTTTCCTTTTAAAAGCATAACCACCTTCATCACCAGCTCCAATCTACTCCCACAATTTAGCAATAGCCCAAGAACATCAACCGACCACAACAATTAATAAACCCACAAGACGTTTGACCCGTGTATTCACCATCCCAACAACAGAAGCAATTCAGAAACCTCCCCCCCCCCCCCCCCCCCCCCCCCATCCAACCTAAAACCTAAACCTAAACTCATTTCCACAATAACCCCATATTACAGAAGTTCGAATATTCCGATCAGCTGATAGGCTGCAGCCTTTCAACTCCCACCAATCAAAACCCTCAGAATCCAACACCCCCCCCCCCCCCTACTAAACGTCTGTCAGTCCCAGACAATTTATCTAAACAACATTACAAACAGCCCTGAATCATCAATAAACCGATTGGTACAGGATCTCTGTCATCCACCAATCGCAACACATTTTATCTACTCTCCACATCCAACCATGAACAGCTATTTAATTGTTAATTTAAATCATCTAAAAAAAAAAAAATAAAAAATAACAAAATTTATTACAACCCACCAACCCAATATAACCTCTAACTGACCAACTGCCCAATTAACCCCCCACCCTCCATGAACGCGTTAGGCAACATTAATATTTCAACCATTAGACGGGTCTATTTCATTTATAAAAAAAAAAAAAAAAAAAAAAAAAAAAAAAAAAAAAAATTATTATCGTAACGTACGATACAGAAGCAGTTAATGCCAAAGCCTTCCTACTGCTACTACTACTAAACACATAATAATTAACCTAACAAATACAATTTTTACTAATTAAGAGGGTCATTAGATAGTATGGCCTGGGTCTAAAAAAAAAAAAAATTCATTCATTGATTGAGAACAAGCAATATAAATTCTCTAATATTTCAACCATTATTTCATTTATAAAAATTAAAAAAAAATAAAAATAAAAATAAAAATAAAAAATTATTATCATAACGTACGATACAGAAGCAGTTAATGCCAAAGCCTTCCTACTGCTACTACTACTAAACACATAATAATTAACCTAACAAATACAATTTTTACTAATTAAGAGGGTCATTAGATAGGATGGCCTGGGTCTAAAAAAAAAAAAAATTCATTCATTGATCCATTCATTGCTACACGCCTATATAATACGATACAAAAGAATGATCTGTTCCATTGTTCCTGAATAAAGACTTCATCATTATACATTATACATCCTGGACTTTGTTGTTTGATCGCCTCCACTACCCTGGAGTGGATGGGCTAGGACTCGGGTAGACTATGGTGTCTCCGGACTTGACTGTGGTGTGTGCTCTTCACTCATGAAATCAACTCCCTACTTCTACTTCTGACACGTGAAGTCCTGCTACTATCACTAACAGTAGTACTAAACTGTCACTTCATTGTCTCGATCTATCTTCCTCACTTGAGCACCACCGCCGCAGTTACAGTCTGGAACTCTTAAGTCGACCCCGGGACCGAATCCATCCACTCCCACGGCCTCTACACTCTGCCAATACTACTACTACCACTCGCCGGCATCAACTATCCGGTTGTCTCCATCAGTATCACACTCGCCGGCATCAACTATCCGGTTGTCTCCATCAGTATCACACTCGCCGGCATCAACTACCCGGTTGTCTCTACTATCACACTCGCCGGCATCAGCTACCCGGTTGTCTGACTCTATTACATATATTATGGCGATTAGATTTTCAGCAATCAAGACAAAAGAAGTAATTAAAATGGAAATAGACATGACGACGAGAAGAAAGTAAATGTCACTTAATGAAACGATTTTACGATTAATGGCGATTGGAACTTTTTCTTTTTTGCTGCGATCAAACGGTGATGAAATTGATTTAATAAACCCAGACTCATGAAGTCTGACAAGTTTATCAGAAAAAATGTCTCTCAATTCACTCTGCACAGGAAATAAGTAGCTTGCAAAACTTGGAAATAACTTTTCTTTCATGAAGATAACGTCTTTGATACCGACATTACGACCAAGACCACACTCTTTCTCTATGTCGTTCAACACAAATGTATAAGTCTGTTCATAGTAGATTGTGACGTAATTATTATTCATATTTTCCAATATTTTCTCACATTTTATGAAGTCCTCGGTATTTATAGTTTTCAGATTTTCAGAGATTCGATTCATTGTCGGATTGTTTGACTTTCTCAAGAATGATATTAGATACGGGTCATCATCGCTTATTCCAATTTGAAGTTTGAATCTGCCGTCCGCAAGAAGTTCTTCATAGGTATTGAAAGGAAGTTTGTCATGCTCTTTGACCATATAGCTTGTGAGACAGGACGAGTACATCCTGTAGAAGATGACCATTCCAATACTCCATAGACCGAAGAGCACCCGGCTAGAAATGAGTCTTGGTCGGAGCGAGCAGTTGACATTCAAGATCGTTAGAGATATCGAACAGACAATCCGTGAGAAGTTTTGAACTAGCGTTCTGAAAGAGCATCGATCATCACTAGTCTCATGGTCCGTGGTCACATATAAAGAAACGTTTTCCAGAGTCGTATACAGTAAGCTACAGATCACAACACTGCAACCAAGCAACATGTAAATAAATGAGGAAAAGGGACATAGTAGAAATTTTGATAACTGCTCCCTTTTGTCGGGTGGGATGTATATGCCCGTGACATATTCAAAGAAAACAGGATAAGAAGTTGATAAATTCCGGACTATGGACATATAATACGGCCAATAGTTTATTCCCGTATCAAATTGGCCTGATTCCAATAAACGCATATATTCACCCCACGATATATTATAAGTAAAATGAGGAGAATAAGGGAAGACAAGAGTAAAATTGATCATTTGAGAAAGTATCTTAAAAATATCATTGTTTATCCCAGAATATTCAAATTCTTTTGAGATGTTGTTGAAAGTGAAATTCATGAGAGTTGGGGTGTAAAATTTTTGAAGCACGCGTATCTGTCTACCGTTCAAACCGTACGCCTGGTTCGGGAACAACCGACATGTTTTTGATGACGTCATTCCAAGTTGGAGTTGTGTCGGATGCCGTCTGCGATTGGCCAGCCATTCAAATGTCACTGCCTGTTTTACTTGAACAATATTCGATTTTTCTGGAACACTTTTTATGTGCATAACTGCAATATTGTCAAATGAGGATTTTGTCTGGCCAGCAACAAATTCTTCAAATTGTTGAGATGATTGGACAATCACAAGCCACTGTATAAAATGAGGCATCGCGAATATGCGTCCACTGTTATCACGTGAGAGAAGACTCTCTGCCGATTCCATGACGTAAGTTGGATTTGAGGTCACAACAATAAACGTGAAAATTCGTAATTGTACATACGTATCATACAGCAAGGCTTCGAACTGACTCGAGTTCTGGAGGGAAGCGATGTTTACACGAGTATAAGTTCCGTACGTAAAACTTTTTAGAATGCTCCAGTAAATCGTCTGGTTCTCTTCATAAATGATTGTGACTCGATCTGAATTTGGACACATCAATAAGTCGTGAACAATCATTTTAATTGGGTCAGGTGTGTTGACATGTCTCGAAAAGCTGTTGTAATGCATATTGATAGTTGGTTCCTTTAATCCATCTTTCATTTTGATGAATGGTGCATTCTCAGTCAAAACATAGCCAAAATACATTGGCCAGATTATAAGAACACCTATATAAATAGATGAATCCATCTTGTATTCGATTCTCTTACAATGGTAAATTAACACGACCAGACAAAGTGTAAGATGCTTGCAAAGCCAAAGTCACTGGTGCTCCATGACTGAAAAAGGAGTATTCCACCAATTAAACTGTCGTTGGGTACCAAAACAGTGATGACAATAATGACAATGATAAAGATGATGATGATGATGATGATGATAATAATAATAATAATAATAATAATAAAATAACGATGATGATGATGATGATGATGATGATGATGGTGGTGATGATAATAATAATAACAATAATATAATAATCGAAGTGGTTATTTGTACTACCACTACAAATAGCGAAAACTACCGCTTTTCACTATTTGTACTCCTAGAACTCTTATGTGTTTAAAGTTGCAAACCACCGCTCCTTTACCTCTTTGTAGCTACCTACTCCCAGCACTCTTATGCGTTTAAAGTTGCATTTGTGAGCTTTCAAGGACCAGCCGACCAGCCTCCACTTTTCGCGGTCTTTCTTTGAGAAATGTGAAGCAAAAAAAAATGGCCCTCTCGGTAAACGAGACATTCTCATCTTTTCTCCAATTTGAAAACATTCGAAAATGAGAATAATGTACTTTTTATTAAAAAGTCAACAAAGAAGGTAAGTAAACTAGATACGACAATTCTTTTCCTTAATTAAGTGGCAACTCATTTCTCGTCATTCTCACTCTAACTCTATCGACTAAGAAGAGTACACCACCTCAAACATTTGTCAGTTCATATCTTTGCTTTTATGAGGTCTATTTTCATTTGAAAAGTTCAAAGTGAACAACTAAATGACGCCGATTCAGTGGTGTATTTGGTCTATCTTCATGTGAATAAATATTTTATTATTGACTTTTCCAAAATTCCAATAGGTCATTCATTTGTATGATACACTATGTCGTGATCTATTTTTCCTTGATTTCAGCTGTCTCAGCTCTAAACTATACTTTTCTTTCTCAATAAATAATTCATTTTCTGTTTGCAATGTATTACAGAGATGTTGATTTACCACATGTAAAAATTTCAAAGTTGTATCTGAAGCTGTTTCTGAATTATACGTGATTATCCATTGGGATGCTGTGCTTTGGTCACATTTTTTCCTATTAAGCTATGTATAGAGATTTTCCACCACATAAACGGTCATAACTTTTTAACCAGTTGAGACAGAGCGATAATTTTTCACTCTAATTAATGTTTCACTCCCCTTTATTTTTCTACGCTAAATTAATACCCATGCCCATAGCCACTATTTTGAAAAATTCTTGCAAGTGCCTACTAAGAGGGTTGAACTTGAACCTGAACATGCTCCTTCTTCTTCTTCTACTAATAACTACAACTAGATAGGTACTACGCCTCTCCTGAATGATCGGAACCGTTTAAGAAACTAAATTACGGGTTCCACCGGCGCAGCTCTCTAGACTTCCAGTCCCACAGTGCCCAGTATGGGCGGGAGACCTTACCCCCGATGTTCCTTGAGCCTCGAGGTAGTTTCACTTTATAGTTGTTTTAGCTTTTGAACTGTGGATCTTTTGTCAAACGTTTTATTTTAATTTTTCAAATTTAGTAGCACTTTAAAGGTCTGCGTTAGGTATCGCTCTGCTGTACTGTACTGTAATTGTAAGAGCGTAAGAATAACATGGTAAAAGTACTGTAAAAGTATGCTGATGAAAATGATATTGACAATGAAATTATAATAAAAAGAAGAACAATAGAACTTATAAACAAATCAATAAAGAAGCTTTAAAAAAAATGAAATTTAAAAGAAGAAAAAACTGCCTCAAGAAGTGAAAAAAATTGTCCCTGTTGTTGAGATGTGAAGTGGACATAATCGTGTCTGTTAAGAATTAGAAGAAATGAAAGATGCCACTTTTTATTTTAAATGTAGATTGCACATTAGCAGAACACTAAAAAAAAAGTAAAGAAAGAAAATCCAATGTGGCAACTTGGTTGCTAGTGAAAAAAGTAAAATTACTCCGCTCAGCATTGCTGCTGGTGTGATGTCTAGTGTTAGTTAGGTGTCACTATATTAGAGTGATATCTTGTTACTTCATATTTTCATTTTAAAACCTGTAGAACAACTTGATTGATTTGTAAATTTCCTTATATGACCATTGTTTTAGTTTTCCGCAGCCATTATAATTCAATTTGAAATATTGAAAGGTACTGGAGAGGAGTCTTAGCGGGGTTTTTTTTTGTCTGTTAGTTTTAGTTATAGGTCATAGTGCAGGTCCAAGTGTTGGAAATGTACAAGGTTTTATTTTTTATTTTAAGGTTAGTTGAAGGAATACTTTCCTTAGCTCAAGGAACGTGCAGAAGACCTCCCCTATTTACTACTTACTACTACTACCCAAGTACTAGTGCTAGACTACTTCTTCCGCCACCTCACTCCTAAACGGACTGACACCACAGGCAACTGATATTATTCTCTCTCTCTCTCTCTCTCTCTCTCTCTCTCTGAGTGTGTATCTGTCTGTCTATTTCTGCCCATCTCCCCTCTTTTTACTAATTAGTTTGTAGGTCTTTGGCAAATTCTCAAGAACAGCCAAGATATATGCGGCTGTGTGGCACTCACTTCCGGATTGGAAGGTCCTGGGGTCGAGCCTCGTCAAGGACTCACATTCTCTCACTGTACTCATGTGTATGATTTCCTATCCGCTAAGAGCGTTGTCTGTCAGAAGAAAAACATCGCCTAACGTTCTACTTGTTACGTGTTGCTGCTAGTCATGGATCCTTAGTAAAGTGCTTTGAGCATGTTTGGTGGATATTGCGGCTTATGAAAGCTCAATTCTTTTTTTAATATTTATATATATATATATATATATATATATAAAAAAGATGCAGGATGATGACGGGCATGCGCTACTTTATGATGTAGTATAAACCATTCCTAATATATGATTTTGCTAAATAGGCCTACACTCAAATTTTACGAGTGTATCTGGTGGCAAATATTAGACACTCGTTGCCACTGTGATTTTGATGAAACTTGGCTTATACACAGATACCTGAATTTTCCTAATACGGCTTCAAACATGCGATCTGAACTTCAATTTATAATGAAGTAATTTTTCGACAGCTTGATTGAATGTGACAAGATCCTTTTACTTAATACAATTCAATTTAGTGTGGTCTGTAGTTGTTTGCCTAATATTAGAATGCACAGAATTTGAATTTTTATTGACTTTAAATATTGAAAACAACATGCCTTTGGCTTTCCATTTGTGCCATTCCATTCAGCTTTTGACCTAGTCCCTGATTTGAGTACCACGTCACAAATTTAAGTTCTTCGAGAAAACTCTCGACTTACTTTCTTATTCTTCTAACGTACTGAACTGTAACACCTTTGTCTCAGTTGGAGAAAATATTGCAATTTTTAAACTTAATATTTAGGTATTTATGTTATGATCTTTTATATTATTCCGTGTTTTTCAGCTTCCATCATATCACCCTGAGGAAAGTTGGCTAATTTATGACTTTTGTGTCTATGAATGCAAGCAGGGCAAAAAGCAATTGACTTCAAGCAAAGGAGTTCGCCCTAACCAGAGGTAGGAGGTTGTTTTTGGACGGGGGCAGGTGTTTTTTTACTTTTACATATTTAAAAAAACATGAAAAGGTTATAATATTTCAGTATAACTCGGAAGTAAATTATCACCATCAGCTTTTCTATCTTGATTGCCAAGACAATTTTAATAAAGCAATCAAACTGATTCTGAATTTTAAAACATCCAGAGGAAGAGGCAATGTGTGCCTATCTGCAGCTCATTTACAGTCTTCAGTGGGCGGGCTGCACGATGTAATGCAGCAAGACAATAGTTCATCTATTACCAGAACAGTTTTAAAAAGTGAAAGACTTGATTTGTTCAAAAAATCTGATTGCGCTGGATTAGTATTATTATTGAATGTCTTATTAAGATTTATTTTCAATTGCTCTATAATCTGCATGTTGAAATCCTTCACAATTGAGTTATGCAAGTGACAACGCTATTAATATTTTATCATACTATGTTGTGGATAATTTTATTATTTTGTAATAAAAAGTTTTTCTTACCATGCAGGACTCTGAAATTAATACTGGCTTCTGAGGGTTACAGGGGCTAATCACCCATGCGATAAATTAGTAAGACTCATTCATTTTATACTTAATTTTCCATCGACATTTTGTCCCTACAGTTTTTCGCTGCCGAAAAATTTACACTTGACAGCAATTAATCGCAAATTCTATTTTAGTCGCAATTAGACTCAATTTTTTTTATAAATATGTATTATTTTTTCTTTTCTTGTTACTTTATATTTTCAGTACTTAATTGTCCCTCCCCCCTCCCACTATTGAGTGTAATATATAGTTCCATGTTGCTCCCTGTTGGAACAATTTTTGACTCTTGTCTCTGAAGATAAAGACTTTGACATTGTCGACATGACTGACTTAATACAGACAAATCCCCATTCTAACCCTCTTTCTGACTTTTCAGAGACACCAGACATTGTAAATGCACTTACTGACCAGAGACCACAGACATTATAAATACACACTCTGCCCAGACAGAGACCACAGAAGTTATGGACACACAGACTGACCAGACAGAGACCGCAGACGTTATGGACACACAAACTGACCAGACAGAGAGACCACAGACGTTATGGACGCACAGACTGACCAGACAGGGACTCCAGATAACAGAGACATGCGACCATAAAGATGCCCTTGACACAACAGAGACAGTTAGACTGCGAAATTTTTCAAATGTGACTCTACACAGGAAATTTCATACAGAATTCCCTTAATACCTTTACTCATTGTCCATTCGTAAAATTTATTTTCATGTAATAAACCACCAAAAAAGTAAATTTTTAACGTGGGTGGGGGCTGTCACGTTACTGTAGAACGAGCTTAAGTCTCAATGGGATATTAGCTTTAGGCAACCACAAGTTGGTATTTTTCAAACCTGTTGCTATGCTATCTTGTAATGACAACGTCTCTCAGTCGCCAAACGTCACTAGCTATCCTTCACATAATGCAGGGTTGATTGTGTGAAGTACGTTTGGGGCCGGAAGATAGCAAGGCATAGTGCAGGCTACTGTACTGTGTCAGTCCGTGAACGGGTGACCAATTTATAGTACAGAGAAGGCAAATCTGTTCCTATATGTCCCAATAAAAATATAACACAGAGAAGGCCGAAACTGTGTTATACAGGTCGATACAGAATAAAACAAATATAACACAGGAGACCAAACACTGTGTTGTAGAATATCAAAATTTCAAAGGTGGTCGGTCAGTGACGAAATAAAAAGGGACATTATAAGTCGTAATATCACATCCCAATAAAAGAGTGTGATAGTAAAAAGGTGCCCGTTAACAATTGAGTCGGTCAAGTCTCTATCCAGATTCAAAAGGATAGTGCAAAGTCCTGTATGTAAAACAAATTTGAGAAGCATGGTTGTTCTCAATACTTGTTGGGTCGTGATCGGTATAGAGTGAAGTAGTGTTCATGATACACATCAGAGCAATGCTGTGTCAAGATTACAGAGGAGCAAGAAGACAAGATTTGTTTGTGTGTCTTTATATGTTACGGAATAGGTACATTTTGGTTGTCAAAACTTTCATTTTTATTTTGACATTTTCTTGATCTTTTACTTTTAAAATAAAATTATAATTTAATTTAATCAACAGACTTGTTTAATAATTTAAAGATATACTTTTGTGGGGACCTTTTGTAAAATCATTAGTCCGATTGTAGTTGTAATCTCTTTATATTCTAATGTCATAAAATCAGTGACACCACTGAATTCCTACCAGCACTTTTACTCACTGAGTCCCTACCACCAGCGCTATTACTCACCCAGTCCCTACCACCTGGGCGGGGTTCCTGACCTCCCATAGTGGGCAGGGGGGTTCATACTGTGTCTTCTTTCCCCTTATATCTGTTTTCCAACATGCTTTCTGTCTTTGTCTTGGAATGAGATTACTTGGTTTTGTCCTGGTCCTGGCTGAGAGGGAAGCAGTCGAATGTATAGTTAGTTTGGGAGATGATATTTTTTTCATTGGAAATCATCTCTCTGTTATGTACTGTATTATGTTTTATTTACATATTATATTTGATTTGTTAACATTTGAGTGTATTCCTCTTAGTCGGGACCTGTGCTTGTGTCTGGATGAGACTTTTAGATGATCTTAAACTAAGTACTTTGATGGTGTGCTCTTGGTATCTACATCTGTTTCCCATTTGAACAAATTCCCCTTTGTCTTACCTTTTCTTGGGTGCTTTAATTGAATTCTATAACTTTTTACTATCCCATTTCTTCCTTTTTACTGGCGCTGATATGACCTTGATGTGTTGCAAGCACCGTAAAACCCTAAAAAACAAACAAACAAACAGTCCCTACCAGCAGCGCTTTTACTCATTGAGTCATAGAGCTTTTACTCACCGAGTCCCTACCACCAGCGCTTTTACTCACTGAGTCATAGAGCTTTTACTCACCGAGTCCCTACCACCAGTGCTATAACTCACCGAGTCCCTACCACCAGCGCTTTTACTCACCGAGTCCCTACCACCAGCGCTATAACTCACCGAGTCCCTACCCAGCGCTTTTACTCTTCGAGTCCCTTCCACCAGCGCTTTTACTCACTGAGTCATAGAGCTTTTACTCACTGAGTCCCTACCACCAGTGCTTTTACTCTTCCGAGTTCCTACCACCAACGCTTTTACTCACTGTCACTGTCCCTACCACCAGTGCTATTACCAAGTTATAGAGCTTTTACTCACTGAGTCCCTACCGCCAGTGCTATAACTCACCGAGTCCCTACCACCAGCGCTATAACTCACCGAGTCCCTACCACCAGCGCTTTTACTCATTGAGTCATAGAGCTTTTACTCACCGAGTCCCTACCACCAGCGCTTTTACTCACTGACACTGTCCCTACCACCAGTGCTATTACTGAGTTATAGAGCTTTTACTCACCGAGTCCCTACCACCAGCGCTATAACTCACCGAGTCCCTACCCAGCGCTTTTACTCTTCGAGTCCCTTCCACCAGCGCTTTTACTCACTGAGTCATAGAGCTTTTACTCACCGAGTCCCTACCACCAGCGCTTTTACTCACTGACACTGTCCCTACCACCAGTGCTATTACCGAGTTATAGAGCTTTTACTCACTGAGTCCCTACCACCAGTGCTATTACTGAGTTATAGAGCTTTTACTCACCGAGTCCCTACCACCAGCGCTATAACTCACCGAGTCCCTACCCAGCGCTTTTACCCTTCGAGTCCCTTCCACCAGCGCTTTTACTCACTGAGTCATAGAGCTTTTACTCACTGAGTCCCTACCACCAGTGCTTTTACTCTTCCGAGTCCCTACCACCAGCGCTTTTACTCACTGTCACTGTCCCTACAACCAGTGCTATTACCGAGTTATAGAGCTTTTACTCACTGAGTCCCTACCACCAGTGCTATAACTCACCGAGTCCCTACCACCAGCGCTTTTACTCACTGACACTGTCCCTACCACCAGTGCTATTACTGAGTTATAGAGCTTTTACTCACCGAGTCCCTACCACCAGCGCTATAACTCACCGAGTCCCTACCCAGCGCTTTTACTCTCCGAGTCCTTACCACCAGCGCTATAACTCACCGAGTCCCTACCACCAGCGCTTTTACTCACTGAGTCATAGAGCTTTTACTCACTGAGTCCCTACGACCAGCGCTATTACTCACTGAGTCCCTACCACCAGCGCTATTACAGAGTCATAGAGCTTTTACTCACTGAGCACCTACGACCAGCGTTATTACTCACCGAGTCCCTACCACCAGCGCTATTACTCACCGAGTCATAGAGCTTTTACTCATCGAGTCCCTATGACCAGCGCTTTTATTCACTGAGTCCCTACCACCAGCGCTTTTACTCGTTGAATCCCTATCACCAGCACTTTTACTCGCCGAGTTCCTACCACATGGCTATTACTGAGTCCCTAACACCAGCGCTAATACTATTAGCCACCAAATCCCTACCACCAGGGGGGACAATATAAGCTCAAATTAGACCCCAAAAATTCTTACAGTGATGCAGAAAAAACAACGAACAGATCTCTTTCAAATTTACACAAAATGTTTCTTACAACAAGATGGATAGGTTTAGCAATAGTCTTGAAAATAAATTTTTCACAATTTTTTTTCGATTTCTTAGTGAAAATTTGGTGTGACTGACATGACAGGAAAAAAAAATTGATTTAAAAATTCATAAAACTGCTAAATTTTTGTTTAGCCCAAAACCCAACCATCATGATGCAAAACACATCATAAGAAAAATTCTGACCAAATTTGAAGACAATCTGATGGGAAACAATCCAGATGTGAATGTTAGAAAATCAGAGAATGACGCACAATGAAATTTTGAGAAAATGAAAAATTTGTCTTTAATTTGATAATAAAGCTAATTATGCAGACAAAGGCCAACATTCATCAAGTATAACCAATATGGAACAAGAAAACAGTAATATTTTATAAATTGATCAAATTCTGAAAAAAATTATAAACGATTCGCTAACACATACCTCTAAGAAAAAAAATTGCGAAATAATTTAATATCTGCTGTTATTCACCAAAAAATTACTTTAGTGGTCAAATATGCTTTATAGTTCTAAAATTCTTTAATTATATCTCATGAACGAATAATGTAATGTATAATTTGATGCTAAACACCAAAAATAACTGAATTTAAAAAAACAACTTTTTTAAGGGGCAACATAAGCTAAAATTAGACGTAAAACCCTAAAATTTCTAACATAGATGCACCAAAAACTAGCATATAAATTTCTTTCAAATTTAAACACAATGTTTCTTTCATAAATAGCTATATCATGAAAACTCTTGGAATAATTTTTTAGAATTTTTATTTGATTTCAACTGAAAATTTAGCGCGGATCGACAGGAACAAATGAATTTTAAAATTTATAAAATTGCTAAATTTTAATTTACCTCCAAACACTTACATCATGATGTTTTTTTTTGTTTGTTTGTTGCTTTAGGTCTCTTCCAACACAATTGAGGTTATATGAGAGACCGCTGAAACAAAAAAACAAGCAATCTAACAAAAATAGTACAAATGTCAATCAAAATCATAACCTAAAGATATCATAAGCTAAATTATAAATAACCAAGAACAAACAGGCAGAGGATTTACAGGAAAAAAAGTATCCCCTGTCAAAAATACAATCACAAACCAAAGAAGCAGGATAGGCTAGTAAAGAGAAGAAGAAACGACATCACTATCGGATCGTACACCCATGCGAACATCATAGGTATATGATTCAAGGGTGATGCTCCCATCCAACCACCTGCACATCATGATGTAAAACACATCATAGAGAAAAGATTCTGAATAAATTTGAAGATAATTTAAAGGAAAATGATTGAGGTAGGATTGCTAGAAAATCAGACAAATGCCATAAAACAGACATTTGAGAAAGCGCAAGCTTTTTCTATAATTTGACATAAAGTTAAAAGGCTGATTTTGCAGACAACTAAAAGAAATGATCCATCAAACTTTCAAAATATGACCGTAATAGGACAAGAAAACGAAAATTTTGTAGATTGATCTAAGTCTAAAAAAAATTATAATCGGTTCACTAACCCATACCCCTTAGATAAAAAAAAAATGCTGTAAAATTGATTTTTTTACGCCCAGAGATAAAATAATTTTGTGGTCAAATATGATGTCATACCTTATGAATTCATCATTATAATCACAAAACCTAATTATTTACTGTATACAATAGGTTATACAGATGATTTCTAGATATATTAAATGATTTTTCAAAATATGATATGGCACGCTATCCTCATTTTTCATTTTTTTATTCTACTTGAGAAACAAGTCGTATAAAATTAGATATCTAGTCAAGTTGAACTGCAAAATCAATTCTATTTTAGACAATAAAACAGTTAAATAGTGCACTAGCTCTGAATAAAAAGCAATTTGCTTTCCCAAACCCTTGGAATAAAAATCTCTTTCGCCTCAATACAGAAAAAGTCAACACTACTTGTTTGCCACCACTTTTTTTGTAGTTCCACAAAGAGGGTTGATCCTGCTCTGGATGGAAAAATTGAAATAAAAAAGAGACACATTTCATTAGCAATTTTTGAAAATGGCATTATTGTCATAAAATGCATTTGTCAAAGACATAGCAATTTTTAAAAAATGATCATTATTCACACCAACACACTTGAAATTTCATTGGTTTTACATCCATAGAACAAAACTCTTGGCAACAAACTATAGTCTGTCGTTAAGTTAATACATTCAGTAGTAATTCAATTCAAATGATGCTTTGCCATTTTCATTTAGAAAAATGAGCATTTATTTTATTGATCACCAATAAAAAATGTAAAGGCGCAATGGAGATTTGAAAACATTACTAACCATTGTCAAAAAGTGCATGCAGACACTCTGGTCTGCTGGCCCAGATGATGGTTTGCTGATTGATGAGTTTTGCCACAGGCAAAGGTTTGCCTCAACACACCTTGCCAGAATAGCCCTTGAGCCAGCATCTTTATGGATTGTCAGGACACCAGTAACGTCAACAGTGTTCTTTCATGTTAGCTGTCGATGAAAACAAAAAATTAAATTAAATTCACTAAAGCAAAATAGGCACATACATGCCAATGCTAAAGTTTATAACAGCAACACTTCGCCTGTTGAACGGGACATAACGTCTGTTAGGCGATATTACAATTTCTTCGGACAGAGACAACGCAGTTAACGGCCAAGTACACATTTTACAACTGAGTCCGGTGAGAGAAAGTGAGCAAAGTGCCTTTTCCAAGGCGAGGCTCGAGCCCAGGACCTTCCGGTCCAAAAGCGAGTGTCATACCACTACGACATAGCCGTACGTAATTTTTTAAAAAAATATAATAAAAATAATCACACGAATATAATTATCTCACATTGTCATCATCATAGGCATTTCAAAACTACTAATAATACTACCACTACAGATATCTTATCATTATAAAATATTACTCTCTCTCTCTCTCTCTCTCTCTCTCTCTCTCTCTCTCTCTCTCTCTCTCTCTCTCTCTCTCTCTTCTATCTCTCTCTCTCTCTCTCCATGAACATAACATACAAAACCCAATTTTCCGATATAAAAAAACAGCCCCCCCCCCCCCCCAAAAAAAAAAGTTTTGAAAAAGTATGGACAATGCATGCTGTGTCGGCCATAATAAAGATAATAACAATAACTGAATGAAAAGTATTTTTTTAAAGGACCCTGAGCCTGGAATGTCGTGAGTACTCGAAACCTCTTGATCTTGATAAAATTAGCAACCTTTTGACTGGGGATCGAACATTGAAACCCCTGGTTTTAATCGCTTGACATGGAAGGCTGATTTAAAATATTTGGGGGGGGGGGGGGGGAATTAGTATTTTAATTTTTTTTAAGCCCTGTTATTGTTATTTTTCACAAAATAAAGAAAAAAAGTTAAGTAATTCGGGGTAGCGACAAATGTGTCGTCAGCTGATGCACAATCAACAAACACACAACCCCAAAGCATGTTTAGTTATAAAAATAAGAAATGAATTAAAATGTGCATTTCGTATGCTTACCTTGTAAACTGAGTATTCTGTGACTTGAAAAGAGTGAAGAATTACCAAAGTCCGTCAAAATCAACTTGTAATAATAGATGTGATGAGATGAAGTGGTCACTTTTTGACTTCCAGATAATTCATTGTATATTGCAGTTCTATCCGTATAAAATGTTATATTTTTAGTAATTACGCAAATTCTATTTTTAGTAAGAGTACAAATAAGCTCTGGCGTTATTTGCAGTGGTAGTACAAATAAGCGTAGCCTATAATAATAGCAAGAAGAAGAAGAAGAAAACGAAGAAGAAGAAAATCGATAACAGTAATGATAATAATAATAATAATAATAATAATAATAATAATAATAATAATAATAACAGTAATAAGTATAATGATGCCAATAATAATAATAATAATAATAATAATAATAATAATAATAATAATAAGTATTATTATTATAATTATTATTATTATTATTATTATTATTATTATTATTATTATTATTATTATTATTATTGCTGTTGTCGTTATCATCATTATTATTACTTATTATGTACTTATTATTTATCATACTACATAAAGGATATAGTGTCAGTCGTCTGTTGCGCGTCCTTTTTTGTATGAACACTCTTATATTATTTGTCACTGCCTGTAGCCAGGTATTCATTCAGACGTGGGTCGAGTGGGTTAATGTTTGTAAAGTGCCTTACCCAAGGACACAAAGAACGGTACCAGAATTTTATACGATCACTGTTATTTATCCGGCCGCTAATCACGCTTAGTATTTCTTGATTTTGTAACAAGACGAGATACACAATTTAGTTTTCTTCATCAATTTCATTTCAATATGACACAAGATTGGCGTGTTTGATAACATATATATTTCAGATTTTTTATGTATATAGAAATATCGACTAAACGTGTTCAAAGCGCTTTACAAGGAGTCCCCAGACAACAGCCGCACATAACATGAAGGATTAGACATGACGTCTGTTAGACGATATTACAATTTTTCTTGACAGAAACAACTTTGTTAACGACTAGATACTCAATTTACACCGGAGTATGACGAGAGAATGTAAAAAGCCGTTTCCAATGACTCGACTATGCGCCGATCAGAGCGGGTCTCGAACACTGGACCTTGTGGTCCGAAGGCAAGAGTCATACCACTAGACCACAAAGGCGCATAAATTCAATTAATTTAATTTCTTTATGTCATACCATATAATATCAGTAATTGGGCTATAAAATGGGTCAAGTGTTCCTTAAACTACCTTAAAATATAGGGAACAATAAATTCTAAAATACATATTGCATATTCTTTGAGATTAGAATTTTTAAAAAGAGAAACAGATATATGTACACGTCAGAGAAATAGATATATTATGTACACGTCGCGAGAAACAGATATATTTACACGTCGGAGAAACAGATATTATGAAGACGTCCGAGAAACATAATATATGTACACGTCGGAGAAACAGATATTTACACGTCGGAGAAACAGATCATCGGGAAAAACAGATATATTATGAACACGTCGGAGAAACAAATCATAGCATATAAGAAAAATCAATTTTTAAATATTGAAAAAAAAAACCAACCATTTTTAATATTGATATATTACGAATGCTCAGTCACACATTTATGTCTTCTAAAACTAAAAGTTCTCTATCAAAGGCATTGTTAAATTCATTAATATTTTTAGCATTTTTGTTGGAATTCTTTAATTTACTTTTTTTTAATTCTTTAATTTACTAAGCAAAGTTAAATTCAAAAATATTACATACCTTACATACCCATATCCATTTTGTTGGATGTGGCAGTCCTATAACATCCAATTGTTAAAGTTCCGGTGTCACTGTCTATGGAATTTCTATAAAGATGTCCCTTAAATACCATCACATCCAGTAGAAAGGGTTTGATTCTAAAACCAAAAGAACTCGTTTGTTTGTTTATTTGGGTATTATCTTTAACCAGTTAACTACCGTACTCTGGCAAAACACGTATTTCAAAATGTGGCCAGAAAACTCGTCCTTCAAATATCTATCGATTTAAATGACCCTCATCTTGGCAACAACTCTCAAACCTTGGACTCGCGAAGTCCTAAAGCGGTGATCAAAAAATAAGTCCCAAGTTTGAGAGTTTTTGCCAAGGTGATTGTCATTTAAATCGATTGATTTTTGAAGGGCGGGTTTTCTGGTCAAATGTATTTAACACGAGTTTTTCCACAGTTTGACGTTTTCTGGTAAACTCACTCAACCCTAACACCGACTATATCCGTAGTATACCCGGGGTTACTTTCACCCTATGCCTATTTATTACATTTTTCTGAGACAAATTATAGGGGTAGTATCAAAGCTAATGTTCTGAATTTTTACATTGTAATGTCAATTGAATAAAACTATCTATTCATATGCTCATTTTTTAATACATTTTTTTCCAATTTTGAAAAGTAGCAAAAATCTCTAGGATTGAGTGAGTTAATCTAAAAAAGCCGGATTTTTATAAATAGCCTAGAAGTTCTCTCCATTTCGTTTTGCAAACAAATAATAGTAAATGTTTGCCTGCGTGAGTATGTACGTGTGTGTGTGTGTGTGTGTGTGTGTGTGTGTGTGTGTGTGTTTGAGTTGGAAGGGAACGGGGTGATGATGAAGTTTAATCAAATAGCCTGATCCCTCAAACATGATAGCTTGTTAATTGTAAATTCACCAAGAGAGTGTTATACTCCTTGGGTTATTCCAGCGTTTAAATGGAAACGATGTTTGATATCACTCAAGTTAATAGTATTCAATAGTTTTATATCACGTCAACCCAGCAACGAGCAGATTGGTTCTAAACAAAGAAAATCGGTACTTTTTATTCTTCATGCTGGCTAGAACTTTTTCACATGTCATGTGATCAGAATGTCAAAAGTCAAAACATGATTACATTCATCATGTTTTTTTCCTCTGGATACACTTTTATACTCGTCTGAGAAGTATTTCATAAGGGCGTCCGCCATTGATTCCGATAGTTTAGAACCAGTTACTAAGTTACTATGCGTCATTACGAGGGAAGTGACGCCACGACTGTTGAAGTCTAAGCAGCTGTTAAGCTAAAGAGCCCCTATGTCAACCTACTTCGGGTGGTAAAATACTCTTATGATCCTTGACCTTTTATCGACCACTGCATGCTAAACCATGGCCATAAAACTCATCCTGAAAATACCGATCAATAAAAATGATCCTCAACTTGTCAAAAATTCTCAAACCATGGGAATCCTGATCAATATTTGAAGGAAAACTTTTCTGGCCAAAACTCTAAATAGGTGAGTTGGTTTTGTTTTGTTTTGTTTTTGTTTGTTTGTTTTTGTTGTTGTTTGTTTTGTTTGTTTGTTTTTTGTTTTTTTTTTTATTTTTGTTTTGTTTTGTTTTGTTTCGTTTTGTTTGTTTGTTCAGAGAGCGGCAGATTAGTAGAATAAACCATTTTAAACAGCAAATATTCTTATTCCTTGATCGCCAATTAATGGGTAAACAGGAACCCATTAATACGAATCATTGTAAATTACATAGAATGGGGGTTGTAAGCGATCTATTTCCCTAATTAGGATAGTTCACCCTTTATAGGACTATTTTTCCCTTTTTTAGTTCACTTTGTTTATGTTTTATTCATTATTATTATTATGATTAGCAAAATACAACGAAATGGACTTTAAATGATCATGCCATAAACGACTATTTTTATAACCTTTTTTGTTTGGAGAGAACCCGATTTTACTATAACTATAACCAATTAGCAAAATAAATAACGAGGCGTCACTATCATCCGTTATATAACAAGTTGCAGTTGAATAATACACGATTCTTGCACTCTTTCTTTTTAGAATCGGGACTTGTTACCAATCACTGCACGAACTTGCGAGTGTACCCATTAAATACTATTTTTAAAAATCTTATCTTATTGAAATTTACGCCTGATAATCTGAAGTCAAATATTATTATTGTAAACATGCTATCCTTAAGTGTCACTTTTTATTGGGAGGGATAGAAGAATATTTTTCTCCTCGCACATCCGGTTTACTAGCGTGATATCCTGACCACAATGTTAATTCATAACGTCAAATCTTAAAATTTGAAAAACAATCATTGCAAAGAAAAAATAATTTATTTTGATAATAAACAATTTAGGTTAGGTCCATGAACGGGTACAAGTTAGGATTCTTTAACTACTTCATTTGAGATTTTGAACACGCGAGATCCTCAAGGTCGAGAAGCATATACATATATATATATATATATATATATATATATATATAATATATATATATATATATATATATATATATATATATTCCCTACACCGGAAGAGATTATACTGTTTGACCGAGCGCGAGGTGGCATGTTGTTTTAGTACAGAGTAACTTTAACCTGGGTGGGTCGAGCTCCTTTCTAAGCATATTTTATTTTATTTTATTTTATTTTATTTTTTTTTGTAATCCCTTGGCAAAAAAAAAAAACAACTTAATTTTCAACTTCAACACGTTGACACCATTCCTGATAATGCCAGACTCGAGAAGTTTGATCGACTCTTATTCTTAACATTTTTTATTTATTTACTTTTACTAACTTTTAAGTTTATTATTTTAATTTAGGACACAGTGAGGACTTTGGATATGAGAGACTCTTTCCTGAAAACATAAACCTCTAGTTTAATTCGTTCACCTGTAATTAAGGTAAATTGACATGAATTTTAAACTGACTGTTGTGTTTCTCTTATAATGCCAGGGTCAGGCGAGATTTGTTGGGACAATGGCGGCTTTTTACTTGGTGAAATTCTTCAAATTCAATCTGACATAATTTAAAGATGAGAAATCTTCTTTACTTAAAAAAAAAATTAATTGCACAATTTAATTAGTTTAGTAGTTCGTTATGATAGTGATTGAAATTAATCCACTATCAAAATTGATTGCCTTGTGCATTCATTGTACGTAACAATATGAGTCCGGAGAAAAAGGAAAGAAAAACGAACAACAAAACAAAAACCAACAACAACAAAAGAAAATAGAGAGCAACTTTATAGTTATAGTGTCTTGAATATATTTCAGGGAGCGTCACACAGAGAGAAATAGAGAGAGGGGGGGGGGAAGAGATTATAGAGAGAGAGAGAGAGAGAGAGAGAGAGAGAGAGAGAGAGAGAGAGAGAGAGCAGGGACGGCTGGTAATAATGGGCAGGGTGGGCAAATACCAGCCTGTTTTTTCAAGTTATAAGCTGTATTACCAGGTCCGAAATAATCAAATTTAAATTAGATAATTTCAAAAGTTACTACTTAAACTTGATACTTCGTACTGAAATCAATTTGGGTGTATTTTTGATAGATTGCGAATCACCATGCACCCCGTAATGCATAAACCAGGATACGCTCCTGTTCTTTTTATCACCCCCCCCCCCCCCAACCACTCCACTCCACTCCGCCCAAATCGTCATCTCATCGTCACGTCGCCTGACGGTGAACTAACTCCGATTTTTGCTGTCTGGCCTCTCTAGTACTAGGTCGGGCTAATTCAAATGAGCCCACCTTAATAACCAGTGAACACTGAATAGAGCTTTTGGCAAACGAACTTTTTCTTATTTATTGCCTTACTTGTGCTGGTACCATTGATGTAATGACTTTGGGAAGGTTCCAGTATTGAATTAAATTTATTGACTTACTAATATTATATCAATTTAGTATTAATTTGTGTTGTTTTTATATATTTGTTTATCCATTTAAATTATTTCTTTTTTTTTTCTCTCGTTTTCTTTAAGTTCTTCTCAAAACTCATTTATTTAAATTGTTTTCTTATTTGTTTTTTGTTGTTTTTTTTTTTTGTTTTTGTTTTTTAACAAATTAATTTGTTAGTTCTTTTTTTTTATTCTTCTTAAAGTAATTCATCATCAATGCCTTTTTCACCCTGGGTCAGGGTATAGGCCACAGACAAACATTTTTCATCCTTCTCTATCCTGAGCCAACTTTTTTATCTCATTCCAGGTCTTACCACTTCTCTGTATATCCGCTTCTTTAATTCTTCTCCATGTTCCTCGTGGCCTTCCCCTTGATCTTCTGCCCTGAGGGTTCCAGTCCAATACTTTCTTTGTTATAGTTGAGTCATTCTTTCTAAGCGTGTGTCCAATCCACCTCCATCGTCTTCTTCCTATATCCTCTCCCACTGGTTTCTGCTGTGTTCTTTTCCATACTTCTTCATTTTTTATTCTATCCATCCATTTTATTCTGAGTAGCTTACACATGCACCTGTTTACGAAAATCTGTACCCTCCTTATACATGCCTGTGATGCGTTCCAAGTTTCACATCCATACAGTAGGACAGACTTCACGTTTGAGTTGAAAAGTCTTAGCTTTAGTTGAAGGGAGATATCTTTAGTTCTCCAAACTCTGTTCAAAGATGTGAATGCAGCCTGTGCCTTTCCTATTCGTGCTTTCACCTCTGCTTCCGTGCCTCCTTCCTTGTCAATTATACTTCCGAGATAGCAGAAAGTGTCTATATCTTCGAGTTCCTGATCTTTTACTTTGATCTGCTCCCTTTGACGCGTACCTATCCTCAAGACCTTTGACTTTGCAGGGTGAATTCTTAGACCAATTGATTCCGAGAGGCTGTTTATAATTGTGGTTTTTGCTTGCATCTGGTCCTGGGTGTGGGACAAAAGAGCCAGATCATCTGCAAAATCCAGATCATCCAACTGTGTCCAGGGGGTCCACTGTATCCCATTTCTTCTCCCTTTGGAGGTTTCCTTCATTAGCCAATCAATGGCAAGGATGAACAGGAATGGAGAAGCAAGCATCCCTGCTTGACACCAGTCTTAATTTCAAAGCTGTCAGTAAGCTGATCTTCATGTACAACCCTGCAACTTGATCCTTCATACATTTCCTTAATGAGGTTTACTATCTTTTCAGGGAGTCCATAATGTGCCAGAATTTTCCACAATGTTGCTCTGTCAATACTGTCGAAAGCCTTCTCGTAATCCAGAAAGTTGACAATAAGAGGAGAGTTCCATTCTATAGACTGTTCCACTATGACTCGCAGAGAGGCAATCTGGTCGGTGGTTGAACGGTTTTTCCGAAAACCTGCCTGTTCGTCCCGCAGTTTAGCATCTGTTGCATTCTTAATTCTCTCTAAAATAATACGGTTGAAAACCTTTCCTGGGATAGAAAGAAGAGTGATGCCTCGATAATTATTACAATTACTGAGGTCCCCTTTCTTTGGAAGCTTGATAAGATGTCCTTCCTTCCAATCCTTTGGGAATATCCCGTCATTCCAGATTCTCTCAAATAGTGGGTGCAGGGCCTCAGCATTTCTTTCCGCATCAACTTTTAGAGCCTCCGGTGGAATCTGGTCTGGTCCAGCAGCTTTCCCCCTTTTCATCTTGTTAATGGCACCCACAATCTCTGCTATCGATGGTGGATCACAGCTAATTGGTAGCTCATTCCTTGCAGGCAAAATTTCTGGCTGGTTGTCTGGTGGTGGTCTGTTCAGAAGGCAGTTGAAATGTTCCCTCCATCGTTCAGATTGAGCCTCTTTTCCAAAAATAGTTTTCCCATCTTTGTCTTTGACTGGTACCTCTGGTTTCCCATATTTTCCAGCAAGTGTCTTGGTAGTTTGATAAAGGATCCTCATGTGTCCTCCAGTCGCTGCTGCTTCTGCTTTCTCTGCAAGTCTGTTCATGAATGCTTCCTTGTCTTTCTTCACAGATCTTTTGACTTCCTTAGCTATGGCTCGATACTGCTCTTGTGCATCCAGTCTTGAAGCCCTTGTTCGGCTTGCATTCACTTGTTCCTTCCTTGTTCTCCTCTTTTCAATAAGGTCCAAGGTGGTTGGACTTATCCATTCTTTATGTTCCGATTTCTTTACCCCCGTGGCAAGTTGTTATGTAGACTTCCTTGATCTTTGCCCAATGTGACTCTACATCTATGTCCTCCTCGAGCTCAGTAAGAGGTTGGAATCTATTACTCAATTGTAGTTTGAATTCCTCATTCTTTTCCCCATCAAGTGCATTCACCTCGAATTTTCTTCTTGTATGTGATCTGGCCCCGTGTTTTCTGAGTCGGAGCTTAAGCTTTGCCAATAGCAGGTGATGGTCTGATCCAACATCTGCCCCTCTCCGTACTGTCACATCTTCCAATGAACATCTGAATCTTAGAGAGATACAAAAATGATCAATCTGATTCTCTGTCACACCATCTGGTGAGACCCAAGTTGCTTTGTGGATCCTCTTAGGGGGAACACTGATCCTCCAATCACCAAACTGTTGAATGCACAGAAATTTGCAAATCTCTCACCATTATCATTCATTTCTCCCATGCCATGACGTCCCATGATACCTTCATAGCCTACGTTATCCTGACCCACTTTTGCATTAGCATCTCCCATCAATATGTTGATGTCTTTCCTTGGCAACTTGTCAATGACTTGTTGTAGCAGACCATAAAATGTATCTTTGTCCTCATCTGTTGCATCATTTGTTGGGGCATAGATCTGTACAATGTTCATGCTGATCTTCTTACTCCGTGTTGTAAAGGACGCCATGATGATCCTTTCTCCGCATTGTTCCCATCCTCTCAGTGACTTCTGGGCAAACTTGCTTAGAATTATTCCTACTCCCTGTGTATGAATCCCGTCCCCTCTCCCTGAATATAAAATCTTCTCCCCAGACTTGAGGTGTTTCTGTCCGGATTGTATCCAGTGGGTTTCGCTTACTCCAAGTATATGCAGCCTGTATCTTCTCATCTCAGTCACAACTTGAGAGCTTTTTCCTGCTTCATACATGGTGCGAACGTTCCACGACGCAATTCGAAGCTGCTTGTTTGGCGAAGACGTCATCGGGTCAGCAGAGTCCTTTCGGCTTTGTCTGTTGTCCTTCATAAATTCTGTAATTCCAGAAACTCTTCGGTCGCCCAAGCTAAAAAAAGGATTTGGTTTGTCTGTCTGTGTTTCTGTAACGGTTTGAGTTTAACGGAAAGGGGTGTTAACCCTTTGCCAACCCCCAACCTGGAGGACCAGGTGACTCAAAGATGGGGGAATCACACACCATTAGTCGCCTTTTACGACACGCTGGCTTGGCGTTGGGCTATTCTTGACCCTCTCAGTTGAGGGACCCCGGACACCACACGGGGGTTTAAAGTAATTACCGCTGTATTTTTATTGCCAGACTAAATAATTTTGCAAAACAATGTAATTTTCTATTGTATTCCGTCTAATAAAATAAAACACTTTTATTCAAAAGTCACGACCAAATAAATATATAAAATACAACCACCATTTTGGTTTTCTCAACAATTGAATTAGTATACGAGAAATACTCTTCTGAGTAAGGAGAGAGTTGAATTCCAAGTTATAGAGGAAATAAATACGTTTAAAGGAAGGGTGGGCAGATTCCGTACTTGCCCGTCCTGAAGCTAATACATAAGATGGTTCGCGACGAAGAGGCGGGAAGCTAGAGGTTGGTTGGGGAAGGAGTAAAGATAACACGGTCGTTATTGTGATAGTATAACGAATGCATGAGGAGAGATTGGTAGCATTCTTTTGTCTTAATTGTATTGTGAATTATTGGCGAAAGCCTAAGATTAAATAAACTTTGTAATATCGTATGGTGGTAACCATCATTGTCGACGACATCGTCGTTGTCATCATCATCATCATCATCATCATCATCATCATCATCATCATCATCGTTAACAACAACAACAACAACAACAACAACAATATTAACAAGTACAACAATCGTCTCCACAACTATCATTCTAACCAACAGCACCACCAAAACCACTATCATAATTACATCCTCCCTCACCGCCTCGTCTTCCTCCTCCTCCTCCACCACCACCACCACCGCTACCACTATTCCAACCACTACCACCACCGGCACAATCATTCTAACCACCAAGACAGCAGTAAAAATGATGCAATTTCAGCTCTGAATGAAACTCGAGTCATATCGCTGTTGTTGCTTCTCGATGAAAACTTTAAGGTTACTACATACTACTGAAAACCAGTAATGTAACAGAAATATTAATCTCGCCGTTGAGGGATTAAAGCATCTCTTTAATTTTTCGAGTGAACGAAATGGACTTCTATTGTCAAGGTGTTGTCGCATTATGTCTCGTCGCTTTATTTTTTAGTTATATTCTCTTTCGTGATTATTTTTTTATTACGTTTGGAATAATTAAAATCTACTGGTATGTCATTTCATTGTGAATAATGTGATTATTTGTGGTTGAAATATTTTTTTTAAAGGTGAAAAAAAAATTATAATTAAAAAATAAATAAATTAATAAATAATATATATATATATATATATATATATATATATATATATATATATATATATATATATATGACCGGATCATCTTTGCCCAACCACTGTAAATAGGCTAGAACCGCCACTGAGAGAGAGAGAGAGAGAGAGAGAGAGAGAGAGAGAGAGAGAGAGGTCAATGACTGCTTTGTACTTGTACTACGCACGATTTTTTGGGGGGCTCCTGTCCTTATTTATAAGGTTACAAATTTGGGGCACTTTTTGTTTCGGCAAAATCGGTGTCAGCCACAAGAAAGATGGTGGGATCTACCTTCTTTGTATGACGTTATTTTTTTAGTTTAATGGCGCTTATAAAACATCGAGGCCATTTTTGGGCCAGTAGAAAGAAAGAAAATGGGATACGTCAAAAAATTCTAGTTTTACTACAAATTATAAGTCCTCGAGGCACAGCCGTGCACGAGGCCGGTGGTCGATGTCAAAAGTCGTCAAAAAGAAATTCACTTGGGCAAACAATGCTAAAAATATATTTTATATATTTATTTTACAATAAAAATACGTTGGTGGCAATGATCCGGCTTCCGGATTTTAACTCGTGTTTATTGAGCAACGTTTTAAAGTAAGAGCGTAAATGGTCGTGGACATTAAACGCCAATATACATATTTGAATCACATGATCATTTCAAGAGTTCACAATTTCACAGCAGAGACGTGCTAATGTTCTCGTGTTAATAGAAAATGAAGACGATATTGATTGGGATCAACTATAGTAGAGTCACCAACTTGTGAAAAAAAAAAAGCTCGAGTTGTTTCACATTAGTGTAAAATTTTATTTTTCTTCACAGTTGGTAAGATTGATATCTTTGAAAAACATTTGGTCGATTGGAATTCCAATTCTACCACAAGGTCAACTCGAGGTCACTAAAGTTCAAATGGGGTCAACTAGATTATACAATTATTTAATTGTAAATTATCGATATTTTAAAACATCTTTTAGAACATAAAAACTTTATTTTGTGTTAAACAATTCACTTGCACAGTTGTGTTAATATTCCTTTCGATTTGTACGAGTTATTGCCCTTGATTTGATTTTTAGATTCATAAAAATATTTCTCTTTTTAAAATACCTTGTGAACCACACTCTTTATACTACTCAAATAATAAAGTTCACTCTATTGGATGTCAGTTATAAGCAAATCAAACAATATTTGATTGAATTATCGCCCATTATAGCCGATTCACTGCATCGTGCAAAACTCGAGCTGTTTCCCCTTTCGTGTGGAAGTTTATTTTTCTTCATAGTTGGTAAGATTGATATACACATAGAAAATCGGCCGATTGGAATTTCAATTCGACCACTTGAAGGTCATCCAGAGGTTCAAGGTCAGCTATATTAAAGATTCTATTACTTGTAAATTATTGATATTTTAAAACATCTTTAAGAACATTAAAAACGTTATTTTGTGTTAACAATTTAGATGCACAGTTTTAGCAATATATATATATATATATTAAAGGGTTTAAAAAGCCCCCGATGTAATTAAAAAGTAGAACATTTCAAACAACAAGCAAATTTTCTTAGAAAAACGTTTTATAAGTTGCATAACCCGAGCGATTATCTAAAATAATTATTTAAGTATGTATGCATTATCAACCTTTCCTCTTGTTTAATCATCTTGGGGATTACCCCTATGCATGCACAAAGACAGATCTCCTGAAATAGATGGTGGATTAGAGTCAGTGTCGCCAAAAATATCTATATTCTTTACAGTATTGTGTTGAAGAAAAAACAACGAAGGAACAAACATTTGCCAAATATTTGGAGAAAAAGTGCATTACCAAAATCTTACATAACTGGATCTAGCATCAAGAGTAGACGTTAGTTGGAACCGTTATATCCCTTTGTCTATAAAAGAATGCACGAGAGATAAACGAGGTCATAGCGGTCGGCAACGTGTGATTGATTTGGTCCAAATTTCAGGGGAATAGAAACATTTTTTTGATGAATGCAGACAAAAAAGAGCTCTTCAAATATCTGTCTGGTTTGATATTATTATTTATTATTATTATTATTATATTATTATTATTATTATTATTATTATTATTATTATTATTATTATTATTATTATTATTATTATTATTATCATTATTATTATTATTATATTATATTATTATTATTATTATATTATATTATTATTATTATTATTATTATTATTATTATTATTATTATTATTATTATTATTATTATTATTTTGTTTGTTGTTTCTCGGAGAGGGGGTGAGGGATTTTTTTTCTCCTTTTTCTTTTGTTTGTTTTTTAAAATTTATTTTATTTGTTGTTTATTTTTTGTTTTATGTTTGTTATTTTCGTTTTTATCTTTTATTGGGAGGGGGGGGGGGGGTTGGGTATTTGTTATTTTGGTTTTTCTTTATTTCTACTTTGTTTCTTTGTTTGAGTTTATTGGGGGGGGGGGGGGATTTGTTTGATTTTTCTTTTCGGGGGTTGATTTTGTTTTGCTTTTGATGATTGTTGTCCATTTTTTTTTCTTGGAAGGTGGGGGGGGGGGGGTAATTTTCTTTACCCGAAACGTTCACGTGTGTTTTTTTATGATTTAACTTATTTACCTTCTTGCTTTTTTTCAGACTTTTCTTTCACCATATAAATAAAAGAACAAGTGAATGCAGCTTCCATTATGATATTATTTTTTTATTTATTTATTTTGTACATTCTCTGCGCCATTGTTCCTTAGACAGATCAATGAGGCACGATGTGTGTAATGAGGCACGATGTGTGTAACAAAATCATAACTTTTTTCTTTTTTTCAAAATAAAAAAAAATGAGGAGAATATTGGAAATTTGGTTGCAGTAATCCACCGATTATAACCATAGTAATACCAGCAGCAGCAGTAGTAGTAGTAGTAGTAGTAGTAGTAGTAGTAGTCGTAGTAGTAGTAGTAGTAGTAGTAGAAATAGTAGTAGTTGTAATAGTTTTGATTTTTGTTTTGTTGTTTTGTTTTGTTTTTCTTTTTGTTTGTTTGTTTTTTTGTTGTTGTTTTTAAGGTTTTTACGGCGCTTGCAACACATTTAGGCCAAAGCATCGCCAGTAAAGGGAAGTAAATGGGATCGTGCAAAATTCTAGAATTACAACTAAAGCACCCAAAAATAATGGGGACATAGGGGAATTGTTTCAAATAGGGAACAGATGTAGATTCCAAGAGCACTCTATCACTATCAGTGTACTTAGTTTGAGATCACTAAATGCCTCATCCAGACACAAGCACAGGTCACCGCCAAGAGGAATACACTCAATTGTTTACAAATCATACATATGTAAAAGGGATAATAATACAGTGCATAACAGACAGATGATTTAAAGGAAAAAAATTATCATCTCCCAAAACTAACTATACATTTGACTATTTCCCTCTCAGCCAGGGTATCTGGCCAGGGCCAGGACAAAACCAAGTAATCTCATTCCAAGACAAAGACAGAAAGCAAGTTGGAAAACAGATATAGGGCGGTAGAAGACACAGTGAGAACTTCCTTGCCCACTATAGGAGGTCAGGAACCCCACCCAGTAGTAGTAGTAGTAGTAGTAGTAGTAGTAGTAGTAGTAGTAGTAGTAGTAGTAGTAGTAGTAGTAGTAGTAGTAGTAGTAGTACTTGACCTTTTTTTATATAGCGCAATATCCACTCAAGGTGCTCAAAGCGCTTTACAAGGGATCCCTGACCAAGAGCTACGCGTAACATGTAGAACTAGACATGACGCCTGTTAGGCGATATCACAATTTTTTCCGACAGAGACAAAGCTGTTAACGGCCAGGTATTGGTTTTACACCTGAGTACGGTGAGGGAACTATGCGCCGAGCGAGGTTCGAACCCAGGACCTTCCGATCAAAAAGCGAGTGTCATACCACTAGACCACATAGCCGCACATAGTAGTAGTAGTAGTAGTAGTAGTAGTAGTAGTAGTAGTAGTAGTAGGTAGTAGTAGTAAGATAGTAGTAGTAGTAGTAGTAGTAGTAGTAGTAGTAGTAGTAGTAGTAGTAGTAGTAGTAGTAGTAGTAGTAGTAGTAGTAGTAGAAGTAGTAGTAGTAGTAGTAGTAGTAGTAGTAGTAGTAGTAGTAGTAGTAGTAGTAGTAGTAGTATCAAGATGAGGATGAGGAGGGGGGGGGAGAAGGATTAACAGTAGTAGTTGCTGTTAATTATTTACAATGTCTCACAGTTATAGTATGGTGTAAAGAGTTGCAATGGTTTCAGTCCAGTTGCCCTCATTCATAATTCAATCAGTGGTGGAGTTTATACTGGCTCCTTCTGGCCTGGCATTCCCTTACTGTGGTTGGATTTGGCCAGGAGCGTATCGTGAACACTGGCTGCTGAACTCCTGCTCTCATCACTCCGACAAGATCTAGAGACGTTCGGATGGACCTCGTTTCTCCGAAACTATCTTCAAGTTCTATAGGAGGCGTCAGATCAACTTGTTTGAGAATGGTTACGTCTGCTGACATTCCCGGCCTGAGATGGCCGATCTCTTTGAGTTTACCTAAAAGTTTGGATGAGAACAATAAATGTGACCAATCGTCTTAAAACATAATTAATTATGTCGGGATGATTGGGACCTCCTAAAATTGGATTCAGTAGTCTGATGTCACGCCGCCCAGCAACGGCGGCCATCTTGGTTCTAAACAAAGAAAATCATTACTTTTTATTCTTCATGCTGGCTAGAACTGTTCATATGCCTTTTTTTTTTCTTGTATTTTTCATTCTTCTTTTGTCTCAAACTGTTTCATGCAGACTTTTTCAGATCTTTATATTTCTTTTTTAACTCACAAAATAAATCACAAAAAATTATCGACTTTTTCTGAACGTTGAATAAGAGACTTATCAGATTTCAAAAGTCATCTTCTCATTTATGGATCGGCGTGGCTCAGTGGTTTGGTCTTTGATTCGTAACCAAAAGGTACCGAGTTCGAATACCTGCTGCGCTGTGTGGCCTTGAGCAAGTCACCTAGCCCTAGCTCAGTTTGCGGCTGACGCCCGGGTTATTTCAGTCTTCCCTTGGAATAGACCCTGAAGATAAATTTTCCTATGGGATAAATAAAGGATTTTTTTGAAAACTATTTATTTATTCAACCAGTCAACTCCAGTACTCTGGGAAAACACGTATATAAAAATTTGACCACACAACTCGTCCTTCAAATATTGATCGATTTAAATGGCCTCGCGAGGTCCAAGGTTTGAAAGTTTTTGCCAAGATGAGGGTCGTCTAAATCGATTGATATTTGAAGGACGAGTTTTCTGGCCAAATTTCTTTTTTAAAGCTTATTTTTCAAGAGTATTACGGCAGCTAATGGGTTGACCTATTACCAAGGCAATCTTCATAGAATACTAAAGACAAAGGAATCGCTTTACACATACCTATCATGGCCGCTGGTTTACACGTCACAGCTCCAATGACATCATTGAGCGGCATACCCAAATGGAGCATTTTGGTCATAGTGCACAACAAGCTGTAACTTGGCCCGCTCTCGCTCTCTGTGTGGAGATCTGTGCTGATTGTGTCTGGCCAAAATCCCTCGGAGACGCATTGCTCGGCTACCTTCCAGGAAAAAGAACCTGTTGTTTTCAGAATGGAAATTGTTAACTTTACCATGTTTTCCCCTCTAGCCCCCCCCCCCCCCCCCCCACCCAACGGTCTCTCTCTCTCTCTCTCTCTCTCTCTCTCTCTCTCTCTCTCTCTCTCTCTCTCTCTCTCTCTCTCTCTCTCTCTCTCTCGTTCTCTCGCTCTGTCTTTCTTTCTTTCTCTCTTTCCTCTCTCTCCCTCTGTGTGTGTGTGTGTGTGTGTGTGTGTGTGTGTGGATCTATCAATATATATATATATATATATATATATATATATATATATATATATATATATATATATATATATATATATATATATATATTTCATATAATACCTTGTCCGTGTCCTACATCAAAAAGGACTCCTCTCTTTTTCGCATCCCAGCATGTTTTGGACACACTGCCACTGTCTGTATCTAGGATGTTTGAATGGTGTCCATGGAAACAGTGTGTTAAAATATCGCCACGACGCAGACTACCGGGGCAACCAAGATTGTCTGAGGAAATTTAAAGTGGAGGTGGTGGTGATGATGACGACGATGATGATTATGAAAATATTAACAATAATAATGATAATAATAATAATAATAATAATAATAATAATAATAATAATAATAATAATAATAATAATAATAATAATAATAATAATAATAATAATAATAATAATAATAATAATAAAATAATAATAAAAATAATAATAATATTGATGCATCATCATAAGTCGTCGACGTAGTCATCATCATCATCATCATCATCATCATCATCATCATCATCATCATCATCATCATCATCATCATCACCATCACCATCATCACCACCACCATCATCATCATCACCATCGTCATCATCAGCAGCTTCTTGATTATGGCGATAATAATCTATATTGATCTAATGATCATGTATCAATCAACCAAAGAACGATTAAAGGGAATTGTATAGGACGTGGGAAAATACAAACACATTCGAGAAATAACGTCAAACGGTTGAAAATGTTTGCATGGACACATTTTGTCATTTCGAAAAGACTTATTTTTTTCAATATTTTAATTATATTTTTATTGACAAATATTATTGTAAAAGGAAAAGACGCGAAGTGTGTTCCAAATCTTTATGACAACAATGCACAAATTCTAACATTTTAAAAAAACGAGGTCCAAGGTTTGAGACTTTTTGCCAGGAAGAGGGCAAGTTAAATTGATCGATATTTGAATGAGTTTTCTGGCCAAAATTTTTAATCCGTGTTTGTTTTTTTGTTTTTTGTTTTGTTTGTTTTGTTGTTTTTTTAGTTTGTTTGTTTTTTTCTAGAGTACGGCAGTTAACGAGTTAAATGAAAATATAAAACGCGTTTTGTGCCACTTGGTGCCACTTATCTCCGGACCTGGGGGTCCTTAGTTTGAGTCTAGTTGTCGGGGCGCAATGTCACTCACATTATCTCACCACACTTAAGTGTAAAATTAATGCATGGCCGATAATAGGAAAATTTTATACCGTTATCTTTGTCGAAAAAACAAAAAACAAAAAAAAAAATAACAGCGCTTTAAATGCGTCATATATTATCCTATGTGTTAAAGTAGCTATTGGCCCTCATTTAAAGCGCCTTGAGCACATTTGGTTAGTGTCGCCCCATATAAAAGTTCAAGTTTGTTTGTTTGTTTTATTATTACCTCCTTCCCCCTTATGTATAACTGTGGAAAGAGCGTGATGAACCATGAGAGGAACCTGACTACATTCAGCGGCTTGCAAGGACCGTCTGAGGATGAAAGGGGTGGAGGTGGGGGGAGGGAAAAAGGAATATTACGATGTGATAACAAGCATATATATATATATTATATATATATATATATATATATATTGTGTGTGTGTGTGTGTGTATGTGTGTGTGTGTGTATGTACGTATGTATGTATGTATGTGTGTGTGTGTGTGTGTGTGTGTGTTGCCTCTATGACAAACAGACAAAATTTCAAGATCGTGTAATTTAATTCTTTTATTTTTGTATTTTTTTAATAATAGTAAAATACAGGGAAACTATACTTCACCTGAGCATTTCCTGCTCGTTCCGGCCTTCATCAGAGATACTAGCTGCCAGCCTGACCTTGACCCCGACGATGGCGTCTTTGTTTTGAGTAATGACGTCACAACACGTTTCGGGATCGACGGCATTCAGTGAGTCACACTCTCCTCCGGGCTCTGTATGAAATCAAGTCTTCATGAAGCGGTGGTAAAAACAACAATGATGATGACGATGATGATAATGACGATGATGATGATGATGATGACGACGACGACGACGATGATGATGATGATGATGATGATGATGATGATGATGATGATGATGATGATGATGATGATGATGATGATGATGATGATGATGATGGCGGTGGTGGTGGTGGTGGTGGTAGTAGTAGTAGTAGTAGTAGTAGTAGTAGTAGTAGTAGTAGTAGTAGTAGTAGTAGTAGTAGTAATGGTTAGGACGAAGACGACGACGACGATGATGATGATGACGACGACGACGACGACGACGATGATGATGATGATGATGATGATGATGATGATGATGATGATGATGATGATGATGATGATGATGATAATGATAATGATGATGAAAAAGCTCACTGAGTCCAGAACATCCTACCGCCGCAAGTCCATGCTTGGCGATGTGTAAGAAAGCAAAGAGTCTTGTCTTACAACGCTCTCTAATGAACTTATCAAACCCTTCAAAAGTCGCCGATCCTGAAAAGAAAAAGTAACAAATAACAATTTAAAAGACAACTTGGTTTGCTTCTGCTTTGGTGTTTTTCGTTTGTGTGTGTGTATGTGTGTGTGTGTGTGTGTGTGTGTGCGTGTGTGTATGTGTGTGTCTTTTATTTTTGTGGTGGGGTCTGTTTTTTTTTTTTTTTGGTTTTTTTTTTTTTTTTGGTTTCTGTTTAGTTGTTTTGTTTTTTGTCTGTTTTTTTATTTGTTTTGTTTTGTTTTTTTTGTTTGTTTGTTTTTGTTTTGTTTTTTTGTTTGCTGTTTGCTTTGGTTTGTTTTGGTTTCTTCTGGTTTCGTTTGGTTTCATTTGCTTCCTTTTTTTTTTTTTTTGGAGGGTCTGATTTGTTATGCTTTTTTTTTTTTTTTTTTTTTTGCTTGGACTTTGCTTTGAGGGAAGGGGGGGGGGGGAGGTGGGGGGGGGGAGGTGGGGGAGGCTCGTTTTTTGTTCTGTTTTGTTCTCTCTCTCTCTCTCTCTCTCTCTCTCTCTCTCTCTCTCTCGCTCTCTCTCTCTCTCTCTCCCTCCCTCCCTCACACACGCAAACACACACACACACACACATATACACACTTTAATTTTTTTTTCTTTATTTTAAACTAAAGAACAAAACGAAAACTGAGCAAACGATCAATGATACGAAATCAACACACGGAGTCTTTCACTATCCTTATTGTCACAGTAAAGGTTGTTCACAATTATCTTATTAAATTTTATTTTATTAAGAACTGAATTCATCTCACTCCAGTTATATTTCGGTAGGCTTAGATAAACTTTACCTTCTTATATTAGATCGTCTTTCCTTTTATAGCCTTCCCTCGAATTAATTTATAATTAGTGAATACTTTTCGTTCTACATTCTGTCACGTAGCCACTTATTATAAAAGCTGAAAGGTCTAACATTCGACACTCACTTCTCTTCACAATCTATGCCGGACGGCCAGTCGCTCTATTCCTTATATATACTAGAAGATTTTTATCTTTGGGACTTTGTAGATATTATATCTACACCATTAAGACACCGGAGCTTTTAACTTTGATTGTATAATCTTCAAGGATCAAACCCGAGCCCGCTGTCAAAGGATTACACAATAACCCCTTACCAATTGCCTGGAAGCGGAATTGTACGAGCCCGATCCTGTTACCAGAGGAATAGATCATCCAAGCCCATCAACTTCCTGGAAACGTAAACTTACGAACCTGACATATTATCATAAGTTACGTAAAATATTCATATCTCTATTTGTAACTGCCACGATCACTGTTTATCTCTTTTAATTAAATTTCATCATTATTTTTATTTCATTGTAAACAAATCGTTAATTGTTTTTCATTTATAGTAACTAGTAAATTCTGGGGCCTCACTCTACATATATCTTTATGCATAGTCGAGTAGCTCTTTACTCACTTGAGACCATGACACTTATCACTAAAAATAGAGAGGGTGTTGAGTGTGAAAAGGGAGGTAATTCGAAAATTCATTTGTTGACAAAGAGATTTGACAGAGTTATAATTCCTGTTTATTAATAATGGGTGGGAGGGGTCAATCAACAGTAAAATAGTGATATTCAAATTGAGCACTTACATAGAGCAGCGTTCACTAAACGTACTCAAAGCGCTTTACAAAGAATCCCTATCCAATAGCAACACTTAACATGTAGGAAGAGACTTGACGTCTGTTAGGCGATATTACATTTTAAGACAGAGACAATGCTGTTAACAGTCAGGTACTCATTTTACACTTGAATACGGCGAGACATTGTGAGCAAAGAGCCTTTTCCAAAACTCAACCATGCGCCTCTCTGCATGGGACTCAAACCATGGATCTTCCTATCCAAAGGCAAGTGTCATACCACATGACCACGTAGCCGTACAAAAATATCAAATTAATATATCAACAAAGAGAATATTTCTTTCATTGTTTTTATTATTATTATTATTATTATTATTATTATTATTATTATTATTATTATTATTATTATTATTATTATTATTATTATTATTATTATCATCATCATCATCATTATTCATTCCCCGCTTGAGCTAGCCAAAATGATAAGAAGCGCTGGAGTTATACTAAGTTTTATTTACATTTTTTTTTAAATACCTTATTTTTATATCGTGACTTACATTGAAAACTCAAAGAGCTTATTAACATATATAATGTTTATCCTACTATTGTGAACCAAAGGCGCCGTAGTTCAAAGAACTAAAAAGTATACGAATGAATGATTCCAACTAGATACTCCCAACACAGAAGATATAATTTCTTATCGAACTCATTTTTCATTCAATAGTCAGCTAAATTTAAATGACTATAAAGCGTGTATTGCAGTTACGCCAAATGGTCTTTAGATCAACGAGGATTGACTGAATCTATCTCCACTTTTTAAATAGTATAAGTAAAAGACGTCTAACTTCTACGTCATGGCACAAGACCGAAGGGCTAGAGCTCTGGTGGTCGCTGGTTCGGATAAGTAAGTAAGTAAAGATTATAAGATATTACTCCATTATCCATTACTCTCAGAATTAAAAGGGCTTAATTTTTACACATTTTTGTTCATATCTGGTTATAAGTATTAGCTCAAAAGTTACAAAAGAGTGACTGAAGGTTATATACATTTAGCAACGAAACAATACAATTTAAATTAATTTTGGAGAAATATTATGGAGATAGAACCAGTTAATCCTCAACCCACGAATGTTTATGCTACAATTTTGAACCACAGAACTTCGAATTTTTAGTTCAAACTACAGAACTTAAATATTTAACTTAAAAAGAAGAAATTGTTGATAAGAAAGTATTGGCGAAAAAGCGCACAGCCCCGAGGACTTCCAACCCCCAGGGGGATTAGAAAGGGGACACAACTTGACTGCATATTGTTGATTTATAAAGTTAGTTATAGCTTTATGGATTTATATAACATTTCTAAAAAAAAAAAACAATATAAAACGATACTCATTGCGACGAAATCCGCACTTAGGAGCTGACTACATTATTTCTCATGTAAGTAATCAATTCAGGAATTCTGAATGCACATGGGCCCCGAACGGTGTGTGTGAACAAGGGAAGTAATCCAAACATTTGTTGATAACATGATTTTATTTCATTTCATGACTCATGTCCCTTTATTCATCAAGCCCGAGAATGATAAATCACGACATGTGGGTACGACTGTGTTTATTACAAAACCAAAACGACGATAGAATTTGTCACCAAATTCCAGACCCCCTTTCAACATCCTGTTCTTAACTTTTGCTGGAAAATTTTACTTATTTTGGTCAGTTTGGTTTGCTGTCCTGCTGTGTCTATATTATTTTGGTTCTACTCCAATATCCTCAACTGGTAAATTAAGATATTTAAAAAATTCATTATATTTCTCATTCATTCCTTCACTGATGAACACAAACAGGGCATGAAAAAAGGTTGAAAGACCAAAGGAAACATGGAAACAATCTGTGGACAGACAGGTTTGTGAGAGGACTATTATGTCCCCAATGAGGAAGATGGCCCAGAACAAGATGCAGTGCGAATAAGAATGTTAAATGGTCTTCTGGTTTCAGAGTGATGACATTTTATTTTCAAGTCTAAATAATATATGCTGGTCGTCAATAAAGATCATCCATTCTCGCTCTATTAATTTTCTTGCTTTCCGTAATCCATAGAATCAGTCTGTTTATACATCATGCCACTAAAATAGTTATGATTCGATATGTAAATGTAACCTATTCTTTATTAGCCTTCATAAGGACTGGTTACATACACACTCACGAGGATTTTGGAACCGGAAAAGTAGAAGATATGACGTCACAACTTTTCTTCCCTATTATCATAGCGTTGAAATAGGGGTGTCAGTGCCACTGTACTTGCATTACCGTTTCTTTTTTCTTTTTTTCTTTTTTTTCTTTTTCTTTTTTCAATTGATAATTGTTTGTGAACATAGCATAAAATAACGTTTACCGATAACCGTATCATAAATACAAAAGTTTTATCATTGTCCATGATGTAAATTGCTATTGTTTGATGATCAAGGAACATTTTAACCTAACCGCATGAACAGAATAGAACTTTATTTCCTATCACGATCACCATTGTCTCCACACCGTTCTTGTGCTGAGTTAAGAGAGATAAGTAAGTCATTTGCGTTTTAAAGCGAAAAAAAAAAAGGTTTCTGTAGATTTTGTGGAAAAAAAAATTGATTTTTTAAAAAACGGCTTTAGCATTTATCACCAATTTGTTTCTCTCTTTTCATGTGTGTTGCCTTATCGCATGCTATGAGAGATTACGACAGATAAAACCTTCGACAAGAAAAAAAAAAGTAGTATGAATATAAGTGATGCACTTGATTTTAATATGTTATCATTTTAATATTGCTTGTCTTTATTTTTTATTTTTTATTTATGTATTTATGTACCTATTTAGTTAGTTAGTTAGTTAGTTATAAATGTATTTATTTATTTACTTATTTATCTTCATTTGTGTATACATTTATGTGTGTAAAAAATCGAGCAATGTTGGGTATGATAGAAGACCTGATGATCGTAAAAAAAAATATTTAAAAACTAAACAAAACTGTGATTATTTTATACTTGTGCATAATTGGACGTTACACACATGACAGCACTCGACTCAGAAAAGAATGAATGTCTATAGGCTATAGACAGTGACGGACATTGCAAGAGTGCAAGTACCAAAAAAAAGACGTCTAACAGGCGATCCGTGCTGAATAAAATTGAAATTGAGTTCCATAATATGACTAGATTAGAGTGGGGGGGGGGGGGGGCTGGATAAATGACACTTTGGAAAGTTTACTGATCATGGGGGGAAAACATTGAAATGCGTTAACTAAAAGTGATTATTACATATGTATATATTTCAAAATCTTATCAATAGAGATATCCCTGTCACAATAAATTATGTTCTTATTATATTATCAAGATACAATCATTAGTTTGCTATTTATACATTTATTATAACATATTCCTATTATCTGTTCTTTTCTTTATATATATATATATATATATATATATATATATATATATATATATATATATATATATATATGTGTGTGTGTGTGTAAATTCTGACATGTTTGTACCAAAACAAAACAAAAAAATGAAAAACTTGAGCTTTTATATAGCACAATATCCACTAAACGTGCTCAAAGCGCTTTACAATGGGTCCCTGGCCAACAGCAACACATAACAAGTAGGACGATACATGACGCCTGTCAGGCGATATTACAAATTTTTGGGGCAGAAACAACGCTGTTAACGGCCAGGTACTCATTTTACACCTGAGTACGGTGAGAGAATGTGAGTAAAGAGTCTTCTCCGTGGACTCAACTATGCGCCGAGCGAGGCTCGAACCCAGGACCTTCCGATCCGAAAGCGAGTGTCATATACCACTAGACCACATCGCCGCACAAAACAAAACAAAAACCCCTTCTCGGATGAAATAAAATACTAAAAGAGGGAAAATTTTCATTTAAGTCTATTTCGAAGGAAGACTGAAATAACCCAGGCGTCAACCGCAGCGCAGCAACGTAAAATGAGCGAGGGTAAGGTGACTTGCGCGAGGCCACATGGAGCGACGGGTCATAGCGTAGCCATCGTTATGTTATAGCCTGATACTGAAATCCAAAAGGACTGGCAGTTTGGCGTCATTTTTAGGTTTTTGCATCGTCTAGTGAGTTGTCGTTAGTAGAGCTCATGGAAACAAGTTATTTCATTGGTTGAACTATTGAATACAACTCACGATTTGTTTTCTTTTGTGGCAAAAGACTGGCATTTTGACGTCATTTTTTGGTCAGTATCAGGCCATAACTTTACGGAGGCCACGGTCATAGCTATCGGTAACTTATAGATAGTTCGAAGATGACGTCACTCATGTCTTTGTTATTGTTTTTTGCCATCCGCGTTTATGAGTAATGCTAACTGAACTGTATTAACCCGACTATAAACGTTCATGGATACACACAGTTTTGTGTGTTGGTCCGTTATACTTCCGGATGGCAATGTTATGAGCTTCTAAGCCAAGTGCATACTATCTATATCCTGACACAGAGCAAAAATTTACGTCAAAAGACAAGTCTTTGGCCTCAAAAGAAAACAAATCGTGAGTTGTATTCAATAGGCCAACCAATGTAATCACTTGTTCCCTTGAGCTCTACTAACGACAACTCACTAGACGCTGCAAAACCGAAAAAATTACATCAAACTGTAAGTCCTAGAGGGTTCTAGTGTCAGGCCTTCAGTTACCGATGGCTGGACGGGTAGTCCAGCTCGTTACCCTCTCTGTGCCAAGCTTCCTTTATCATTATTGTTATTATTATTATCATTATCATAATTATTATTATTAATATCATTATCATAATTATTATTATTATTATTATTAATAATAATAAAAATAATAATAATAATAATAATAATAATAATAATAATAATAATAATAATAATAATAATAATAATAATAATAATAATAATAATAATAATAAAAAGAAAAAGAAGAAGAAAAAGAAGAAGAAGAAGAAGAAGAATATAATGATAATAATATAATAATAATAATAATAATAATAATAATAATAATAATAATATAATATATTAATAATAATAATAATAATAATAATAATAATAATAATAATAATAATAATAATAATAATAATAATAATAATAATAATAATAATAACATCATCATCATCGTCATCATCATCATCATCATCATCATCATCATCATCATCATCATCATTAACTGTTTTATTTACCTGCACTTCCAGCATCCACTGCTGTAGTGACACCCCTCGCCAGGCATGTTTTGTCAACGTCTATTCCCAGAGACGTTGCGTATTGATAAGCATGTACGTGGCAGTCCACCAATCCAGGAGTCACGATGCAGCCCGAGGCGTCCAAACAATCAACAAAGTCAACATTGTCCTGATTGTAATCATCGCGGCTGCTAATATCACTCCTTTTATCAACGAGGCACGATTTACAGTCATTATCACATCTTGAGTGACTGCTACATCTTTTCCTTTTGTTGTTGCTATTAGAATTGAACACACCACCATCTGTGTCATGTTGTGACTGACCTCTGAGTTGCACAATCTTAGAAATGTATCCGTGTTCAATATACACATCAGCTATGGCGTTAATTCCATTATATACATCAATAACATGGCCGTTTTTAATGACAGAGACAATCTTTTTATGTTTAATGGCAGAACTTTTAGTAACGGTAGCCATGTCTCCTTCAATGCTATGATAAACAGAACACATACATTGAAAGAAACCTTTGAAACTCACCAAAGCCCAACAACGATTGACGTCTGAGAAGTGAAAAGTTTTTAACTCGAGTGTTGTAGATTAATCGCAATAAGGCAAAACTACGTGACCTATTTACCAAATCTCAACGTCTTGCACGAATATTGCATTAATTTACAGGTCTTATCATAGAGAGTCTTGACTTGGAGTCACATTGTCTATTATGTAGTGTCACAATACTACAATAGGTATTTTAATACGTAACAAATTGATCGCGTAACTTTATTGTAAATGCTAGATCCATGACAAGATTACTTACTGACAGTCATCGTTTATTCGTGATCACGATTCTGTCAGTCATTGCTTGTAAATTGGTTTTGTTAATTTTTGCCGTTGAGTGAAATAATGACAACTCAACAAATGACGACGAAAATAAGAAAGATGAGAAGTAGGGGAAGGAGGAGGGGGAGGAGGAGAAATAAGAACATGATTATCAGGTGAAGATCGACAGGCCAGGCGAGCGCTTAAAATGATTGTAATAATACAGATTTATTTGCCTTGTGGTTGAAATATCTACGGCAACACTACTCAATTGTGTTCTATAGTCTGTTTCTCGAAATTACATGCTCAGGATATACCCGACAAAACGTACAACACACGCAAGAGCTCCAGCAAGCAAGCTTTCGTTCTTTAGACCCTCCTTGTCCGCTTGCGTGCAAACTTCTCGCTCTCTGCGCACATCACGTGACGGACCTCATTTTCATTTTGTATGGGGTTGGATAGCTGGCTACGTGGAGACGACGGTGACGAATAATGGCGATAGCGAACAGCTATGGTCGGTCTTTGGAGGAGCTTAATAATAAATAATCGATCGGAGTTAACTGAAACTGTGGAGCTCGCCACTGCATGAAATTTGGGAAAAGAACTTTCTTCTGGATAAACTACAATTGTGGGAATCTGGATAAATAGCGAAAAAGAGACGTCAAATGTCCGACAGCTCAAGAGAGGATATATTATGCTCGATTTTTAAAAACATTATTTTTCAAAGGAAGTCTGTGATCGCTGGGTTTTAGGTTTAGTCACTGCAGGCGCAAGACTAACTTGGGGTTCTACATAAAATTATAAAGCAACTAACTGTCAGTGTCGCCATTATTACTTTTCCATCTGTCAGGTTGAATATTGAGGTTAAAAATCGAGATACCAGACGAGTAATTGTCATTGTCAATAGAATCGGGGATTACGGCATAGGCCTATGCTGTTTGTATTTGTAGCAAGGATTAGTACATAAGCCTACGTAGTTCTTGCTCGCCTCTGATACCGTAATACAGTAGTACGTAGTTGTGTGTAGGAAAGCAGACGCCATTTTGAATTTCATGTACCAAGACCTCAGGAAACCAACGTAGTCGGATTACACACGGCTGTGGTTCTTAGTTTTTACATACTAAATTTTTTTTTTTTTGGGCAAATACTGTGGGCTTGTTAATTGTTCAAATCAGACCATTCCTCAATACTCATCCTAATATTTGTAAAACGGTCATTTTCTCATTTTATTATTATTATTATTATTATTATTATTATTATTATTATTATTATTATTATTATTATTATTATTATTAATTATTTTACATAGTGATATATATTGCATTCATGCCTTGAATAGTTATGTGTGCCCTAAATAAATTTTTTTTAAAGGAGGGGAGGGAGATGGTCGGGGGGACGTATCTAAGTGTATGCACATAAATCAAAGAATAATTATTTCGAAGAACGTATTGACAAATGTTGGTCTGTTCGCGTGTATAATCTTCAGCAGTCTGGAGGGAGGGGGGGGGGGGGGGCAACAAACCATTATGGTTGAAGCCACTTATACATTTTTGGGTTAGACCTGTTAATGTTTTCGTCAGTAAAATATTGGCTGTATCTGCGTTGAAGATTAAAGCAGCTCGAGATTTGTTTTGCCAACAGCCATGTCTGATGGTTACGCTACAATATTTTAACGATACCCCCACCCGATCTGCAAATTCTTTTCCTCAGTCATGAACCGTCCTGACTGAAACCACTGGTCAGACGATTCTCATAATACTATGTTGGAAACAAATGCTCAACAAGATATGAAGTGAATAGAAAAGTGCCAGAAGACAATAGAGAATAAAAATTTTTCGCGGCGGTGGTGGGGTTTGAACCTGCGACCTTATTGGTACGACAACTCCGCCTGGCAGGTGAGAGCGTGGCTCTACCGTGTGAGCTATCCACGAACACAAAAATATTCGTTTCAAACTCAAAGTCATTACTAGATCCCTCTCTCACCCACTTCTTGAGACCGCCGATTCATTCGTACACCACCATCGCGAATAATTTTGACCAGCAGTTAAGCTTAGTAGCCAATATTCTCAACACAAACATATAACATAGAAACGATTGAGACATTGAGTATGCTCCGGTGTATGGGGTGAATTTTTTAATTCAGAAAAGTGAGTGGAGCAGGCACTTATGTTGGTAACAACAAGATATGAAGTGAATAGAAAAGTGCCAGAAGACAATAGAGAATAAAAATTTTTCGCGGCGGTGGTGGGGTTTGAACCTGCGACCTTATTGGTACGACAACTCCGCCTGGCAGGTGAGAGCGTGGCTCTACCGTGTGAGCTATCCACGAACACAAAAATATTCGTTTCAAACTCAAAGTCATTACTAGATCCCTCTCTCACCCACTTCTTGAGACCGCCGATTCATTCGTACACACCCATCGCGAATAATTTTGACCAGCAGTTAAGCTTAGTAGCCAATATTCTCAACACAAACATATAACATAGAAACGATTGAGACATTGAGTATGCTCCGGTGTATGGGGTGAATTTTTTAATTCAGAAAAGTGAGTGGAGCAGGCACTTATGTTGGTAACAACAAGATATGAAGTGAATAGAAAAGTGCCAGAAGACAATAGAGAATAAAAATTTTTCGCGGCGGTGGTGGGGTTTGAACCTGCGACCTTATTGGTACGACAACTCCGCCTGGCAGGTGAGAGCGTGGCTCTACCGTGTGAGCTATCCACGAACACAAAAATATTCGTTTCAAACTCAAAGTCATTACTAGATCCCTCTCTCACCCACTTCTTGAGACCGCCGATTCATTCGTACACCACCATCGCGAATAATTTTGACCAGCAGTTAAGCTTAGTAGCCAATATTCTCAACACAAACATATAACATAGAAACGATTGAGACATTGAGTATGCTCCGGTGTATGGGGTGAATTTTTTAATTCAGAAAAGTGAGTGGAGCAGGCACTTATGTTGGTAACAACAAGATATGAAGTGAATAGAAAAGTGCCAGAAGACAATAGAGAATAAAAATTTTTCGCGGCGGTGGTGGGGTTTGAACCTGCGACCTTATTGGTACGACAACTCCGCCTGGCAGGTGAGAGCGTGGCTCTACCGTGTGAGCTATCCACGAACACAAAAATATTCGTTTCAAACTCAAAGTCATTACTAGATCCCTCTCTCACCCACTTCTTGAGACCGCCGATTCATTCGTACACCACCATCGCGAATAATTTTGACCAGCAGTTAAGCTTAGTAGCCAATATTCTCAACACAAACATATAACATAGAAACGATTGAGACATTGAGTATGCTCCGGTGTATGGGGTGAATTTTTTAATTCAGAAAAGTGAGTGGAGCAGGCACTTATGTTGGTAACAACAAGATATGAAGTTTTAATTTTTATTCTCTATTGTCTTCTGGCACTTTTCTATTCACTTCATATCTTGTTGTTACCAACATAAGTGCCTGCTCCACTCACTTTTCTGAATTAAAAAATTCACCCCATACACCGGAGCATACTCAATGTCTCAATCGTTTCTATGTTATATGTTTGTGTTGAGAATATTGGCTACTAAGCTTAACTGCTGGTCAAAATTATTCGCGATGGTGGTGTACGAATGAATCGGCGGTCTCAAGAAGTGGGTGAGAGAGGGATCTAGTAATGACTTTGAGTTTGAAACGAATATTTTTGTGTTCGTGGATAGCTCACACGGTAGAGCCACGCTCTCACCTGCCAGGCGGAGTTGTCGTACCAATAAGGTCGCAGGTTCAAACCCCACCACCGCCGCGAAAAATTTTTATTCTCTATTGTCTTCTGGCACTTTTCTATTCACTTCATATCTTGTTGTTACCAACATAAGTGCCTGCTCCACTCACTTTTCTGAATTAAAAAATTCACCCCATACACCGGAGCATACTCAATGTCTCAATCGTTTCTATGTTATATGTTTGTGTTGAGAATATTGGCTACTAAGCTTAACTGCTGGTCAAAATTATTCGCGATGGTGGTGTACGAATGAATCGGCGGTCTCAAGAAGTGGGTGAGAGAGGGATCTAGTAATGACTTTGAGTTTGAAACGAATATTTTTGTGTTCGTGGATAGCTCACACGGTAGAGCCACGCTCTCACCTGCCAGGCGGAGTTGTCGTACCAATAAGGTCGCAGGTTCAAACCCCACCACCGCCGCGAAAAATTTTTATTCTCTATTGTCTTCTGGCACTTTTCTATTCACTTCATATCTTGTTGTTACCAACATAAGTGCCTGCTCCACTCACTTTTCTGAATTAAAAAATTCACCCCATACACCGGAGCATACTCAATGTCTCAATCGTTTCTATGTTATATGTTTGTGTTGAGAATATTGGCTACTAAGCTTAACTGCTGGTCAAAATTATTCGCGATGGTGGTGTACGAATGAATCGGCGGTCTCAAGAAGTGGGTGAGAGAGGGATCTAGTAATGACTTTGAGTTTGAAACGAATATTTTTGTGTTCGTGGATAGCTCACACGGTAGAGCCACGCTCTCACCTGCCAGGCGGAGTTGTCGTACCAATAAGGTCGCAGGTTCAAACCCCACCACCGCCGCGAAAAATTTTTATTCTCTATTGTCTTCTGGCACTTTTCTATTCACTTCATATCTTGTTGTTACCAACATAAGTGCCTGCTCCACTCACTTTTCTGAAACAAATGCTCGGCCTTTTCCGGACCGCCATTTACCAGTTCAAGTGGGCGACGCCGCCAGTTCCACTGATACAGAATGGTCACCAATAGACAGGTCATGGACCTTAGCCTTCCTAGTGTATCATCCAAATGGTAAAAAACATGGGTGACTTCTCTCTCAGTTCAGCGTCCTCAAGAAACCAGGATAGTACCTCCGTCTCGTGATTGCGTCCCCTTCTGAAGCTATAGAAGCTAAGCACAATACCCACTAGTTGGCTTGTACTTATGCTTTTTAATGGAATTACCTCGATCTCCTTTCCGATTTTGATGATCAACCCTTAGTATAAGTAACCGTTTCCTTCCGAACATCGAGAATGAGTGAATGGAGTGAATTTTGGCTCCATTGTTTTGCTTAGATATTTAGCTTGTCGTTTTAAAGAATAGACGGAATATAGAATAACAAAAAACAAACGCTAATATTGAATATTGTGGGTCATAATCACTCTCCTCTACATGCAGAAATGTCTTGAAAAATTTGGTTGCTAGATATCTATTCAATGGGTTGAGAGCCTATTTAAACAACGCGATTTAAATGTCGTAATGCGTCTTATTTTATTATTTTGGAAATGCTTTTGTCTTTGCCTTAGTTGTCTCCAACACAGTGAATACTATTATTACAATGTAATCGTGATAGGACTAACACCACAGGACATGAAAGATTGGTTGACTATTAGGCAAGATTGACTATCCATTATCAATGGAACATATTTGTAGGAGGAGAAGGAAGAAGAAGAAGAAAAAGATAAAGATGAAGGGGAAAAGGGGAGTATGCGGATGATGATGATGATGATGATGATGATGATGATGATGATGATGATGATGATGATGAGAAGGAGGAGGAGGAGGAGGAGGTGAAGAAGAAGAAGAAGAAGAAGAAGAAGAAGAAGAAGAAGAAGAAGAAGAAGAAGAAGAAGAAGAAGAAGAAGAAGAAGAAGAAGACGCCCATATGAGAAAGGCCTTTATGAAAGGAAGATAGGCTAGACTTTTTTTTAATAATGATATAACATATATATATGCTAAAGAACGGTTGAGCCCAGAGCACAATAGAGAGGACTGGTTGAGCCAGATGTTTCATGAGTCAGGCGATTTTCCGTCGTAGCTTTGAATTGGTAGGCCTACGTGTGCGAGCAGAATATGCATAGCCCGTCGTGTCGAACACAGAGCAATGTATATACCTCACACACACACACACACACACACACACACACACACACACACACACACATACACATTGAAATGCGTTGAAAATTATGAAGCTGGGTGCGGTGGCTCCCGTAGTTCCAGCTTAATTGTGTAATCTTTAATGTTTATGGAGTTTGATGGAATTAGCAGAATAGTAAATATAGATATATTACTATTTCACACAGACACGTTGGCAGAAGACGGTCTTTGAACCCCCATTTAGTATTGAGTGAAAGAGGAATCTAAACTGCCCTGACAGGAAGATTGCTCAAGTTCAAGTGAACAAGTAAAACATGCCTAATATTTTGAAGTTCGTACATACATTCGTTTTTTTTTTTATTTGTCAACATGTGTTAATAGTAATGTAGGTTGCAATGTCCCTTCTAACTTCATCAGAATGCAGAGATACCGATCAACGAATCCTTGGACCTTCATGTACCGTCTTCTTACAAGGAACCACAGACTATCTATGCAAGGAACCAAGGGAAGGAAACGGCTCTCGATTTCGACTTCCACTTTCAGTCGAGGAAGTCAGATGTCGATACAAGCGTCATGTCTCGATCTGCATGTTTAGAGCTGCTGGCTTGAAACACCTTTTGAATCGCTTTGATAACATTCTTGATTCTTAGAGGATATTTTGCACATGATTATCGCAAGCAAAAGTAAGGGGGGAGAAGGGGGGGGGGCAGTCGAGGTATATTCTGTCCCCATTGCCCACCCAGAAGAAAAAACAAACAAACAAAACAAACTTGGCAATATCTTTACACCCGATTAAAAGAGTAAAAACCA
>NC_088363.1:25081211-25086211 GCF_034508935.2 Berghia stephanieae
GGGACTCACCATTCCAATACATTCCAGCAAACTGGGAACTATCATCACCCTTGACAGGGTTTGTTATTCTTTCCATAATTTCCGAACTGGCACTGCGGTTATGTGGTCATGTAGTATGACACTCGCCTTTGGACCGAAAGGTCCAGAGTTTGAGTCCCGATATGAGCGGCGCATAGTTGAGTTGTTGGAAGAAGGCTCTTGACTCACATCCTCTCACCGAACTCGTGTAAAACGACCGTTCTGTCTGAAAAAAAATGTAATACATATTATTATTACCAAGCTAAAGGGTTAATGTCTCGTACTATGTTGTTGTCGGATAAGAACTCCTTGCAAAACGATATGGACACAATTAGTAGATATTGCTCTATATAGGTGCTCACGTTTCTTGTTCTTGTTATTATTGTTGGGGTTTTTTAAAAATTAGATTTTTATTTGGGTTTTCCTTTTCTTTCTTGTATGTCCTGATATCAATTCTAAAACAAATCCTGTGGATCAAAAAAAAAAAAAAAAAAAATATATGAAGGTGTTAAATAATAGCTCGAATATATTTGTCAAAGCGAAATTGAATAGTTTAATTCTCGGCATACATAACAACTTCTCAGATTCAAAATCATAAATCTGATGGATGATGCTAATCTCGAAGACGTGAAGACAGACTTTGATGTCAAAACTTTTTTTTTGTTTGTTTGTGTCCAATGACCCTGACATGTCTGTGATTTTGTTAACAAATTCTCTCCTATGATAGTAGGTACGTGAATTTTACTTAGATATTGTTACACACTTTTTCCGCTTTTCTCTTTTAAATGCGACTGATCTAAGTATTTTTCAATTTCACTTGAATGTACCTTTTATTCAACTTCAAACTTCGGGGTTCCCGATTGCTCAGTTGGTAGAGCACTCGCTTCACACTCAAATGGACCAAGATCGATCCCGGGTGCAGTCGAGCTTTTAAAAAAAATTCTGTTCCCCCTCCCCCTGTCGACCTAGCAATTATGATTGGATTGTCGGGTCTCTTAGACCTGGCAGAAAAAAAATTGCGATAGACTACCGTCCTATCCAAGGATAGCAAGCAATTGCCATGCGCCCAGAGCCTCCAACCAGGGGGATATAAATGTGCATTATTATTATTATTATTATTATTATTATTATTATTATTATTATTATTATTATTATTATATATCATCATCATCATCATCATCACCTCATCATCATCATCATTATTATTATTATTATTATTATTATTATTATTATTATTATTATTATTATTAATTTAGAAACCGGGAAAAATCCAGCTCCATGGGCTTCATGCCTCTAAAGGTCTACTGTTTCAAATCCGTTTGCGTTGTGTATTATAATAGCTATGAAATATAACAATACAATCAGCAATGGCCGAAAAATGACAGAGAAAATTAAATATGAAATTAATTAAATAAACACCAGACATTGTTCCCTGATTTCCGGATTTCCATTTGAGAGGTTACGCCAGATACTGGTTTATCGATCACAACCAGGCGTTTCCATAGCGACTGTGCTTCATGTGACATCGTCTAGGCTCTACTCTGTATGCCGACTTGATATTGGAGGAATCGAGGGCATTGATTTTCTACTTTGCTTGGCTTGCCTCTTTTTCTGGCTTGTGCTACTGAGATTTTTTCTTTCCATTTTATTCAGATCCAACACTCCCCCATCACCCCCCCCCACCCCCACTTCCACCCCCCAATCCCCGTTCAAGACATTTCTTCTTCTTCTTCTTTTTTTTTCCAGGGGACTTTGTCATTATTCGGTTTAGCTCCACCACCGTCCATCAAGAACGGAAATGAAAGTTATAAAAAAAAGTAGACTGTAACTTGGAGCCATGATACCAGAGCGTCTAGAGTAAATTTAGAGAATGCGTTTGTTTCTGAATGTGCCCCTTAGTTGTGTCCATAACAATGAACATTCTTGTTTTAAGGACAACTCACGTGGAAAAAAACAACATTTGTCAGGGCATAGATGATTTAGCGAGGGAACAGAATCAGTGGCGGTTCTAGCCTATTTACAGTGGTGGGGCAAAGATGATTCGGTCATATATATATATATATATATATATATATATATATATATATATATATATTTATATATATATATATATATATATATATATATATATATATATATATATTAATTTATTTATTTATTTTTATTATTATTATTTTTTTTTTGCACCTTTAAAAAAAATATTTCTACCACAAATAATCACATTCACAATGAAATGACAATACCAGTAGATTTTAATTATTCCAAACGTAATAAAAAATGAATCACGAAAGAGAATACAACTAAAAAATAAAGCGACAAGACATAATGCGACAACACCTTGACAATACAAGTCCATTTCGTTCACTCGAAAAATTAAAGAGATGCTTTAATCCCTCAACGGCGAGATTAATATTTCTGTTACATTACTGGTTTTCAGTAGTAGTAGTAGTAACATTAAAGTTTTCATCGAGAAGCAACAACAGCGATATGACTCGAGTTTCATTCAGAGCTCAAATTGCATCATTTTTACTGCTGTCTTGGTGGTTAGAATGATTGTGCCGGTGTTGGTAGTGGTTGGAATAGTGGTAGCGGTGGTGGTGGTGGTGGAGGAGGAGGAGGAGGAAGACGAGGCGGTGAGGGAGGATGTAATTATGGTAGTGGTTTTGGTGGTGCTGTTGGTTAGAATGATAGTTGTGGAGACGATGACGGAAATTCTATGATGATGTTGATATTGTTTTTATTGCTATTGTTGTACTGTTGTTGTTGTTGTTTTTGTTTTGTTGTTGTTGTTGTTGTTGTTAATGATGATGATGATGATGATGATAATGATGATGATTATGATGACAACGACGATGTCGTCGACAATGATGGTTACCATACGATATTACAAAGTTTATATAATCTTAGGCTTTCGCCAATAAATCATACAATTTGATGACAACATACATGTAGGTGGAACAAAATGGTAAATGGAGCCAAACAATAAACTGATACAATGAATAACCACAAAAAATATACAAGAATAGTAATACCACCGATACGTACAATAATAATAATAACAATAATAATATTGATAATAACAATAATAACAATAACAATAATAATAATGATAATGATAATGATAATAATAATAACAATAATAATAATATAATAATAATAATAATAATAATAATAATAATAATAATAATAATGATAATAATAATATAATAATAATAATAATAATAATAATAATAATTAATAATAATAATAATAATAATAATAATAATAATAATAATAATAATAATAATAACAATAATGATATTACCATCATCATTACTACCACCACCATCATTACTACTACCACCACCGCTACCACTATACCACCATCACCATCATTATTACGAATCCAATCTGTTTTTTTCGTTTTTTAAAATTTGATATCTATCAAAGCAGACGAAAAGTCCGGTGATTTTTTTAAAAGGGTAGTTAAAATATCTACGATTTTATTAGCCCTAAAAACTACGATTTTTATTTTCCTCTTTCAAGTTGGCAGGTCTGCTATGACAAGTATCAGTTCTATAGTCAAAATAAGACAAACAAAAACAAAGTTTATTTAATCTTAGGCTTTCGCCAATAATTCATACAATACAATTAAGACAAAATAATGTTACCAATCTCTCCTCATGCATTCGTTAGACTATCATCACAATAACGACCGTGTTATCTTTGCTCCTTACCCAACCAACCCCTCGCTTCCGCCTCTTCATCGCGAACCATCTTATGTATGTATTAGCTTCAGGACGGGCAAGTACGGAATCTGCCCACCCTTCATTTAAACCTATTTATATCCTCTATAACTTAGTTAGAATTCAACTCTCTCCTTACTCAGAAGAGTATCTGTATATAATATATATACACATTTTATACGCTCATTCTGTGTAAAAGCTCTGCACTATTCATGTTGAGAAAACCAAAATGGTGGCTGTATTTTATATATTTATCTAGTCGTGACTTTTGAATAAAAGTGTTTTGTTTTATTAGAGGGAATACAATAGAAAATTACATTGTTTTGCAAAATTATTTAGTCTAGCAATAAAAATACAGCGGTAATTACTTTAAGAATTAAAAAAAAAGAACTAACAAATTAATTTGTTAAAAAACAAAACAAAAAAAAAAAACAAAAAAAAACAACAACAACAACAACAACAACAAAATCAAATAAGAAAACAATTTAAATAAATGAGTTTTGAGAAGCACTAAAGAAAACGAGAAAAAAAAAAGAAATAATCTAAATGGATAAACAAATATATAAAAACGACACAAATTAATACTAAATTGATATAATAATATTAGTAAATTAATAAATTTAATTCAATACTGGAACCTTCCCAAAGTCATTACATCGATGGTACCAGCACAAGTAAGGCAATAAATAAGAAAAAGTTCGTTTGCCAAAATCTCTATTTAGTGTTCACTGGTTAAAAGTTGGGCTCATTTGAATTAGCCCGACCTAGTACTAGAGAGGCCAGACAGCAAAAATCGGAGTTAGTTCATCGTTAGGCGACGTGACGATGAGATGGCGATGTGGGCGGAGTGGAGTGGAGTGGTTGGGGGGGGGGGGGGCAGATAAAAAAGAACAGGAGCGTATCCTGGTTTATGCATTACGGGGTGCATGGTGATTCGCAATCTATCAAAAATACACACAAATTGATTTCAGTACGAAGTATCAAGTTTAAGTAGTAACTTTTGAAATTATCTTATTTAAATTTGATTATTTCGGACCTGGTAATACAGCATATAACTTGAAAAAACAGGCTGGTATTTGCCCACCCTGCCCATTATTACCAGCCGTCCCTGAACAGAATTAACAAGAAACAAACACATCGACAACACGACTAGACTAGAACACTGAGATATATCCTGTTAAAGTAGTTAATATGAGTGGACTCATGTTTGTTATTAATTATATTCATTCAGTCCCTGCTGATCCAGAGAATCAGGTA